>NC_071094.1:16454562-16768062 GCF_027358695.1 Spea bombifrons
ATATAGAGGATATAGACGTCCTAATTGTCAATGTACCCAATGGCCAACAGCTGGAATTATATTATTTTTGAAAAGGTCAAAATATATTGGTAGAATCTTTGTTTTAGTTTCTCCATATTTCTAGCAGTTTTGATTCTTAAGAGTTTATTTATTCCTTCTCGCAAATTTTAAAGTTCTGAATATATGCTCACACACAATTACACAGCCATACTCACATTCATACATACATACAAACAATCCCCTGCCAGTGCTTCCCTCTCACTGGTCCTGCAGCTCTCTTTCCGGCTGCTCACACACTGTGCTGGCAGCCTCAGTTTCACTGAGGGTTAACATGACGTAAGGTGACCCAGATATGTTTCTGTTTCCCAATGGTGTTTAAAATAGTTTAAAAAGGGCCCTTCTGACCTGAAGCGGTGCGGTCCAGGTCGGAAGGGCGTTTTATAAACTACTTTGAATCTGTATGAGATGACAGGAACAAGGGATCACAGGGGTTGCCCTGAGGACGCACAGAGGCATGAGCCCCTTCACAGCTGCAAACTGCTGCGACCCCTGTAGTTATGCCAGTGGGTATGCTAACACCTCTCTCCTCTGTCAGTGTCTTCAATGGTTGCCTGTAGGCTTCAAAATATATTTTCAAATCCTGACTCTCACTTCGAAAGCTATTCGTAGAGGTTACACTACTACTGCTCGCTCATCTCCAAATAAACTCCTACACAGTCTCTTCGCTCATCCTATGATCCTTGTCTATCCTTGCACTGATTTCTATTTAATATTTCCTTTCCTGGCTTACCTGTTTTTCCCATTGCCATTGGTCCTTAAAAAAATAATACAGCACATTTACCTATTGTGTAACATACCAAGACTAAGCTTGTTTGAGAGCAAGGCAGCAATCCTTATCTCAGGGCGTGGCTTGGCTGTCAAACGCGATGGCTGCGTGTTAGAGGAGCTCTGACAAACATCAGACCAAATTTGCTTGACAAAGGCTGATTTTATTTTTTGTACCCTTCGTGACAATAGCCGTTTTAACATTTCTGCGCTGCTCGTGTTTAGCTGTAATTTTCTTCTTTCCCGTTTACTCAACCCACACAAGTTATATGTTGTTTTTTCAGGACAAGAAGGGCTTTCTTTCAATGATATTGTTTTGATTGTATCATATTATTTACTATTAAAAAAGTATAAAATATGGTGAAAAAATTAGAAAAAAATTACTTTTTCTAACTTTTAGTTGAAAAATTTTACTCATCTATAAAAGGTAATAAAAAAAACCTGCTAAATAGATTCTACTATTTATCCTGAGTTTAGAAATACCCAATGTTTTTATGTTTTTTATAGGGCGATAAGTACAGGTAGCGTTTTGCAATTTCAAAGCCATTTTTTCCAAATGTGCCATTTCGGGTATCTTTGAAGCCGGCCAATGCAGTTTACCCCATCAAATCATATATTTTTGAAAACTAGACACCCCAGGGTATTTCGAATGCTAGTATTTTAATTCTTTCCAATGCACTATATCTACCACCAGTCTTTGTCAAACTTTGTCAATCATAAAACACCCCAATATGTGTTCAGCAACATCTCCTAAGTACAGCGATACCTCACATGAATGATTTTGCCTGGCTGTTTGGGGGCAAAAGGGCCACATCTGGGACATGTGCATTTTTCAATGTTGAACTTTGGCATTCGGTGATCCACAGCCCATGCCCTATTTGGTACATCTTTGAGCCGGGCCATTTCAGTGTGCCCAATAAAACCATATATTTTTGAAAACTAGACACCCCAGGGTACTTTAAATGCAGGCATTTTAACTCTTTGCATGCACACATTTTACCAACAGCATTTTTTCAAAGTTTGCAGGAGCATTTTTTGTGTGTATTTCTCCCCACACACCTAATTTATGTATGAATGTTGACACCCCAATATGTGTTCAGTAACATTTCCTGAGTACAGTGATACCCCAGATGCATGGGTTTGTCATTTTTTGGGGGAACTAAAAGGCCACATTTGGGACGTGTGCATTTTTCTAATTGCAAATTAGATGTGTGGCCATCCTCCCCCCCCGTGTTTATTGGGACATTGTTGAACCCGACCAATTCAATTTACCCCATCAAATCATACATTTTTTAAAAGTAGACACCCCATGGGCATTTAATATGCCAGTATTTTAACTCTTTCAATGCGAGAATTGTTTTAAGCTAATGTGCTAATTTTAGGACTTGCTCACAAAATTATTTTTATATATATATAAAAATATATATTTTTTATATATATTTTTTATATATATATGCAGAAAGCGAACGTAGGCCTGGTGCTGGGGATTTTGGTGGCCTTTTTATGGAAATAAATAAAATAGACAGAATCTTAACTCTTCGTTATTGGTGTGTACTGGATAAAGATGACATCAGTGCTCCGGGAATAATACAAGATCGAATCTTATGTGATGCGATTGGGAGTAACCAGTACACTAAAAAAAGTCATCATACACGGGACACCTGAAGCCACAATTTAGTGCCACTAATTTTAATAAAATTTGCAGATTGAAATAAGAGTAAATAACACAAAACCTTTACTTTTCCTCTCACTCCCATATTCGAGCCAATACGGTAAATAGTCTTATTTATTCCTACAGTAAGTAAAGTGCCAGAAGACCAAATACACACCAGGACAGACTCTGCCACACCGACACCCAAAGACACACACCATGACAGGCTCTGCCACACCAGCACCCAAACACACACACCAGAACAGGCTCTGCCACACCGACACCCAAACACACACACACCAGGACAGGCTCTGCCACACCGACACCCAGACACACACACCAGGACAGGCTCTGCCACACCGACACCCAAACACACACACCAAGACAGGCTCTGCTACACCGACACCCAAACACACACACACCAGGACAGGCTCTGTTACACCGACACCCAAACATACACACACCAGAACAGGTTCTGTCACACTGATACCCACACACACACACACACACCAGGGCAGGCTCTGCCACACTAACACCCAAACACACACACACCAGGACAGGCTCTGCCACACCGACACCCAAACACACACCAGGACAGGCTCTGCCACACCGACACCCACACACACACACACCAGGACCAGCTCTGCCACACTGATACCCCAACACACACACCAGGACAGGCTCTGCCACACTAACATCCAAACACACACACACCTGGACAGGCTCTGCCACACTAACACCCAAACACACACACCAGGACAGGCTCTGCCACATTGACACCCAAACACACACACCAGGACAGGCTCTGCCACACCGACACCCGCATCAGGATGGGATAAGCTACACAAAGCATAAAAAATGCATTTCACACTGCTTTGTTGTTTGTGTCTATTTGGCCCCTTGTATATTGATGCCCCAGCCAGGCCCCCCTTTAGTATTACTGTACTTCCCCCCTGTAAGGCGGCGGAGGATGACGCCTGAAAATGAAGGTGGAGTCAATAACAATAACAAACAATCAATAACAAAGGATAGCCAGGGTCTGGTACACTGGGAGTCAGCAAGCCTTAGGAACAGTCGGGGTCTGGTACACGGAGTGTTAACATGCTTAGGAATAGCTGGGGTCTGGTACACGAAGAGTCAGCAAGGAAAACAAGGGCAAGAGGGTCTACACGGCACAATAACTGAGCGCTGAATGAATCTCAGTGCTCAGTTTTTAAATTACTCGCTAGTGGTCGCCATGCCCAGAAGAGACCATGCGGGCAGTGGAGGAGGGAGCAGCAGACGCGATATAATATAATGAGATATATTCGACTACAAAAACCTCCAACTCCGTGATACGCTTCCACTTGGGTCATCAATAAAGTTCTTGATTTACTGACAAATTGGCCAGACAATGATTCTTTGTCTCTTAAGCAACTTTCGGCTAAACTCACCATTTTATCGTGTCTTATCTCTTATAAACGTATTTCGGATGTTTGTGCTCTTGACATTCATAATAAATCCTTTAACTCCAATGGCTAGACGAACATAAACCATGACTAGATCTGTCTTGTATTCCGTTTTTCCCTCACAGTCCAAACCTATGTGTATTTACTTGTTTAACCCCTTCAGCCCCTATGGACGTACCGGTACGTCCATAAAACACATCTCAAGAAACCCTTATGGACATACCGGAACGTCCTGACTGTCACGCTCTACCCAGGCTGCGGAGCTTCATGTCTTTTGTTTCCCTGTCTTGCTGTGGTCCATTTCTGGATTTCTGTATGTTCTGTCCTGAACCTCTGATTCCTTGATTCCAGTCTTGCTCTTTGCTTCAGCTCTGTTCCCTTTATAAGGTGTGCCCCACCCGGGTGTTCTGTTTGTCTCAGTCTCCAGTCTACAGGTATGTCTCTCTGATATGTGTTTGAATTTCATGTTTGCTTCATGTTTAGTTCCTCTGTAGGCAGGCTCTAGCGTTAGGACCCACCGTCATTGGAGTACTTTGGCGTAGTGGTGGGCTAAGCATACTATGGCCATAAGATGTGACGGAATCTCCAATAGTTATAATACAGTCCTAGGCTAGTTCCTGTATTTATGTGTGTCAGTCTGTGATGTAACTAGAGAGGTGTCCTGTCTTGTATCCCAGGTAGAGGGATGTCCTGTCTTGTATCCCCGGAAGAGGGGTGTCCTGTCTTGAATCCCCGGTAAAGGAGTGTCCTGTCTTGTAACCCCGGTAGAGGGGTGTCCTGTCTTGTAACCCCGGTAGAGGGGTGTCCTGTCTTGTAACCCCGGTAGAGGGGTGTCCTGTCTTGTAACCCCGGTAGTGGGGTGTCCTGTTCATGCCCTGTTGTGCCCTGTATTATGTATATCTTGTCTGGTTATGCTTCTAGCTTGGTCTCCCTGTCCCTTGTTTCAGATATTACTCTGCTTAGCTTCCCTACTTCCAGCCTGCAGCATCCTGCACATGATTCCAGTGCTATGTCTCATGCCTGCTCCAGGGTGCCTGCAGGATATATCTCCAAGTTCTGTACTGTCATCATCCGCTGCTATGACAGGGCGCTGGTATGTGGCTGCACAACCCTAGATGCCCACCGGGCCCTAGGGCCCTGTCCAACTCCGCTACTGCACTGTAACTCCTGCACACAATCTTTGGGTGCGCCGAGTCTTTACAGTCGTCTGTATGGACCTGGTATGTGACACTGACCTTCTTGCACTGACCTCCTACACGGGAGATCAGGCTGTGTCATGAACCTGGTAAGCAGGTCGGGTAGGAGCCCAATCACAGGGGATACAAGTGGTTCTGTCTGTACTCCACGATGCATTATGGATAGAGGGATGATACAAACAGGCATAAAGAAGCACACCGCAGGCAGAATATTTTGTAATAAACTGTATTGAAGAAGTTGGCAGGAACAATAAGTACAGGTGGTAAGTCGTTTGGCAGGACACCCACTGCTGGGCAGACGGCAGGAAGCCCACTGGCGGGGCAGACGGCAGAAAGAATACAGGGTCAGGTACAGGGCCAGAGCAAAGCGGTCGAAACACATTAATGCAAATGCCCTGACTGAAGGCAGGTTGATATAGGCAGGGTAATCCAGGTAATCAGGCTCAGCTCTCCCAAGCAATCAATAACGGGTGCTCCAGAGAGGGAAGAGTGGCCACTAGTGTGTGCAGACACACATGACAACAAATAGATATTGCATGGTCCGGGCTAGTAGGGTGGAATCCTGACAGGCTGTCAGCCTGGACTCCCCCCTATCAGCAGAAGCCAGCATCACTGACTTTCTGCTTCCAGATCTGCTGTAACAACTGCCGGCGTGAGCACCTGAAAACTGTTTAAAACAGTTTAAAATGCCCAATCGCCCTCGGGAATTCGCTTCCAGGTCGCGTCACTGCTGACGTCACCAGGAAGGTCATTGGAGGACTGTCAGAACTAGAAACAGAGCGTAGCGCAGGGTTGTGATCAAGGCTTTAATAAGCAAAATAACAGCACACAGCAACAGCAAGAGGAATAAGAGTACTGAAAAAAACAGTTCCAAGGTCGAAGATGACACCAAAGGTTCAATAACGAGGTTACAGGGTAGCCAAGGGTCAAAAACCAGTAATTCAAGTAGAAAGTTCCAAAATCGTCTGTAATAGGGAACACACAGCTTAACTAGCAAGCAATTTTTGAAGGGGTTACAGGGTTTTTATAGTGTTAGTGATCAAAGACCCCTCCACTTCACACCTGATCTCTTCAGCTTCGTATGGCAAGGATAGGGGTGAGGTAGGACAACTCCACCCCTTCTCCCTCTGATTAGCCACTCCTCCATGCTTCCTCCTGAGTACAGCCATACCCCTACACCACCAGGAATGTGCACGCTTTTGCCAAGTGTGCCGCGCATCAAAATCAAGGCCGAGAATAAGACCTACCCCACGGACAGGCGATCTTGCCACGAGGGAACTGCTGCCGGGAACCTGTCCCCTCAATGAGGTAAGTGGAAGTCCCCAAACCTGACAAGGACAGGATATCCCCTGCAGGGTCTCAGGCTCCAATAAGGCACTGATCACACACTGTGATCTCCATACAAATCTATAGGGATTTGCATGGAGATCACAGTGTGATCAGTGCAGGGGGATCGCAGGGATGAGAGTGAATTTTAAAAAACCTTAAATACAATAAATAATAAAAAATAAACAATAAAGTGAGCTAAGTGATGTCATTGTGACATCACTGTAGGGCTGCAACAACGAATTGATAAAATCGATAATCGATTATGAAAATAGTTGTCAACGATTTTCATTATCGATTAGTTGAATCGATTTTTATCGATTTATAAAATGAGTTTTTCAGAGCAAATGCTCTGAAAAACTCTCCTCCTTCTATAATCCGACCTCAAATATGCATCAGATTATAACACTAGAATCCAGATCCCCTGCAGCGCTGCAGGAGACCTGGATTCTCCTCCCTGTCAGCCGGTGGGGATCTGTGCAAAACGTGTAGACATCCTCCGCTTCTCCCCTCCTCTTCCGCTGAGGCTTCTATTACTGAACGCCGGCGTCACGTGACCTTTCGGTGCGGCTTCCATCATGGAAGCCCCAAAGGAACTGGAGGGGAGAAGCGGAGGATGTCTGTGCGCATCGCACAGACCCTCACCAGCTGCCAGAGAGGATCCAGGCCCCCTGCAGCGCTGCAAGGAATTTGGATTTTAGTGCGCTATGTGCGCAACCTCCGCTACTTCCCTTCACTTCTACCTGCCCCACCAGGGGTTAATATATCAACAGAAGAAAAACGGGGCAAATAAGCACCACTGGGTAGGCTGGAGTATTATCTTTATTTTTATGTTTATTTGCCCCGTGTTTCTTCTGTTGATATATTAACCCCTGGTGGGGCAGGTAGAATTTTTTTGGGGATCGATGAATTATGTGCATTCTTTAATTTGTGTTTTTTTTTTTTTTGCTGTAATATTTGATTTATTGTTTGTATTGTCCATATATTTATATATATTTATAGTGTATTGTGTATTTATTCTTTTTTGTCTATATTTGTTAAAGCATATATTTTTATACTGATTTTAGCACTGTCAGTTTTTCTTATATCAGGGGGGTATAAGACATATCTGGGGGTATAAGGCATATCAGGGGGGCACAGTGGCATAAAGGAGCTATAAGGCATATCGGGGGCACAATGGCATCTCAGTGGCATATGGGGGTACAAGGCATATCAGGGGGCATGGTGGCATATAGGTGGCTATAAGGCATATCAGGGAGCACACTGGCATATAGGGGGTATAAGGCATTTTGGGACACAGTGGCATATCAGGGGACAGAGTGGCATATAGGGGGCTATAAGGCATATCAGGGGGCACAGCGGCATATAGGGGGGTATAATGCATAACAGGGGACACAGTGGCATATAGGGGGCTATAAGGCATATCAGGGGACACAGTGGCATTTAGGGGGGTATAAGGCATATCAGGGGACGCAGTGGCATGTGGCATATAGAATGTATAAGGCATATATGGGCCAGAGTAGCATATAGTGGGGTTTAAGGCATTTCTGGGACAGAGAGGCAAGCTGGGGGGTGAGATGTGCATAACTGGGGGCAGGTTGGCAAATAAAGAAAATAAAAAACAAGAGGCATTTTTCATTAAATATGAAAAATAGTTTACATATTTACTAGTAAAACTTTTTGATATTAAAACTTAGTTTGAGAAATAATGTGTTTTGGGTTCTTGTAAGAAGGTGAATAGAGAAATGACATTGTGATAAAGAGATAAAAGTGTTAATGACACATCCTAATGTAAATAATAATTTTTTATTTGAAATAAACATAAAATTTGCATTTTTTTATCCGATTAATCAATTAATCGAAAAAATAATCTGCAAACTAATCGATTATAATAATAATTGTTAGTTGCAGCCCTACATCACTGGCGTTAATAACATGTTCAAGACGTCCCTAAGATGACCTCTAACCATTAAACTTTAAATACAAAGTTTTTTATAAAAATAATTATAATAAAAAAGAAAAAAACCTTACATCCCATTGCCCTAGCACAACATCTAAAAGGTATACCCCCTGCCTCCGTTTACAGCCCCTACCCTATGGGGTACTATATGTAAAGGATGGATATGGCCCTCTAGGAAAAAAAAAAGGATGTAGGTATTTTTGTAATCAGGAGATGCAGCAAAACTATTTTGGCTAGGTTTCTCTGCCGTGACACATACCCTGTGCAAAAAAAAATCTAAGCAACACAGACGCGTCGGTGAGAAAAAGCACAGGAAATAATTTATGCGGCCAACTTTGACAGTGATTGGTGGCCAAATAGCTGCATGAAGGGTCCCAAATACCCATGATATGATAGTCTGGGTTGTGTGCTTTACAGCAATATATTTTTGTGGTTATTTTTGTAATCCCATCATACCTAATGTAAAAATTCTACGGCTTTGTAAAGAATAATGTACACCTTATAGTATGTTCCCTATATTTTTCTATAAAACCCCATTCTGTGTGTTCTTCTGTGGCCTCCATAGCTTTTCTTACTGGGTGTACCTTACATGATATCCAGGGGCGTAACTAGAAACCTCAGGGCCCCGGTGCGAGAATCTGTTAAGGGCCCCTCCAACCCCCAACCCATCTATCTCTTTCTCACGATCTACCCTCTCCCTCCTTACCCCCCGCTCTCACGATCTACCCACTCCCTCCCTACCCCCCCTTCTCACGATCTACCTACTCCCTCCCTACCCCCCCTTCTCACGATCTACCCACTCCCTCCCTACCCCCCTTCTCACGATCTACCCACTCCCTCCCTACCCCCCTTCTCACGATCTACCCACTCCCTCCCTACCCCCCCTTCCCACGATCTACCCACTTTGTAGGTCACTTGCCGTCGCCGCAGCCGCCTGCCTCAGCGCTGCCCAGAGTGCTGTGTTGGGAGCGTGAGGCGTTTGTCTCGGGTGACAAACACCTCACGCTCCCAACACTGCACTCTGGGCAGCGCTGAGGCAGGCGGTGGCAGCGGCGGGGAGCGGAGGCATCCTGGATTTCTGTCAATCAGGGGGGCCCAAAAGTTGCCGAGCGGTCGTTTTCAGCAACCGCTCGGCACCCCTTGGGCCCCCCTTGGGCCCCCCTGACTGGCAGAACTCCAGGGCCCGGTCGCTGTCGCGACCCCTGCGACCCCTGTAGTTCCGCCACTGATGATATCCTTAGAGCTGAAGACTGGTCTTCTGAATCAACATTCTGCATCCCTTAAGTTATAATTATTTTACTATAGCTTAAAACTTACATAATATGAGCCTCCTGTCTGCAATAAAAATTCAAAGCTTTTGCTAACGTAGTGACATAAAGTCATGATTTTATTAAAGACAGGAGGCAAATATTATCCTACACTGGTTACTGATTTACTAACCCTCTCATATTTTTATTTTCTCATTTTGTCTTCTTATTAGGTTAATACTCATGATTACAGTTTCTGGATGCTTCAATCTACATCTTCCAAGTTTCGTCAATTGATCGTGATGCGTTTTTTTCTTCATGGATGCAAAGAAAGGAAGTTTTTCTGTCAGAGAATGTATTTCTAAGTATTGTTGTTTACTGATTGGTGGATGGATTTCTTCAGTAAAAAAAGCAAAAAAACAGATTAACTTTAATTCCTGCACGAAATTTTTAATAAAATTTGACTTTACGTCATTACATTAGCCAAGTCTTCAAACTGTTATGTTATGCACTACTTAGTATATCCTGTTTACTCATTGTTCAGTGCTGTAGAACACAATGGCAAGTGTATGGAGAGTTGAATGGAGATCACAGTGTGATCAGTGCAGGGGATCGCAGGAGAGTGAGAAACCATATATGTTTGAAAACTAGACACCCCAAGGTATTTCAAATGCTGACATTTTAACTCTTTCCATGCACTAATTTTATTTACCACCAGCCTTTGACAAAATCTGGTGGTATTTTTTTCTGTGTTTTTTTCCCCAAACACATTGTACTTCTGGTACGAATTTACAGCTCCTGTCAAACAGCACCCCAATATGTGCCTCGCAACTCATGAGTACTTTTATTTCTGCCATTAAGAGACACCCTATGAAGTGGATAATATTACACACAGGCATATATTATTAGTGTGTATATACATATAGCCACAAAAAATAGGAGCACTCGCAGGACTTCAAGTACAAAAATTTAGTTTAGGTCATATTTTTAATATATTTATATTATACATACAATCATTGCCAGACATGAGCAGTTTCAGGTGATTAATCTCTCTATTGCCAGACATGAGCACATTCAGAGAATTAACCCCTCTATTATCAAACATTTCACACACAGTCACACAATCAGACAAATACAGTTACATAAACACTTTCACACACGCACATACCTGGTGCTGGCTGCAGCACTGAGCTCGGTGTAAAGAAGGGACTCTGCCTCAAGAGAGGCTTCTGAACTTTCAGCCAAGCAGGAGAGTCGAGAAGACTCTTCTGATTGGCTGAGACCGCCTTTACTCAAAATTCTCATTCCAGGACAATGCATTGTCCTAAACTGAGACTGCCTTGGGACTTAAGAGGCCCATTGCTGGACTGTCCCGAGCAATCCGGGACATATGGTCACCTGACTGAGTATAATGATACCCCCATGCATGGGTTTGTCGGGTTATTTGGAAGGTAAAAGGCCACATTTGTGAGGTGTGCATTTTTTGGAATTTGGACATCTATTTGTGGGACATCTTTGAACCCAGCCAATTCGATTTACCGCATCAAACCATACATTTTTAAAAACTAGACACCAGTGGGCATTTAACATGTCAGTATTTTAACACTTTTCATGCAAAAAGTTTGTGAAGATTGCGCTAATTTTAGGATTTACCTAAACCTTTATATATATATATACATACACATATATGTGTATACATATATCTATATATGTAAATACATACATACATATATATATATATATATATATATATATATATACACACACACACATGTACACACACACATATATATATATATATATATATATATATATATATATATATATATATATATATATATATATATATATACATACACACACACACACACACACACACTTTTGGATGGTGACATCTGTTGGGAATTATTTCCTGTTGTTACCTTTAAACATTTGTCCCTCTAGCTTATGACTATGTTCTCTTGTTGTGGTAGTATTTCTCCTTTTAAATAAACGATCTTCCTTTATCTTGTTGATTCCCTTTAAGCATTTAAATATTTATATCAGATCCCCCTGTCACGTCTTTCTTCCATGCCTTTAACCTGTTCTGGTAAATTTTATCCTGTAATCCATGAACCATTTAGTAGGTCTCCAGTACTGTACACAATACTCCAAGTGAGGTCTCACCAGTGATCTGTACAATGGCAT
The DNA here is from genome assembly GCF_027358695.1 of Spea bombifrons. Classification (NCBI taxonomy): domain Eukaryota; kingdom Metazoa; phylum Chordata; class Amphibia; order Anura; family Pelobatidae; genus Spea; species Spea bombifrons. Next base: position 16,466,403 of record NC_071094.1, read on the forward strand.
GAGCACTGCTCAGAGTTTGCAGTTTATTTATAAGTCTTATATGTGGCACAGTGCCAAAGGCCTTATTGAAATCCAGATACACAATGTCTACTGCACCACCTTGATCAATTACTTTAGTCACCCAATCAAAAAAATCAATAAGATTAGCTTGGTATATTGTTTTTGATCTTGAAACCCATGTGACTTCAGATGTTCATTGATCATGTCCTTTAACATAGTTTCCATTAATTTCCCCACTACAGATGTACGATTTACTGGCTTGTAGTTGCCAGACTCCTCCCTACTGCCTTTTTTGTGAATGGCCAGAACATTCGCTAATTTCCAATCCCCTGGGACGACTCCCGTTACCAATGATTCGTTAAATAAATCACTTAACCGTTTTGCTAGTACACCACCAAGCTCTTTTAATAACTTGGGGTGTATCCAATCAGGGCCCATCGACTTATTTGTCTTTACCTTAGACAACTGAAGTAGAACCTCCAAATGAGGTTCCTAACTGAGTTCCCTTTCCCTCATGTTCATTTGTAAAAACTGAACCTAAATATTAATTGAGGCAGTCAGCTAGACTTTTATTCTCTTCTACATACATTCCATCTTTTGTTTTTAATCTAACTAATCCTTGTTTTACTTTCCTTTTCTCCTTTATATATGAAAAAAATGTTTTATATCCCTTTTGCTACTGACTGGGCAATTCTCTCTTCTTCTGACCAGCCTAATAGAATTTTCTGCTATATTCAATAATATAACTTTTAAATAATCACATTTCTACTAAACTCCATTTAAATTGCCCCAGTCTGAAAAGGACTCCTCTACACATATTCTCATTTTAGAAAAGTCAGCTTTTCTAAAATCTAAAACTTTTGTTTTTGTGTGGTGTGACCCAGTCACTGTTCATATATTAAACCACCGACTGATGATCACTAGATCCCAAACTTTCACCTACAGAAATATTCGTTAACAAATCTCCATTTGTGAAAACAATATGGCCTCCTTACGAATTGGCTCCTTAACTACTTGTTTTAAAGATAATCCCAGTAGGGAGTTCAGAATATCTACTTTGGTTTTCCAGTTCATATCAGGGAGATTAAAGTCACCCATGATTATAACATCCCCCTTCACTGTCATTTTAGCTATTTCCTCCACTATCTAGTTCTTCTACTTGTCCTGGGGGTCTATAAATCACACCTACACGAGTTACTTTACTTTTGCCAAATTGTACTGTAACCCAAACCAGCTCTATGTTCTCCTCACCAACTTTTATGTTATTTTTCACATGTAGGGCCTTTCTTGCCCTTTACGTCTTTTCTATATAAAGAGTACCCCGGTATTGATATGTCCAAGTCATTTTTCTCATTATACCATGTTTCAGTAACAGCCACTATATTAACATTCTCAGTTGCCACTACTGTTACAAGTTCATGGATTTTATTCTCTAAACTACAAGCATTTGTAGACATGACCTTTAGCTTGTCATTTAACACTAAAGCTGCAATCACTTTCTGTTTTGGGGGTAAAATATATGCTTCTCCCTGTTATCTGTATAGACCAAGCCCCTAGATCCACCCACCTGGTGGTTTCTAAATCACCTTCCCTTTGTATACGGTCTTGCCCACTATTTATTCCCTCTCCCACTCCACTCTGTCTGCAACATGCCGAACCCGGGAGACAGCAAACCATTCGGTTGCTGCGATCAGAGCTGCAGATTTCTGTTTTCCTATTAATAAAATCCCCTACCACCACAACCTGCCTGGGCTTCCCTTCCTTCCGGATCCCCTGAACACTGGATGAGCTGCTCTCCCGGCTGTTAGGGAGAACAGCTTTTTCTGGAAAGCCCACCTCTGAGTCTGCCTCCCCAACATGCTCACTTAAATGGGCAAATTTGTTGGGATGGAGAAACTCTGAGCTGGCTTCCCTCTTCCTCTTCCCACCCCCACTGCAACCACATCTGTCACCCAGCTAGAGCAAGATTGCTCCGGGACGTGAGGTACCAAAAACACCTGGGATTGAAGGGATTAAGTCCCATTGTTTTTAAGAACTGTTTGCTTGTTTTGTTTTTCTTTTGTATGTCTTGTTTTTTGTAATTGTGGCACTGTCTCTGGGCTCTAGTATTAACATCCACAAACCCTAAGAGAGGATAACACGTTACCAAATTATTACCTAATTTCCAGAGGATATATAAATATTGTTTGCCCAGAGTGGGTTGATATAGATATATATAGAGATATTTTAATTCGGATATCTCAAAAAAGTGCATGGTGGCAGACTACCCGGGGGGATACAGGCAGGATTTGGAGGTAAATTTGGTATAACTTATGCCTTTTTAAGGGGTGAAATCCAGAGGCCTGGTGCTATTAACCCTTTCATGCCCATGCCCTCCACACAGTCGCGGCTTGGCAAGCAGTCCTGACCGTGACACCTAGGGTATCTAGTTTTCAAAAATATATGGTTTAATTGGGCACATTGAATTGGCCAGGTTCAAATATGTACTAATAGGGCATGGGCAGTTTAAAAGTTCAGCATTTATGTCACGGTCAGGACTACTTGCCAAGCCGTGACTGTGTGGAGGGCGTGGGCATGAAGGGATTAATAGCACCAGGCCTCTGGATTTACTAACTTGACCCCTTAACAAGGCATAAGCTATACCAAATTAACCCCCAAATCCTGCCTGTATCCCCCCAGGTAGTCTGCCACCACTCACGATTTTGATACCGGATTCGTGAGAAATCCGAATTAGAACATCTATCGCTATATATATATCAACCCACCCCGGGCAAACAACATATATATATATATATATCCTGTAAAACTTAATAACAATATGGTAACGTGTTATCCTCTCTTCGGGTTTGTGGATATCGATACTAGAGCCCAAAGACAGACTTAGATTATGAATATTTTAATAACAAAAATACAAAGATTACACAGTGCCAGAATTACAAAAAACAAGACATACAAAATAAAAATAAAACGGCAAACAGTTCTTAAAAACAATGGGACTTAAACACAGGGCCCTCACACACGAGTTTCTCCAATAAGTAGGCCTGCGGGAACTCCTTAAGTCCAGATGGTTTCTTATGATGTTGTTCCGATCAGAGTATATCATGGAGTTCTGCTTTGAGGTCGCTGCATTGTCCCTAAATCACACTCTGTTTCAAGAAAACCCCCCTCTGACCACATGACCGATTATATGACACCATCCCCAAGAATCGGGTCCCATCTTTGATGTGCCAATAAGTTATGGTGGGGTAAAGGTGATGGAAACCCCTCCACTTAAGATAGCAATGGAATTCCTATAACTCAGGGTCCTTATCTGTTAGGCCATGAATCACCACAGGGGTCCTTTGGGAAGATGACACCTCCAGCCAGAACAGATACAGAGGGCAGGCACAAAGAAACACATTAAATCCACCTCAGATTAACTCATGGAATGCTTAAACAAAGAAACTAACCACCTCTGCTGGGTTACCCTTCCATGCATCCACTACATTATGAGTTAATCATGACAATTTAAAAATGTGCATGCCCCAAACACCCAGGAAAACGCATACATGGGTGGTATCACTGTACTCAGGAGGTGTTACTACTAACATATCGGGATGTTGTGTGACAGTGACATATACCTGGACCTGTTAATTCATACCTGAATAAAATGTGTGCGGAAAAAATGCAAAAAAATGACTACCACAAAGTTTGAAAAAGACTGGTGGTAGAATTAGTTCATGGAAAGAGTTGAAATACTAGCATTTGGTGTTTCAAATGTTACTGTGCATTAACAGGGCTGTCAGACTCCAGCTGCAGTGTTTAATGATTTTATTAACAGATCTTCTTAAAACATACTGTATAAACTTGAACTCCAACTTCTACTCAGTGCACATGTGTCTCATCCCCTTAACTACATCCTGGTTAACTGCAGTGCAACACATATTAAACTCCCCCCCTGGAACCAAACCCTCTCTTTGGTTCCATACATATTGATACATTTGGGGTGTCTAGTCTTCAAAAATATATTAGTGATGTCCAGTTAATGAACCAAGCATTCTTTTGAACTGATTCTTTTCAATATACTGGCTGAATCAGTTCAGTAGACTGAACGACTAATTGGTAACAGTTCAGTTTGTAAATCATTCTAGGGATGCACCGAAATGAAAATTCTGGACCAAAACCGAAACCGAAAATTCAGGATTCACTTGGCCAAATGCGAAAATGATATATATATATACCATATTGGCTCGATTATAGGCCGCACCCTAAAAGTTAGGTGCTTTTTTAAAGAAAAATTTATATTTTTAGAAAAAATACACATTAGTGGAATAGTAAAACACTGTTCTACCAAACATACTGTATTTTAACATTTTTGGTATCTGTTATGCAGTTAGCCAACATATATTACATACAAACAGAAAACCAATAGCCATTTTAATGCACCTTACGTATAGATATGCCCCTCTGCCCCCAGATATGCTGCCACTCTGCCCCCCCACATATGCTGCCACCCTGACTGCCCCACAGATATGCTGCCACCCTGACTTCCCCCCAGATACGCTGCCACCCTAACTGCTCCCCCAGATATGCTGCCACTCTGCCCCCCCCCCCAAACTTAGCAATGCAGACTCCTGGGGTCTAGCTGGGCCAGCGGTGGACGTCTGCGTGATTCGCTTTGACAACTTCCTGTGCAGACAAGAGAGGTTGTTTAATCGCATTACGAAGACAACCTCCCCTGCCAGCACTTCCCACTGCGGAAGTGCTGGAACCAGACGTTGTATCGTACAGATGTCAGGCGTCCACCTGCTGCAAGAGAGTAGGATCTAGTTCCCCTGCAGCACCCCCACTGTCAGGATCCACCCTGCCTGCCAGGACTATGCACTAATTGTTCACTACTTATTGACGCTCATGTTGTTTTACAACCACTAGTGATCGCCTCTCTCTCTCTGGAGCACCCAGACCTCGTTATTGCAAGCAGCTGGGCCTTGTTACCTGGATTACCCTGCCTTTATGAACCTGCCCTGCCGTTGTATTGAAGACTGTGGACCATTCTGCTGTGGCTTTGTACCTGTACCGTTCCTGGTTACCTGCTTTTGTGTCCTTATCAAGTGGACTCCCTGCTTTTGTGTCCTTATCAAGTGGGCTCCCTGGCTTTCGTGCCCTTCCAAGTGGGCTCCCTGCCTTTCGTGCCCTTCCAAGTTGGCTCCCTGCCTTTCGTGCCCTTCCAAGTGGGCTCCCTGCCAAAAGACTTATTACCGGTATTTATTTATCCTGCCATACGTCCGGTTTCTTGCTTACAGACTGTATAACCCTTATTTGCTTGTCCTGTCATATACATACAATACATCACATTACCTAGATTTCTGCTTATGGTGTCTTTTTTGTATATCATGCATCGTGGGTTACAGACCGAACCCCAAGTATCCCCTGCACATGGGCTCCTACCCGACCTGATTACCTGAGTCCTGACACCCTGCTCATAACCCTCCCCACCCCCCTAACCTGAACTGCAGATCTCTCACTCACAGACTACTGCAGGGGCTGGCTGTGTGAGCAACTTCTCTTGTCCCGCCCCCAGGGGAAGAAGGAAGGGAGCATTCACATGACTCTGCTGAGTTCCTGTTTTTCCTGTCCAGTACAACAGACGCTGCTTGCATAGTGTGTGCGAGAAACGCACAGGTAAGCAGCCTGGCCCCTGAGGACGATTATTTCCGGCCGTTTTTTTTTTAATTCGGCATTTTGCCGATAATGCCCTTTTCAGCCGATATATTTCGGCCACCGATATATCGGTGCATCCCTATCATTAACTACACTGGTAGTATCATCCTAGAGTAAGTCATCTGCACAGTACACAGACTCAGAGATCAGGTTACAGCTCATCAGTTCACTGATTCAGACTACAGAGCATATTCAAGTCATCAGTATACAGTACACTGACAATTATACTTTTATAACTAAATACAAGATTAATCTTCACTGCCCCCATGATTTAGATTCCCTTTAGTTTGCACCCTTTTACCTTATGAAGTTAATTAACTCCTCGGTCCTTGCACCTAAATTAACCCCCTAACTCTGCACCCTAACTTTCAGCACCCCAAATATTAATCTTATACTTACTATGAGTTTAGTTGCAGAGCAGTGTGGACACATTTTTCATTACTGTAGAATACATTGGTCTGTAATGCAAATAAACAAATAATCCTTATTAAGCAGGTAGGAGGATTCATAGACTATAATGAAAAGGGAGTGACTGGGAAGCAGTTACTGCTGTGAGTCACATTGAGTGAATCGATGAAACGGTCCATTTCAATGATTCACTCGAAATGAACAGAAATTAACAACTTCCCATTACTAAAATATAAGGTTTGATGGGGTAAATTGCATTGGCCGGCTTCAAAGATACCCGAAAAAGTAAAAGTCAGAGTCCTTTCTCACCATATTTTATACCTTTTTTTAGTAGTAAATTATATGATACAATCAAAATAATGACATCTAAAGAAAACCCTTGTCCTGAAAACCAGTGGCTTCGCTACAGGGGGGCACTTCCTTGGATATTCCTTGCCCCCCCTGTTGCCCCCCCGCCGAATTTGGAGCCACCCAGGTCAGTCCCGCAATGGGACTTTAACCCCTTGACTGCTAACGACGGCATGGTGCCGTCGCTAGCAGTCCCAGTCAGGTGCTAACGACGGCACCATGCCGTCACTAGCACTACCCTACCTTGATGGAGGTCTGTGGACCTCCATCACTACCTACCCCCTCAAACTGAAGGGCATCACCGGGGCCACCCGATCCGGCCGGTGACGTCTCGCGCAATGACGCCATGACGTCACCGCGCAACTTTATTAACAACTGACAATTGTCAGTTAAAGAGGTATGGAGGCATGCTGCTTAGATGCCTGTATCTCAGGCATCTAAGCAGCTACAGACCCCCAACATATACTGATATTAAGTTAAAAAAATAAAAATGTAAAAAAAAGTAAAAAAAAAAATATTTAAACTTTAACTTTAACTTTAACTTTAAAAAAAAAAAGGTTTAAGTATTCTAGCTAAATGATCACTGTGGTAGCCAATGTTACCACAGTGATCATATAGCTATAAAAAGTCACATTCCCTTTTTAAAAATGGCCCATACTAATTTTTAATCCCATGATCCCTTTGATCATGGGGTTAAATTTAGCCAACGGTAGAGGGAGGCAATTTTTGAAATCCTGATGAACTGCAAATATTAAAATCAGCCAGTTAGCCTGTGTGGTACGTGAGTAACCATCTCATCCCTGGAGCTCCTTTCATTTTTACTGCAAAACTTATTTTTGCTGTAAAAGTGATTTTTTTTTCTCCCTTTACCATCATTTCTTTGGGATTGTATGGTGTGTGCTTCTGCGAGTGAATCTATGGAAAGAATGGTGTGTGCTTCTGCGAGTGAATCTATGGAAAGAATGGTGTGTGCTTCTGTGAGTGAATGTATGGAAAAGTATGGTGTGTGCTTCTGCGAGTGAATGGAGATATGAAAGGCGTGTGAATGATCAGTAATTAGGGTTGAAGCCGTGACGTGGCATTACTGCTCACGTGGGAAGTTAAATTATGGCACAAAAAGTACACATTTGCAAGAACTACACCCCTTGGCGCATCAAATGAGGGGCTGTATGTGTTTCTAGTACAAACCTGGAGTGCGCAAGACACAAATGAACATGTCGCTATGGTTAGAAAAAACATATTTTCTAGCCAAAGCGACATATTCCATCATTATTTGTGCACTCAACTTTTGTCCTAGAAATACGTGTAGCCCCTCATTTGAAGCTCCAAGGGGCGTAGTTTCTCAAACTGGATGAATTGTCCTAATGAGGGAGACCATGAGTTAATGTGTGGATGAATTGTCTGAATGAGGGAGAGTATGAGTTAATGTGTGGATGAATTGTCTGAATGAGGGAGAGTATGAGTTAATGTGTGGATGAATTGTCTGAATGAGGGAGAGCATGAGTTAATATGTGGATGAACTGTCTGAATGAGGGAGAGCATGAGTTAATGTGTGGATGAATTGTCTGAATGAGGGAGAGCATGAGTTAATGTGTGGATGAATTGTCTGAATGAGGGAGAGCATGAGTTAATGTGTATCATAGATGTATAATTGTGGAAGGGCAAAGATGGCACTAGCAGGATGTTTGAGCCTTGGGGACCAAGATGGCACAGGCAGGGTGTATATGGGACAAAGATGGCAAATCTTATGTGTGTTATCTGGGTGCTGGCCAGGTTCTATGTGTGCAGTGTGGACGCCAGGGCTGACTTTGGGGTGTGCAACCTGTGATCTATGCCTGAAATTTAGGGGTTTTAAATATACCTTTAATGCTGTGTTTTTATGTGAATTCCAATTGATCTATACGTGCAAAGCTGGGTTTCTGTGTTATTCTGTAGATCCATATCTGCTATGCTATGTTTCCATACATTATTTATGTATATCTGCAAATACAGGGTTTGTATGTCTTGTTCAGTTGATTAATGCAATGCTGTTTCCAGGTATTTATTTGATCTATACCTGCAATGCTACGTTTCATATATTATTATTGTATACCTGCAAATACAGGATTTGTATGTCTGATTCTTTTTATTCGATATATACCTACAGTGCTGAGATCACAAGTGAATTTCAATTGATCTATACATGCAAAGCTGGGTTTGTGTGTTAATGTGTTGATCTATACCTGCTATCGGCAGCAGGGTCTAATATTTATATATATATTTATATATATATCGGCAGCAGGGACTAATATTAATATATATGGGCAGCAGGGTCTAATATTTATATATATATTTATATATATATCGGCAACTGGGGCTAATATTAATATATATGGGCAGCAGGGTCTAATATTTATATATATATATTTATATATATATCGGCAACTGGGGCTAATATTAATATATATGGGCAGCAGAGGCTAATATATATATCAGCAGCGGGATCTAATATTAGGCCCTGAAATCATTTAGTGCAAAAGTTAAGGTATTGTGTTGTTTAAAGGATTTCAAGGATTAGTCGTACTAAATTGTGGCTTCAGGCTTCCCATGTAGAATGATCAAGTATTGTAATGTCCAATAACAAAAGTATCATTCAATAGCACATTACTTTTGGCAATATATATATATATACCGGTGTGTGTGTGTGTGTGTGTGTATATATATATATATGTGTGTGTGTGTTTTTTCAGTGGTATGATTTAATGGTGGAAATTATTAATGCCCCCCCAGTTTGACTGTGGTATCTTGTGTGCCCCCCCCTATATTGTTTCTAGAGTCGCCACTGCTGAAAACACAAGCACAGCAGAAATTTTAAAACAGCCATTGTCATGAAGGGTACAAAAATAGAATCAGCCATTGTCACGAAGGGGTTCATTTATGCATCTTTCCAAACAAAAACATATACCATAGGCCTATTATGGCTTTGTATGTATAGGTAGTGACAGACTCAAAATAGCGGGTGCCAAAATAGTCTCCAAGCAGACGTGTTATGCTCTGTCCTAATAGTATTTCACCACAACTGTGTTCATGTGCAACATACATACACACATGATATTTTAAAAACATATACTTGTATTATGGCTAAATCATATTCCAGGTTGTGTAAACCTGATGTAACAGAAAGCGCTACTTTTTTAGCATGTTGACCTTTTTAATATTTTTACAGTTGCTACCGGGAGATATGGGATTTTCTTGTTTTATTAAACATCGTGTGTCGCTGAGAAGTCAGTAGTCAAACATCAAGCACACTAGCTAGTAGCTGCAGACCAAGGAACTTACACAGTATCCGACATCATACAGAAGGGTCTCCTATTGGCTGTCTGTGAGCACACTGATTAAATAAACTCTTGCCAACTAAAAGACATGTAAACAGGAGACAGTGAAGGTAACACTTACAACAGAGTGCAGTGTGAGGACATTTCCACTTAACTGATATTCCAGAAAAACAAAAAGCTGAAATGTCAAACCCATAAAAACAAGGGCATAATTCATGAAGTCTTAATACTGTAAAAGAAAAAAACAGGCATCCATTGCTTGCACCATATATGAATTGTAGAAAAACTTAAAGATAAAATACTTGACAATTTCTCTGTCTTTGGTTCTCTATACAATACATAAGTCTTAATAATATTTTTCTATCAGAAAAAAGGAAGCATAAATATGATTATTGCTTTTTAATTCTGGGTAATGCCAGGTAGAACTTGAATTTGAAAGATGTTCATTTATGGTTTTTTCAGTAGTTAAATAAGTGGAAAATAAATACTGATGCTGACCTTAACCATGTTGGACTACTTTTATGATAAACATGGTTTACACATAACCATACCTGGGAACTCTCCAGGTTTGAACTGGAGAATTGCGGAAGAAGCACCAGTTTTCCGGGTTAACACCGGAATCCTCCAGGTATGGGAGTCAACAGGAACTGCCCACTGACGTCAATGGGCAGTCCCGACCGGGTCCTGCAAGGGTAGGCTCCAGGAACCAAATAAGGCATGAAATGTCAGCATGACAAGGTCTGTCTCATTATGACTAATAATACTAATAATAATGATATAACAGCAAAAAAATAGATACTATTGGTCACTGACGTATATGCTATTATTAGTGAGGGATATGTTTTCAAAAATAAACCTCTGACCACAGGATTCCATAAACCAATAATGTAAGGGGAAACTAATTAATAGCAATGTTGAAAACGAACATTTGCCTATTAAATTACTATTCTTTGATAGGTGACATATCTCTCAGAACTGATTTTGTAAAACTTCATGCAACAGAATATTCATTAGGTGACATGCGGTGCTATAATTGAAATGACAAATGTTTTCAACGAAAAACGGAAAAGCTCCTACCTGTGAGGAGACTCCGGATCAAAGCATGTCTTTGCGACATCTGTGATATTTGGGTTACAGCAGTCACCACCATCGTAATGGAATGTTTCACTATTGCTATCCATATCGCACACACCATTTTGCTTCTTCTTTGACAGACCACTAGCACCGGGACGGCGGCAGTCACCACCGTCATACCCAGTGAGAACATGATTACACTTTGGGTCACAATTTACATCACCAATCTTGCTAATTTCACAATTTGTAAGGATAAGGCGATTACGAAGGAAAGAATCATTCCTTTCAAGCACATGTAAATCCCATGTGATGTTGTATTGGCTAAATGCCTCATTTAGTTTTTGATGTTGGAGCTCAATCTGATCTTTTGTGACTGTTGGGTTCTCATGGTTGTCATCGTATACATTGATCACTCTATATTGTACAACTCTCGGTTGGCGAAATCTTCCAAGTTTGTTATAACTAGTGATCACATCCAAATTGTCACAAAGAGTTTCCCCACATGGGGGTGGCTCTAACATTGTATCCAGCAGCAAACCATGTTGATATATATTTTCTGTATGAGGAAATTTTCCATCTTTTATGGGAGACCAATTGTATTTCACATTTTCAAAGCTATCCTGAAGAACAAGTTGAGGTAGAAAGGTGCTCTGTCCATGTGGTTCTTGGTCCATATCACTCATTATTTCTTCCTGTGTTCGTACTGTTTTCCAGAGGCTTAACTGTTCCAGGTAGCCCCTGAAATTATGATTTAAAGCATTACCCCCAATCATAAGAACTTTACATTTTTGTGTCAGAGGGCTGAAGATAGGGCCAACTTGCTCACCACTTATAGCTACTTGAGCCCCATTAACATAAAATTTGATCATATGACCATTATATGTGACAGCAAGATGTACCCATACATTAGGGAGGTAGTTGTGATGAGCAGTGATGGTAGTAACTTTTCTTGCACGATCGGTCTTCAAAGAGAAGAAATAACGTGGATCTCTTGTACTCTGCTCACTCAATGCCTTTATTCCAAGAACCCATCCACGGTCGTGAGAGGTGTAGGAACATTTGTCATAAAGTCCTAAGTGCCACCAAAGAAAAGAGATATAAATAAAAATGTCACATTATATAACATCAATGCATATTCAGTCCAGACTATATGTAAACAAAAAATAAGAAAAGTAAACTTAAACTTTAGCATAGTATTATTACAATACAAAACGTTATGTAATTCCATTATTTTTTAAATGATTAATTTAAAATATTTAATTCTATTTTCAAAATGACATCCTATTTCATTAGGAAACACTAGTTGCACACAGTTTTGCTTAGCCTTTTCCCAATCTGCAGTTCTTGTGTGGAAGTTGAAGAATTTTGCTGATTCTGGATGTCAGTACAATGATCTTTACCTCATTGCTTATTCTGCTGATAGCAGATAAGATAACACTACAATCACCTGTCTACCTCATTTCTTAGTTTACTTATGTCTTGTTTGTGTCTTGGAAGAATGTGTACGTATGGTATGTTTTCGTGTGTTTTCTTTGCTCTAAGTGCCTAGTTGCAAAAGAATCAGAGTCCGCCACGACAAAGGACAAGTTGTCCCTTTCTTGACCTTCTGTAAGTAAAGATTTCACATGTCTGGGGGGGGGGCTATTTTTCTTGACCTCTTTAAACCGTGTGTGTCAGCAAATCAAAGTAAATATACCAACAGATGGCTAGACAATATGCTAATAACTGTTTGCGCTTCTTTGCCTATATATTGTTAGAAAATTAAGGAGGGGGAGAGAAGTCTGCGAACTGGACTCTCCCCTGTGCGCACTTGAATAAAGAAGCTCTTGCTTACTCAACTCATTGAACTGGTGTCGTCAGATTTCTTGCCGACATTCACACTTGTAACATTAAAAAGTTTAATATCCCTGCCACCAGGGATATAACAAAAAATAAACACCCAAATATAGGCCGCAAAAGTTAGGTGCTCTTTTAAATAAAAAAGTTTTTGCCCCCCCCCGAGATATGCTGCCACTCCGTCCCCAAGATGCCCCCCCCCACCAGACTTACCGGTGCAGACTCCAGGGGGTCTTGCGGGGCCGGCGGGGGACATTTACGCATAACGCGTATTCAACTTCCGGTGCCGGCACTTCCGCCGTGGGAAGTACCGCCAAGGAAGATTGTTCGCGCAGACGTTAACCGGCAGCAGCGATGCGAGCATAAACAACCTCCGCTGCCAGCACGTCTGCAAGATGTGCTTTAAAATCTCCCTTGCCAGGACTCTCCCGTGGGAATTCCCGGCAAGGAAGATTGTTAAAGCACATTGAGTAGACGTGCCGGCAGCGGAGGTAGTTCACGCTCATCGCCGCTGCCGGTGAACGTCTGCGTGATGCGCTTAGACAATCTCCCGTGCCGACACTCCCCCAGTGGGAAGTGCTGGCAGGGGAGGCTGTCTGAGTGTATCCGAGAGTAGGATACGGGTCCACTGCACCGCTGCGGGGGATCTGTATCCTAACCCCGCTGCCTGCCCGGTGTCCCGGGCGTCGGGTGCTAGACCCCGAATATAGGCCGCACCCCCTTTAGGCTGCACGGAAAAAAGTGCGGCCTATATTCGGGCCAATACGGTATTCCTGAGGCAGAAGCTGCAGCTCCCCTAATCTAAATGGGAATGTTTTCAGGGCATGTGCATTGGGCTCTGAATAGACCCCCATCCGGAGTGTTCACCAACTGTGACGTAACCAGAGTTCCAGTCTCCCGGGGCAGAAAAAAAATTTAAGCCCCCATGTAACCCTTCCCCGCTGTGACAGATATCAAGTGTTTACATTTTGCTAAGATGCACTGTTTGATTGCGAGCACAACCCCTTATGAAACAGTTAATGTAACATAGCTGTTCTGATATATACCGTATTTTCGATTATAAGACGACCCTGATTATTAGACGACCCCCCCCAAAATCTGAATAATTATTTAGGAAAAAAAGAAAAGGCCTGAATGTAAGACGACCTATAGGAAAAAAGTGAAATATAAAACAAAAAAATATTTTTTTCTCAATCATAGTTTTTATTAAATATGAAAAAAATATGATCCCCAGGGTCCTTTTGTCTCCTCATTCACTAAACCACACATCCCTTTTCCTTCTTCCCTGTAGTTCAGGTATAGATCAAATAAAAAAACACATGTAAACAGCACTTGCATGTGTAGATCAACTGAACAAGACATACAAACCCTATATTTGCAGGTATATATAATGGATGGAAACATAGCATAGCAGGTATAGATCAACAGCATTTCACACAAACCCAACTTTGCATGTATAGATCAATTGAAAATCGCATGTGAAGGTATAGATCTAATAAACAGAATCAAAGATCCAAATCCTATATGTCCAGGTATACAATAACAATGTATTGAAACATAGCATAGCAGATATAGATCAACAGAATAACACACAAACCAAGCTTTACAGGTACAGATCAATTGGAAATCACAGGCATAGATCACAGGTTGCACACCCCAAAGGCCAGTACTGGCATCCACATTGCCCACATAGAACCTGACCAGCACCAAATTACACACACAGGACTTGCCATCTTTGTCCCCAAACAGCCAAGCCTGAGCAAACTTTGTCCACAAAGAGACCAGCATGAGCAATCTTAGCCCCCAAACAGCCCAGCATAAGACACCTTTGTCCCCAAACAGCCCGCTCTGAGCCATCTTTGTCCCATAAACACCCTGCCTGCACCATCTTGGTCCCTAAGGCTTAAACATCCTGCTTATGCCATCTTTGCCTTTCCCCAAATCACTGATACATCTATAATACACACAAACACCTACACAGTCATTCACGCTTTCATTCATTAATTCATTCTCCCACTCATTCACACATTAATGCATTCATTCTCTCACTCATTCACACAGTTCATCCACACATTAATTCATTTTCCCACTCATCCACACAATAATTAATTATCCCATTCATCCACACAAATCCTTTACATATATTCATTATGCCTTATATTCAATGCATTTTCAAAAATCATTCAAGTAATTCATCCACATATTAATTCATTCTCTTTCATTCGCACAATTCATCCATACATTAATTATTCATTCTCTTACTCATTATCATGTTTTATTTCAATATACTTACAAACCCCCTTTCTCACTAGCTACCTCTCCCCCTTTCTCACTATCTTTCCCATCTCCCCCTTTCTCACTATCTTTCCCCTCTCTCCCCCTTTCTCACTATGTACCCCCTTCTCACAATTTTTCCCCTCTCCCTCCTTCTACCTATCTTTCACTTACCCTGCTGACGTCATGTGGCACCCCTCTGTCTCTCCTCTGCTCCCTGCTGCCTATTCCATGCGCCCCTTTGCTTTCTGCACCGGGACAGCCTCACCATTTGCCCCCTATAGATACGCCACTGTTCACCAAGGCAGAGCTGAAGCTGACTGGTGGTAAGTATATCATGTGGAAGGAGATGTGTTCAGCCAAACATATCTCCTGCACAGAAAATACCCGGGAGAAGGGGCAAATGCATAAGGGGAAATTCTGCAGGATCCTCCTATACATTTGCAAGTGGAACAACATGGAAATGTGAAGGGAAATTAAATCCTTTAGACTGTAAGCTCGTTTGAGTAGGGCCCTCCTCACCTGTTGTCTCTGTTAGTCAATTTGTTATGTTACATACTAGCGCTACGGAATTTGATGGCATATTTGATGGCAGGAGTGTCTCTTTAAAATCATTTAACCACTGCCTATGTTAACTACTAAATAATTAACCAACAAGTTGGTATTACCATGGGACTGGGATAATGAAATACTATGGATAGTTGGTGGCAGTGTTCTAAACAGTAAACACATTTTCAAACACTTCACAGAATGCAGGTTTTTTTTTACGTTAGTCATAATACTAATACTAATAATATTTCAATGAATTCATGCTTGTAGTACTACAGTACATTCTGTTTGTATGAAAGTGCAGATGGTTTCCCCTTGCAACCATAGGACAATGCGCTGATGTGGGAGATACTATGTAAAAACATATTTACACACCACCCATATAAAATATTGTGCTCACATAGCAAACCACGATTTAGCAGAAAGATCTAGCATATTTCTTTCATTTTGCTACAACTGCTGATAGAGGTATTTTTACGCAACACTTACCAGTTAATTTTCTGGTCAGCAGGCATAACACAAAAGACAAATTATCCTTACACTTTTCTGATATATATATAAATAAATAGACATTCTATCATTGAAACTGTAAAATAAATTATGATGTCTTACAACTTAATATATACTAGAATTAATTTGATGTTAATGAAAATAAAATTTATTTAAAAAAAAAGCAGAACACGAGGTTGAGTGATTGCAGTAATGTATTTGGGAATTGAGCTCAGACAGCACTAAAATTATCTGATGGTCCCGCATCCAGCTTCACTTTGTGAGGCATCTCACGTTTTTTTACCCTTCAGACATGTTTTATTGTTCTCCATCATGTAGCCCTAATGGTGCCTGCACTATTCTAGGCAAGCAAGAAATGTTTTTGTAAATGTCTCAGGAAGTGCATTAAATAATTGCAAACGGTATAATCACCATGGACATAGTTCAAGTTATAGAAGCCTAATACTTAGGTTATAAAAAAAGACACAGGTCCATGAAGCTCAGTCCCACTTTAGGGATATAAAGTGTAATGATTTGGTGAGGTAGGATCCCGGATGGCGGAGTGAGCCAGGCCAAACAGGAACCAGAAAGTCAGAAAACCAACCTGGTCAGACAGGTGATCAGGATTAGGCGAATCAGAATCCAGAGACGAGGTCAACAAGCCGAATCAATACCAGACGAGCCGAATCAGAGAGACAGGAACGAGGTCAACAATCAAATGCACAAGCAAGTAGCAAAATACACCAACCAAGGGTGATCAGAAGAGGAAGGCTAGGTTTAAATAGGGAGAGAAGGAGGCGTGTCCTGCATGAAGAGGTTATAAGGTTATAAGAGCACGTTATTTGACCACACGGTGGCGCTGTGGTACCTGTTTGCTTAAGTACCACCGCTACCTGGTCGTGAAGACGCCAACCAGGTAGCGGTGGTACTTGCTGCCCGGGAAGCCGCTGAGGAGGAAGTGTCGCGGGAGCAGCCATGGAGCGGGAACGGAGAGGGAGGTAAGTCCTTACAGTACCCCCCCTTGAGAACTGCCCGAAGGGCGACCAGGACCCCAGGACTTGGACTTCAGAGACGGGCACCCAGGTTCTTTCCTCCGGTCTGTACCCCTTCCAGTGTACAAGATATTGGAGAGTACCAATAGAAGCGAGAATCCATGATGGAACGGATCTCATAATCGTCCATGGAGGTGACCAAACCAGGACCAGGACTGGCCAGCGTCCGTGAAAAACGGTTAAATACCACCGGCTTCAGGAGGGAAACGTGAAACGTACGAGGAATACAGAGGTTGTGTGGCAAGTCCAGTTTATAGGTAATAGGGTTCATACGACGGCGGACGGAATAAGGCACAATAAAGAGAGGAGCCAGTTTCATGGATGGAGTACGTAGGCGTATATGTCGGGTTGATAGCCAGGCTTTGTCCCCGGGCATGTAAGTGGGGGCTCATAGTACTTCTTTTGATCCAGAGAGGCAGCAATGGACGCACCACGGACAGAGGACCACACTGAAGATAGCCGCTTAAGATGGCCATCCAACGCAGAAACTCTCAAATCAGGGGTTCCCGCAGGAAGAATAGCCGGGTAGAGCTCTGTACAGCATTGTTTAGGGCAAACTCCGCAAGTGGAAGAAGGTCATTCTGGTTGTCTTTAATGAAAGCCCGCAAATACCACTCAAGTCGTTGGTTGGATCGTTCAGCCGCTCCATTGGTTTGGGGGTGATAAGCGGTGGAAAAGGAAAGGGTGATACCCACAGCTTTGCAAATTGGACTCCACGATAGGAAACAATCACCTGGGGAAGGCTGTGCAGTCGTACAACTTCTCTGACGAAGATGACTGCAAGCTCCTTAGCTGTCTGTAATTTGACGAGAGCCACGAAATGAACCATCCTGGAGAACTGGTCAACAACAGTAAGTATAGTGGTGTAGCAATGAGAGAGCAATGAGAGGTGTAGCTCCACTATGAAGTCCATGGCAATGTGGGTCCAGGGACGACTGGGTACTGGAAGGGGCAAGAGCAGACCGGAAGGGGGAGTCATGGGGGTCTTGGTCATAGCACGGCAAGATTTAAGGAAGTCTGCAACGTCCTGTCTCTAGGAGGGCCACCAAAAACATCGGCCTAGAGACTGACAGGTGAGCCGGAGACCAAGGTGGCCCACAAAGTTTGCGGTATGGTGCAACTGGAGTATCGTCTCACAGTATACAGGGGACACGAACAACTGGACAGAAGGGGTCTGGGCTGGAGCAGAGGGTTGACTGGCTTGAATACGTTGCAGAAGGGGAGAGGAAATTGCAAGAGTGACAACAGAGATGATACGGTTAGTAGGTATGGTGGTTTCCGGGTCAGATTTCTCCTCTGAGGCTGTACAGAGCATACGTGATAAAGCGACGGCCTAGGTATTCTCTATAAGAAAAGGGACCATTGTGCTTGTGTTGGTTGCTTGGCATCGCCAATATACTGGAGGTTCTTGTGATACGTGAGGATGGTAACAGGAATACGGGAGCCATCCAGAAGGTGACACCACTCAGAAAAGGAGGGAATGACTGCCAGTAGTTCACAATTGCTTATGTCATAGTTCCTCTCCGCAGGAGAAAATCGTTTAGAGAAGAAGCCACAGGGGTGTAGAGGCCCTTCGTACGTTTTGCGTTGGGACAACACTGCTCCGGCCCCAATTTCCGAAGCATCTACTTCGACTAAGGGTTGAGATACATCAGGATGTACGAGGATCGGAGCGGACACAAACAGGGTTATGGCCAGTTATGGCAGTCAGCTCCCTTCCTAGTGAGATTGGTCAAAGGAAAAGTCCTGGATAAATCAGAGATAATAATTGGCAAAGCCGAGAAATCTCTGGAGGGCTTTAAGTCCCTGTGGATTGCCTCCACAAAAACTGGAGAGGCTTTCTCCTGCAAGGGAATGTTGTGGAGCCTGCAGAAGTCGCGGTCGATAAAGTTTCTGGCGGCTCCAGAGTCAATAAAGGCCGGGGCTAGAATGGTTCTCTCCGGGACTGTGAGGGCAGCAGGCACAAACATACGTGACACCCGGTCGTGGGGGAAAACAGCAGGAAGGCCTAGAGAAGACTCCCCAATCCTCCTTAGGCCCTGTAGTTTCCTGTCTTCACAGGGCAGGAGCGCACGTAATGACCTTGTTTGCCACAGTACATACAGAGGTCCTGGCGGTGCTGGAGGGATCGCTGAAGAGCCAATTTGCATGGGCTCTTCAGCGGGAGGAGAGCCAGGTTCAGAAGGTGCTAGTCGAGGAGCAACATGTACTGGGGGCCTCTTTTGTCGATCTGGCTGCACCTGCCGTTCCCGGAGGCGCAGATCAATGCGGCCTATGTAGGCAATGAGCTTTTCTAGATCCATGGGCAGGTCCCGGGCAGCCACCTCATCTTTCAGGCGATCAGATAGGCCATTAGTGAAGGCGGAAACCAAGGCATCATTGTTCCAGGCCACTTCTGCACTTCAATGGCATAGTCAGATAGGCTGGGTGTACCCTGATGCAGTGAAAAGAGACTTGATGAGGCAATATGGCCACGACCCGGCCTGTCAGACACTTGACGGAAAGTGGTTAAAAAGTCATTATAATTGTTGACCACTGGAGAATTTTGTTCCCAAAGAGGAGTTGCCCAGGCCAGAGCCCTGTCAGTGAGTAGGAAGATGACATATCCCACCCGGGCTCTGTCAGATGGGAACAAGTGGGTAGACATCTCAAAGTGAATGGAGCACTGGTTTAGGAATCCACAACAGGCGGCTGGATCACCTCCATATCTGGGAGGAGGAGGCAAACGGAGGGTATGAAGACCTGGGTCAGTCGGCAGTGGAACAGCAGCAGGCGTGGCCACAGTCGCGGGAAGAGCACCACGTGATGGATCAGTCCTTGCCAGGAGCGTTTGCAAGGCCTGAGCGAACTGGTCCATGCGATGATCGAGGCTTTCAATACGGGCTTCACAGGCAGACATCTTCTGGCCAATCTCCGCGGGATCCATGGTGACCCTTGGTACTGTAATGATTTGGTGAGGTAGGACCCCGGATGGCGGAGCGAGCCAGGCCAAACAGGAACCAGAAAGTCAGAGAACCAACCGGGTCAGACAGGTAATCAGGATAAGCTGAATCAGAATCTAGAGACGAGGTCAACAAGCCGAATCAATAACAGATGAGCAGGAATCAGGAGCCGAATCAAGAGAGACAGGAACAAGGTCTTCACATCCTTTCATTTTCCTCTATAGACCCAAGCGCCCAGTAGTGTAATTTTTCCATAGTCATATTATCTTCTGTAAGGTTTAGTATTTCTTGGGTAGATTTTATTGTATTGAAGACTTGGGCTAATAAAGATTTGCATGCCGCTAGAATGGGGATGTTTTTAGGGAGGATATGTAAACCAATTCTGAGACCTTAGGTAAGGATAGTTTAGTTTTTCTTTCTAAAACATGCAGCCAAAACTCAAATAGTTCAAGACATTCTCACCAGATATGTATCATTGATATGACTTGATTGACTTTCTGTTATCATAGATCAGGGCGTCCAACATGCGGCACCGCGGGCCAAATGCGGCACCCTGACCTCGAGGTGCGGCCCGTGGGAGATCTGCAGCCAGGGCAACCGGAATCGCAAGGGCCCTGCTGCTTACCTGTGGGGGGTCTTTTGTACTGAACAGACGAAGCAGAAACCAGCAGAGTCACGTGAATTTACGTCACATCACATGACATCACAAGAGAAGTTGCTCGCACAGAATGCGAACAACGCAGAGGAAGGCCACAGCCCCTGCAGAAGTCTGTGAGCGGCACAGAGAGAGCTGCAGTGCAGGTGAGGGGGTGGGGAGGATATATGAATGAGTATGCGTGATTGAGGGAATGAATCTGTGAATGAATGAGTATATGAATTGGTGTGTGTGTGATAGCATGGATACGTAAGTGGGGGGGCATGGGACAGGGTGGCTGTAAGTGATGTGGAGACCCCGTACTGCTGGCAGCTAGCCAAGTTTCAGCATGTACTGGCTGACTTGGCATGATAGGAGTGTGGTTGATAACAGCAATCACAGTCTTATCATGCCCAGGTTCCAGCATGTTAGCAATCACACTCTTATCATGCCCAAGCAACCAGTACATGATGGAACCTGTGTATGCCTGTGCGTGATAGTGTGATTGCTGTTAACAATCACATACACATATATATATATATATATATATATATATATATATATATAATATTGTTATTGATTTTTTTTGTCCAATTTTGGTGTGTTAACCACGCTTTTTTTTTAAAAGTAAGTAACACAACAAAACTGGACAAAAAAATACAATAGCAATATTAATTTATATATAATCGTTAACAGCAATCATACTCCTATCATGCCCATGGTTGCCTACCAATACATGCTGGAATCTGGGAATGCCTGAGATTGCTGTTAACAATTTTATATATATATATATTTATATATATACACATTGTTATTTAATTTTTTTGTACAGTGTTTGTTTTATTTTTAAAGGTGTGTGTGGGGGGTCATTTCCGGTTTTGGCTAAGTGAACCCTGAATTTTCAGTTTTTGTCCAGAATTTTCATTTCGGTGCATCACTAGACTAAATAGAACTATTTAATTTTTACTTATCCAGAATCCTGAATTTGTAGTCACTTCAGAGGAAAAAACTTTCTAGGCCCAGAAATCAGTGAGAGGAAAAGGCCATATTTCCTCACAGTGAAAAATGAGTCATAGAAGCCCTGGCAGAAGTGCCCGCAGCAGCGGAGGTTGTTTACGCGCATCGCACAGATGTTCACCGGCTACCAGAGAGGAGGATCCAGGTCCCCTCCAGGGGGATCTGGATCTTAGTCTTGTAGTCAGACCTCTCTATCTGACTACAGGGGTATTTTTCAGAACATTTGCTCTTTAAAAAACCTTGTCTTATAATCGAGCAAATACGGTATTAGGGTGTTGTTTGACAGGGACATATACCAGGAGCTGAAAATTCATACTTCAAGTACATTGTTTGTCAAAAAAAACATTCATTAACATTTGTTCACACCTTTCCCTGTGGAGCCAAAGACCAATATAAATCTTGATTAAACATGCTGAGTTTCATGATTAACTCATATGATTTAGTGGATGCATGGAAGGGTAATCCAGCAGAGGTGGTTTGTTTCTTTGTGTAAGCATTGAATGGGTTAATCTGATGTTG
This sequence comes from Spea bombifrons, assembly GCF_027358695.1. NCBI lineage: Eukaryota > Metazoa > Chordata > Amphibia > Anura > Pelobatidae > Spea > Spea bombifrons. The sequence continues at coordinate 16,488,559 of NC_071094.1, forward strand.
ATTTAAATCAGTTTCTTGTGCATGCCCAAATATCTGCATGCCCAAGGGGTGCACTAAATTAGTTAGTGTTGAATAAAGTCATAGCAAAAGCACAAAAACTGCTCTGGTCCTTTATTGCAAACATGGTAAAAAAAATGGAATTATTACACGACATAGTGTTTAGAGGAGCACCAAAAATAAAGGACAAATTGGTGAAAAGTTATTTTAAAGAGAAAAAAAACAACCAATTAATCAGGATAATTTCCTAACTAGCACTAGATGTGGATTTTGTTTAGCCTGTAGGTGTTACTTACCTGCCCCCGGCTCCCACGTTGCCGGCACGGAGGAGAGGGAGACCCCCCTCCAATACGCAGCCACCAGAGCTGGCACGGAGGAGAGGGAGACCCCCCTCCAATACACGGCCACCGGAGCCGGCACGGAGGAGAGGGAGACCCCCCTCCAATACACGACCACCGGAGCCGGCACGGAGGAGAGGGAGACCCCCCTCCAACGCACGACCTCCGGAGCCGCCACGGAGGAGAGGGAGACCCCCCTCCAACGCACGGGCACCGGATCCTCCACGGAGGAGAGGGAGACCTCCCTCCAACACTGTGCCGCCTCCGCCGTCGTCTACAGGACTGCCGCGCAGGAGAGGCAGACCTCCTGGAACACGGCGTCCGGTTTCGGCACTCGCGCGCCCTCTGGTGGCGAACTCCCGAACTGCAGGCTTATATGAAGGGAGATTGCGCCACACTCATCATGGTGGTGATTCCCGGTCATTGGAAGTGACGTCATGAGGTTTGGCGGGAGATTTGAACTTCCTCTGTGGTTTCTATTTAAACCTCTTCAGTTCTATCTGACCTTGCCTTCTGTTGGTTGTCTATGCCTTGTGCTAGTGCCCAGATAGCGTTTCCTGATTCGGTATTCCTGTGTATGATCCTGGCTTGTCTGACTTCGTTGTTTTCCTGAATCCTGACCTCGGCTCTGTTATTCGACTATCCTGCTCTCCGGTATCCTGACCTCGGCTCTGTTATATGACTATCCTGCTCTCCGGAATCCTGACCTCAGCTTGTTATACCTGTTCTGTCCTGGAGTCCTACCTGACCACGGTGTCTCCTAACTACTTGTACGTGACAGTAGGACAGCAAAGAAAGATAAATAAGGCAACTGAATTTAAATCAAACGTCACAAACAATAGGTATAATATTAAAAAACAAATTACCTGCCACTCCAAAAATCTGATATATTTATTGAGCTGTCCTTGTGGGCTAAAATATGTGGGACTTACGACTAGAGCCCTCCACACCAGAATAGAGGAACATTTAAGAAACATTAGAAATAGACATGAAAAACATAGTGTCCCAGCTCATTTTTCAACCCACCATAATCAGGATCCTAAAGACCTAGAATTTATTGGTATAGCACAGGTCAACAGATTCTGAAGAGAAGATTTTAGTAAGAAATTGGGACAACTAGAGATGGAATGGATTAATGTCTTAAACAGTGATTTTGAATTATGCATTTTTTTGTAATTTATTGGCTGTAATCTGTTGATTTAAATGTATTTAAAGTCAGCCCCAATTTTTATTATATAAATATTATTTTAAAATATTTCTTCAATTTAACCCCTTCCGTCCCAGGGATTTTTGATACCGAAAAGCCTGGAGCAATTTTGCCATTTTTTGCGTTATATCGGTTCAGCGATTATTTGTGGCATATCTGGGAGGCAGTGTGGCATATCTGGGAGGCATTGTGGCAAGCCTGGGCTCAAATGTGCATAACTGGGGGGCAGGTTGGGAAATAAAAACAAGAAATGCATTTTTAGCAAAGTTTTTATTCTGCCTTTTGTTTTTAACATCCTGTTTGTTTATTAAATAATTTTAAATAAATCAAAAATTTACATTTATTTTTTTATCCGATTAAACGAAAAAATAATCGGCCAACTTATCGATTATGAAAATAATCGTTAGCTGCAGCCCTAGACTATTGGCACCAGCAGTTCGAGGTTTACACGGTCTTTGTACCAATCAGAACGAACTGGCTGCTATATCAACCAGTAGGCGGTAAGATAAAAAAAGAGCTACTTTGTAAGCAGTTACACCCATGATATATAGTATCCAGATATTCGCCTATATACATGGCATGCCCCTTCAGCATATCAAGACATTGTAGACGATGGTATGCTTCGAACTTTGCTGGAACAGCTTGGGGAAAGCCGTTTTCTATTACAGCATGACTGTGCTCCAGTGCACAAAGCAAGGTCCATAAAGACATGTTGGATGAGTTTGTTGTGGAAGAACTTGACTGCCCTGCACAGAGCCCTGACCTCAGCTCCATCGCACACCTTTGAGATTAACTGTAATGGAAATTGTGAGCTAGGCCTTCTCGTCCAACATCAATGCTTGACCTCACAAATGCTCCACTAGATGAATGGACAAAAAATCCCACAGATGCACACGAAATCTTTTGGAAAGCCTTCCCACAAGAGAGAAAGCTATTATTGCTGAAGGGGGGGGGTCAACTACATATTAATGTCTATGTAATTAGAATGCAATGTCATAAAAATCCCTGTTGGTGTAATGGTCAGGTGTCCCAATCTGTTTGTCTATATAGTGTATGTGATTATGATAAAATGTTCAAGGTATGAGTCTGGCTCGTCATATCTCAACCCTTACTGGATGTTGGAGTCCAGAGGGCGGGAGTATAAGAACACGCAGTGATAGAAACACACTTCACAAATGAGACAAAAGCTGAATGTTTGAATATATGTATATTAACCCCTTAATGACAAATTTTTCCCACACATATTGTAATTCAGGTATGAATTTACTGCTGCTGGTATATGTCACTGTCAAACAACACTCTGATATGTGTTAAACAACATCTCTTGAGTACAGTAATACCCTCATGCATGGGTTTGTTGGGATATTTAGGAGGTAACAGGCCATCTTTGAGAGGGATTTTTGTTTGGTCAAGCTATTAGTTTGCTTCACATGCAGGGGGCGGTGGTTTTCATTTGGTCCAGCTAATTGTTTGCTTCACGTGTGTGTGTGGGGGGTATTGTTTGATATCCTCATTCACTTGCTTCTAGTGCTAGGTGGCAGGAGAGGTTCATTTGCTCTGAACTGCTCACTAACTTGTTTTATGGGTTGGGGAGGGAAAAGGGGGGATGGGCAGTTTCTCTCTATCTACTGATACTTTGCCTCTATTAACCCTTTTAGCTCCTGCTTGATTCTATAGTTGTTCACAGCCTTATCTACAAACCTTACTCTGCTCCTACACTCAGCATTGGTTCTTCCTTTGGCCCCTTTCCTACCTACCTAAGAGGGCATTTTCAGGCTCCAGGCATCCATTTAGACCCACTGGGCATTTCACACATTTTACCCCTACCACAAATGTAAAGGCTGTTTACAGGCTGCATTTGTAGAAGGGGTCTTAGGATTTATTTATACCCCACTTCAGCATCCTCTCCTTCTGGGCGTTATGTTTGTATTCCTCCTATCCGCACCCACCCTCTGTTCACTCTCTGTGCTTCCTTCGGTTTCTAGAGTTTATTCTTTTACATTTTGTTGGAACTAGAATGTTTCCCTGATAGCTTGAGAAAGACCTGTGTGTCGAAACGTTGCCTATGTGAAATAAACTCACCTTACTGAGCCTCTGCTTCTTTATTTTGGACCAGAGGAGAGTTGACATGAAGATACATAAGGCTTCCTAAAACAACCCACCTTCTTCATTTTGTTTTAATGACATTCCTCGTATTTTTGTGAATATCTGGACACTAAATACGATGGGTATAACTGCTTGCAAAGTAGCAATTCTCATTACTCATAGCAGGAACACATCTTGCTGAGCATTATGAATATGTATTCATATAAACACTAAACCTTCTAACAATACATAGACGCATTCTTCATTTTAGATATTATGTTGTCGTCCCCTGGATAACCCACCCAGGGCAGATGTCCCACTGCATTTTATAACATCTGAAGTTCAACTCTTATCTGCTCATTGAATTTATGGCCCAGGCCTTTGCTAGAGACTGCTGATCAAAGAATATCCTGTATGCCCATGGATCAAATACTACACTTTATATAAGCACTAAACTTAAGTATTTGCTTTCTGGAGGCCTGGACATACCAACTCATGCCTTTGGCATGACATATATCATCTTTGATTGGTATCAGAAATATGATTGGGTTTTCATAGTAGACACATGATATGAAAATGTTTTGTGTGCTGGAATGTGCCCTCCAGATTGATAGGAAACATAGCAGGAGGGGGTTGAACTGGGCCTGAGAAATAAGCATCACCTTTCTTACAGGTAGATATGGTGTGTTTGGTACCTATACATTTGTAATGACATAGGGGACCACAATCAGGGTAACATAGCAAAACAACTTATGCCATTTTTAAATATCAGGCATGAGTTTGCTGTAGTAAGCGGTTGTAAAATGTCATTCAGCATGCAGCAAGGCTCAAACGAGAATACAAAAACTGATTAGAGACATACGTTTAAACAATGCAAAATAGAGAATAAAATAAAGGATCTAAATACAATACTGCCTGAGGTTAGGGTGATAAAAACCAGTTTACTTGAACTATATAAATATAAAAGTAACTGAAACCAAAACTCCAAAAAACACCACCATGCTGGCAAATTAATAGGCTACTTAATGTCGTATGGTACATGTGTAAAAAATGTGAGAAACATTGCAGATAAAGTTAAAAAATACCGTATTTGCTCGATTATAAGACGACCCCCAAAATGCTCTGAAAAATACCCCTCGTCTTCTAATCGGGGTCGTCTTCTAATCAGACCTCAAATAGAGGTCTGATTATGAGACTAAGATCCAGATCCCCCGCACCACTGCAGGGGACCTGGATCCTCCTGTCTCCCCCCCCCATTTAACACCCCCACACACACACTTACCGGTGCTTCCTGCTGTATTGCCGGGGCAGCGGGTTGACGTCTACGCGATCCGCGTAGACAACGTCCGCTGCAGCCGGAAGGAGGTGTGGCTAGCAGCGGGGGTTGTCTGCATCCGTCGCGCATACCTTCCCCGACTGTCAGAGATCAGAGTTCCCCGCACCGGTGCGATGAACTCTGATCTCTGACAGCCGGGGACGGTATGCGCGACGGACGCAGACAAATCCCCGCTGCCAACTCCACCTCCTTCCGGCTGCAGCGGAAGGAGACGTCAACCCGCTGCCCCGGAAATACAGCAGGAAATTGGAAGCACCGGTAAGTGTGTGTGTGTGTGTGTTAAATGGGGGCATAGGGCATTTCTGGAATGCCTTATACCCCTATATGCCACTCTGGCACTTAGGGGGTTAAAAGGCATATTATGGGGCAGAGTGGCATATAGGGAGGTATAAGGCATTTCAGGAGGCAGAGTGGCGTTAAGGGGGCATTTAATAGAGCACTCTGCCTCCTGAAATGCCTTATACCTCCCTATATGCCACTCTGCCCCATAATATGCCTTTTAACCCCCTAAATGCCAGAGTGGCATATAGGGGTATAAGGCATTTCTGGAGGCAGAGTGCTCTATACAATGCCTTTTAACTCCCTTAATGCCACTCTGCCTCCTGGAATGCCTTATACCTCCCTATATGCCACTCTGCCCCATAATATGCATTTTAACCCCCTAAATGCCAGAATGGGATATAGGGGTATAAGGCATTTCTGGAGGCAGAGTGGCACATAGGGGGTCAAAAGGCATACCACTAGGCACAGTGGCATATAGAGGGTTAAAAGGCATATCATGGGCCACAGTGCCATATTGATGTGGCAAGCCTGGGGGCAGATGTGCATAACTGGGGGGCAGGTTGGAAAATACAAGGAAATAAAAACCAAAAAAATATTTTTCTCAATCATAGCTTTTATTAAAAAAAATAGTTTACATGAATTAACATTTACTGGTAAAACTTTTTTCCTTTAGGGTCGTCTTATATTCAGGCTTTTTCTTTTTTTTCCTAAGTTAATATTCAGATTTTGGGGGGTCGTCTTATAATCAGGGTCATCTTATAATAGAGCAAATACGGTAATTTATGAAAAAAGAAAAAGCCTGAATATAAGACGACCCTATAGGAAAAAGGTTTTACCAGTAAATGTTAATTCATGTAAACTATGTGAACATTTTTTTTTAATAAAAGCTATGATTGAGAAAAATATTTTGTTTTTATTTCCTTTTTTTTCAACCTGGCCCCCCAGTTATGCACATCTGCCCCCTGGCTTGCCACTCTGCCCCAGAAATGCCTTATACCCCCTATATGCCACTGTGGCCCATGATATGCCTTTTAACCCTCTAAATGCCACTGTGCCCCATGATATGCCTTTTGACCCCCTATGTGCCACTCTGCCTCCAGAATTGCCTTATACCCCTATATGCCACTCTGGCATTTAGGGGGTTAAAAAGCATATTATGGGGCAGAGTGGTATATAGGGAAGTATAAGGCATTTCAGGAGGCAGAGTGGGGTATAGAGGGTTAAAAGGCATTTCTGGAGGCAGAGTGGCATTAAGGTGTTTAAAAGGCATTACACAAAGCACTCTGCCTCCAGAAATGCCTTATGCCCCCCATTTAACACTCCCTCCCCCTCCCTCCTCCAAACTTACCGGAGTTTCTGAGTCCCCGGTGCGTAGTCCGGGCAGCGTGTAGAGCTCTACGCAATTCATGTAGAAAACTTCCGCTGCAGCCGGAAGCAGGTGCGCCCGTCGCGCAGACCTTCCCGGCTGTCAGAGATCAGAGTTCCTCTCACCGGGGCGGCCGGGGAAGGTCTGCGCGATGGACACAGACAACCCCCGCTGCTAGCCGCACCTCCTCCCGGCTGCAGCGGAAGTTGTGTACGCGAATCGCGTAGAGCTCTATACGCTGCCTGGTGCTTAGTCCGGGCAGCGTGTAGAGGTGTACGGGAATTGCGCAGAGCTGTACACGCTGCCCGGACTAAGCACCGGGGACTCAGAAGTACCGGTAAGTGGGGAGGGGGGAGACAGGAGGATCCAGGTCCCCTGCATCGCTGCGGGGATCTGGATCTTAGTCTCATAGTCAGACCTAGTTGAGGTCTGATTATAAGACGACCCCGATTATAAGACGAGGGTAGTCATATTCAGGCAATTTCTTTTTTTCTTTATCTTTAAATATAGCTTTTATTATTATGTCATTGCAACATAAGAAGGCGATTAAAGAAATAGTTTGTTAATTAAATTATTTTAAATACACAAAAAATGTGCATGTTGTTTTTTATCCAAATAATCTATTATTCGAAAAAATAATAGGCCAACTCACTATGAAAATAATCGTTAGATGAGCCCCTACTAAAAACGTCCTCTTCATGCAAATAGCTTCTTGCTTGAGGAATAGGGAACGACTAACTCAGTTTTGTGGCAACTTTAAATGAAAAATTTCCTCGTATGGTGTATTTAAGTGTTTCCTTAATAAATAGGAAATTAGCAGATGTGAATGGCATCTCAGTTCTGGTGATGAGTGGTCAAAAGGCAGATCTCTTGGTGTGTTACATACTATTAATATTTACCTCATCTCCCTCCCAAATGTAATGCAGATGTGTTATCTTATCACAAGTAAATACAAATAAATCTTAAACCATAGGAACAGACATAGAAAAACAGCTGAGATGCAGCGGTGCAGCACCGCTGTATCCTCATACACGGCGGTTCACAAGAACGAACCGCCGCGAAGTGAAGGACACCTACGGCACTGCACACCATGCCCCCCTTCCAGTCCCACACCCCCGTCACAGTTGGGGGCGGGATCTGCATCCTGGTTTCCTCACCTGTTCAAACGTAATACCAGATTAAGGAGTTTTGGGCTCCGGAAAGACCCCTTCTCTGGATTTCCTGCTTTTAGCAAAGTAATTTTTTCCCTTCTTTTCTTCTGTCATATTCTCTCCCCCATATTTGGCAATTCTTTTTCCCTATGTCATTTTTTGTACCTCACTTGATGACATCTTTCAATGTTCTTTTCTTTTTTTTAATTTATCATGTTTGCTTACCTTTTACATTTTTCTAACTTAAATTCTGCTTCCCCCATATACGTATACACACATGTACGCACACAGCGATCAGCTGTGACATTAGGTCCCCCTTTTGCCACCAAAACATCCCTGACCCCTCGAGGCATGGACTCCAACAGTCCTCTGGAGGTGTTCTTTGGTATCTAGCACCAATATGTTAGCAGCAGAGCCTTTAAGTCCTGTAAGTTGCGAAGTGGGGCCTCCATGGATGTATCCTTGTGCCATATGTTATCCAGGTACATGAACCCGGCCATCAACGTGATGTACACAGGCCAGGCCACCTTCTTTCATTGTTCTGTGGTCCAGTTATGTTTATGTGCTCCATTCTAGGTGCTTTCAGCAGTGGACAGGGTTCAGCATGGGCACCCTGATTGGTCTGAGGCAGAGGACTGCATCAGGATTGGGGTCCTGAGGGTCCCATAAAAAAACTTGCTGGTGTGGGCAGAATTCCGTGTGCTGTGGGCAGGAGCGGGCAGTCACGCAATATACCTGCGGGTCCCGTTAATCCCGCTCACTCCTGCAAGGCTGCCTTCACATTAGATTTCAGAGCAAGGCTGCCCCTGGCTAAGTCCACCTCTGTGTTATGCGTGGCCCAGGATAGCACCTGTGGATTAAACCACGATGTAGAGACGGTAGCGGACTCACAAGGTAGTAGGTGCAGGTAAGACAGTCCAATGCAAACAAAACAGTTCAGGGCCAGAGGCAGGAAATTGTAGTCAGGATAAGCCGTGATCAAAGTCAAAATAACAATAGCCAAAGATCGGTACACAGAGGTCAAGAATAAAGTAACGTCAATACACAGGAACCCAGAGCACAAAGGCAACATGACTCTTTGAACGGGCAACAAGTAATGAAAAAGGCAAACGACCAATGAGGGCACTATGACATCATTGCGACCAGTGTCAGCGTGTACTACACTCCGAAGGCGTGCCCTGCGCATGTCATAATGGGGAGCCACGCACCACGCAAGCCCCACCCACCAGCGGCAGACCGGCGTGGGACCGCGGCGGACAAGGTAGGTGTAAAACATTTAATGTGAAGGCAGCCTTGCTGGATTACTGGGGGCAATTGCCTCCCAGGCCGCCCTAAATCTAAACAAAACAGCCGTGCGGATGCACACTACAGTAGCCGATGCGACCACATGACCTCCAGGACAGTCTTTAATGCGGGGCAAAAGCCTGCAGCAACCGTGATCGGAGGGGTCACAACCCCCGCAATCACTTCTTGCTGCTTACCTTTGCTTACATTGTGTGCTGTGAGCAACGTCTCTTGTTCCGCCCTGGGGAAGCAGGAACCCACCAGAGTCACATGAATTTACGTCATGTCACATGACCCAGCTCCGCTCCTGCTTCCCCTGGGCGGGACAAGAAAAGTTGTTGGCATAGAGTGCAAGCAGCGCAGAGGGAAGCATCGGCCCCCGCGGAAGTCTGCCAGTGACACCAAAAGATCTGCAGTTCAGGTAACAGGGTGGGGGAGGGTGTATGAATGAGCAGGGCCGGACTGGCCCACCGGGATACCGGGAAATTTCCCGGTGGGCCGGAAGGTCCGTGGGCTGGGCGGCCATGAAGACAGCGGCTGAGCTGCCCCCCAGGCTGCCCGAAATCTAATCAAAGCGGCCGCTGGGTGCTGATGTGGCCGGCCGGCATCAGCACCCAGCAGCCGTGTGCGATGGCCGTCTAGTGATGGGAGCAGTGTGAGGGGTGAAAGCTCCGCCCCCTCACACTGACCTTTCACCCCTCACGCTGCTCCCATCACTATGCGGCCATCAGATTGCTGGGAATGTAATCTGAACGGCCGATGCGTGCTGATGCCGCCGGCCGCCTCTGCTTTAATACTTTTTTTTTTAGTTTATATGGCAAGCCGATCCAGCTTACCATATAAATAATAAAAAAAAAGTGTTAAAGTAGCTCCGGCCGGCGGCATCAGCACGCACCGGCCGTTTAGATTACATTCCCAGCAGTCTGATGGCTGCATAGTGATGGGAGCAGCGTGAGGTGGAAGCTCCGCCCCCTCGCACTCAGACTGCTGCAGCACCGGATGTCAAGAGGAGAACAGTGTGCAGCTACCAGGAAGTCAAGAGAAGTAGAAGGTGAGTAAAATAATGTATTTTTTGTACTGTATAATGTTTTTTGTATTTGTTAAAAACAAAAAAAAAAATCGGCATTTGTGTGTATGTAAGTGTGTCCCACTATATGCCACTCTGCCTCCAGAAATGCCTTATACCCCCCTATATGCCACTCTGTCCCATGATATGCCTTTTAACCCCCTATATGCCAGAGTTGCATATAGGGGTATAAGGCATTTCTGGATGCAGAGTGACATATAGGGGGTCAAAAGGCATATCTGGAGGCAGAGTGGCATAAAGGGGTTAAAAGGTATATCATGGGGCAGAGTGGCATATAGGAGGGTTGAGGCATATCAGGGAGGCAGAGTGGCATATAGGGGGGTATAAGGCTTTTCTGGAGGCAGAGTGCCCCATGATATGCCTTTTCACCCCCTTTATGCCACTCTGCCTCCAGAAATGCCTTATACCCCCCTATATGCCACTCTGTCCCATGATATGCCTTTTAACCCCCTATATGCCAGAGTGGCATATAGGGGTATAAGGCATTTCTGGATGCAGAGTGACATATAGGGGGTCAACGGCATATCTGGAGGCAGAGTGGCATAAAGGGAGTTAAAAGGGATGTCATGGGGCAGAGGGGCATATAGGAGGGTATAAAGCATATTGGGGAGGCAGAGTGGCATATAGGGGGCATAAGGCTTTTCTGTAGGCAGAGTGCCCCATGATATGCCTTTTAACCCCCTTTATGCAACCCTCCGCCTCCAGAAATGCCTTATACCCCCTATATGCCACTCTGTCACATGATATGCCTTTTAACCCCCTATATGGCAGAGTGGCATATAGGGGGTTAGAAGGCATATCATGGGACAGAGTGGCATATAGGGGTATAAGGCATTTCTGGATGCAGAGTGACATATAGGGAGTCAAAAGGCATATCTGGAGGTGGAGTGGCAAAAAGGGGGTTAAAAGGCATATCACGGGGCAGAGGGGCATATAGGAGGGTTGAGGCATATCAGGGAGGCAGAGTGGCATATGGGGGGTATAAGGCATTTCTGGAGGCAGAGTGGCATATGGGGAGTAAAAGGCATTTCTGGAGGCAGAGAGGCATATAGGGGATTAAAAGGCATATTATGGGGCAGAGTGGCATATAGGAGGGTATAAAGCATATCAGAGAGGCAGAGTGGCATATAGGGGGGCATAAGGCTTTTCTGGAGGCAGAGTGCCCCATGATATGCCTTTTAACCCCCTTCATGCCACTCTGCCTCCAGAAATGCCTTATACCCACTATATGCCACTCTGTCCCATGATATGCCTTTTAACCCCCTATATGGCAGAGTGGCATATAGGGGGTATAAGGCATTTTTGGAGGCAGAGTGGCATATAGGGGGTTAGAAGGCATATCAGGGGGGCAGAGTGGCAAGCCTGGGGGCAGAGGTGCATAACTCGGGGGTAGGTTGTCAAATGAAAGGAAATAAAAACCAAACATGTCTCAATCATAGCTTTTATTAAATATGGAAAAAAATAGTCTACATGAATTAATAAAGAAATAAAAGTTTCTTACCAGAATATCGTGAAGAATAATGTGATCAGTGTTTTGTTCCACTGAATAAAATGGAACTTTTTCATCTAAAAATGTTCGCAGTAGTAAATGTTTTGATCCCATTATGTGTAATGTATTTCATTTATTAGGGCCTTTTAACACTGTTGCTTTCTGGCATTTTAATACAAATAATGAGATAAAAAGAATGGCACATAGTGTGACTCGGGTGTGTATAAGGGGTGCGTGTGGGTATAAGAGCTTCACCGTGAGATAAACTATATGGGGCTGGTCTCCAAATTTTTCCAGGGCTGCTTTTCAGTCCCAGTCCGGCCCTGTGAATGAGTATCTGTGAATGAATATCTGTGAATGAGAATGTTTTTGTGGGAGAGGGCGGGATAGGACAAATATGTTGCGGGAGCGGGCGGGGATGGAACACACAGATTGTGGGAGCGGGCGGTAATGGACAGAAATTCAGATGACGCGGGATTAAGAAAACAGTCCCACACAGGGCTCCAGTCTGAGGCTACGGAGCCCCATACGATGCCACCTTTCTATCAGAATCGGTATTAACTTTTTCAGCAATTTGAGCTACAATAGCTTGCCTGTTGGATTTGACCACAGGGGCCAGCCTTTTCCCTCACGTGCATTAATGAGCCTTGGCCACCCATGACCCTGTCGCCGATTTACGATCTTCCTTCCTTGGACCACTTTGGATCACATTCCTGGCATTGAAATTCATGTCAAGTGGTTGTAAAAAGTAAATAGAAAATGGATTAATGGTAAATTTAGAAAAATACACTGAATTCACAGTGAGCATGGAGTCTTCATCTGGACTCCCTTAAAACTTAGATTCCCAACGTGAAATATAAATACACAAGGTGAGATTGGTTCAATCACGAACAGGCAGCTCACTAGAGGGATGCCAGCCGCACCTCGATGACAAGATCCAGGAGAGGCCATTTTTCCTATGATTAATTTTACTTTAGACATCATCATTTCCTGTGGAAAAGGTAACAAATGTTATCTATTACAGGGCTTGACAAATTTGTTGTGAATCTAGGCGCAAGCTAAAAAGTTAGGAGCCAGGATTTTTTTTAAACTAACAGTTGGTCAGGAGTGATCTGATCATCATCAGCCCACTTACTAAACTCACAGCATTTGACCTGGAAGCACCCTGGACTTTCAGGTCAGTGCTGGTTTTTTTTTTATAATTTTTTTGTTGATTTTTTTTTTAACGCTTTCAATGCTGATGTTCCATTGGAGCACAGCATTGACTGATATTTAGTCCCCACAAGCTTGTGGGGACAAATGTTAACCCTTGCAATGCCACAAATGTGTTATACACAATTCTGGAATTGAAGGGGTTAACGCTGCACTGTCGCTGTCATGTGGAGACCAAGGAACCCTCTCCCCCTGTCCCTGAAGTTGTCTCTGGCAGCTGGGACGCAATAGCTGGTCTATAGACCAGCCATTGCAGGGGGGAGTCTCTGATGACTGCTGTAGGCTTCCATGCCTACAGGAGTCATCAAAGGGCTTGTGGGGGCTCGTTTTTGCTGTTGCTGGCCTGCCTGGCAGACAACCAGCAGCAGAGCCCCGTACAAAACGGGAATTAACCCCTAAAACGAACCCATTGAAGGGGTTAACGCTGCACTTTCGCTCTCATGGAGGGATCAGGCAGCAGGGGATGTTGTGTCAGGTAAGTGTGGGGACCCAATCAACACTCAATCCCCTTTCCAGAAGCTACCTGTGGCAGCTGAAAACGCGATTGCAGGTTTTCCCGCAATTGCGGTTTCAGCCTACAGAATCACTCCGTGGGAGTGATCACAGGCTCGGGGGCGGGCTCTGAGTGGCTGTGCTGTGTTCCCAGACTCTTGGGCAGACAGCAGCAGCACCGCCCCCACAATCACAAGCTGACAAACACCTAGGCGCCAGGACAAAATTCTGAGTCACCATGGCGACCTGGCGCCTGGGATTTGTCGAGCCCTGATCTATTATACATGTATACGCACACTACGAACACTAGCATACATACTGCTGGTGGAGCTGCCAAACCCCGTTCTGTGGATCCGTTGTCTTTTGGATCAAAATGACTTTGTCTTGGAATGTCATTGTATGCCTAAAAACTAGGTTTTAGTTTTGAACAAAAATAAGCCAGTTTGTGATAATGAACATCTTGTATATGCATGGCAATAAATAATTATAGAAATAATTTGTCATTGGTGTCAGCTTCAAAGGTCTTGTGAACCTATTCAGGAATCCTTTTACCAAAGTATTGGCATATCTGCCCATAAGTAATTTGTACCAACTCATAAAACAGCTGGGTGGAAATGATTCACCATTATGAAATGTCATGGTACAATAACCCAACATTATGATACCAACAAAAGATTGTATAGATTAAAAATACTGCATGCTACAAATATAGGCTGTGATGATTTGAATGTAAATATTCTGTATATGAACTGTGTTAATACCAGGAGTCAGGAGAAGGTGAAGTAATTTGATACAGAAAAGAGTATTTGAGGTCAACCCTTAGCCGCAGAGCTCGGAAAGCAGGCATGCTTTTCCCTTCCCAGCTTGAATTGTATCAAAGAAGAAAAATGCTCTCTCGAGCACATATTCTGGTAGAATCTATAAGGAAAGCTTTTATCTGTGAGGTTGAAAGTAATGTGTTCAGACACATTGGGGCTGTTCTGGTCTCTGTGTGGCAAAGGCCATGTCAGGGAAAAGATTTCACAAGATTTTTCTTTCTGCCCTTTAATGTGTGGAGAGTATTCACAGTTTAGAGATTTTAAAGTTACACTCCATACATCATATACTCATTAATGTATTTGATAGTTGCGTGACTCCTTTTGCATATGCATGGATGAATCTTGCTTTGTCCCTTTTAAGCCCACCCCCTAGCTATTGTCTGTGCAGGAGATTTAAGTAGTAGGTCAGGTGGCAGTCTCTGTGCACAGAGAGGTGCTTGTTCAGGAAAGGACAAAAGCTTGTTCAGAGCCTTGCACCCAAGTCACCTAAAGCCTAAGGTCTGGACTGTGACAGAAAGGCCAGTACCCCGTGTCATGATTGATTCATGGAATATAGTGGATGCATGGAAGGGTAACCCAGCAGAGATGGTTAGTTCCTTTGTTTAAGCATTCAATGAGTTAATCTGAGGTTGACTTAAATGGGTTTCTTTCTGCATGCCTTCTGTATCTGTTCTGGCTAGAGGTATCATCTTCCCAGGACCCCTGTGGTGATTCATGGCCTAACAGACAAGGATCCTTAGTTATAGGAATTCCATTCCTATCTTAAGTGGAGGGGTTTCCATCACCTTTACCCCACCATAACTCTTGGAAAAGGTGTCATATAGTTGGCCATGTGGTCAGAGGGGCGTTTTCTTGCAAAGGAGTCTGATTTAGGGGCAATGCATCCACCTCAAAGCAGAACTCCACTATACTTTGAACAACATCATAAGAAACCATCTGGACTTAAGGAGTTCTCACAGGCCTACTTATTGGAGAAACGTGTGAGTGAGGGTCCTGTGTTTAAGTCCCATTGTTTAACCCCTTCGTGACAAAGGCTGATTTTACTTTTTGTACCCTTCGTGACAATGGCCGTTTTAACATTTCTGCGCTGCTCGTGTTTAGCTGTAATTTTCTTCTTTCCCGTTTACTGAACCCACACACATTAGATATTGTTTTTTTCAGGACAAGAAGGGCTTTCTTTAGATGACATTGTTTTGATTTTATCATATTATTTACTATTAAAAAAAGTATAAAATATGGTGAAACATTTAGAAAAAAATGACTGTTTCTAACTTTTAGTTGAAAAATCTTTTACTCATCTATAAAAGGTAATGAAAAAACCTGCTAAATAGATTCTACTATTTGTCCTGAGTTTAGAAATACCCAATGTTTTTATGTTTTTTTTGCTTTTTTCTACACATTATGGGGCAATAAGTACAGGTAGCGTTTTGCTATTTCAAAGCCATTTTTTCCAAATCTGGTAATTCTTCCCCCCATGTGCCATTTCGGGTATATTTGAAGCCGGCCAATGCAATTTACCCCATCAAGTCATATATTTTTGAAAACTAGACAGCCCAGGGTATTCCAAATGCTAGTATTTGAACTCTTTCCAGGCACTAATTCTACCATCAGACTTTGTCAAACTTTATGGTAGTAATTTTTTTTGCATTTGTTTTTTCACACACATTTTACTTCAGGTATGAATAAACAGGTTCTGGTATATGTCACTATCATAAAACACCCCAATATGAATGATTTTGCCTGGCTGTTTGGGGGCAAAAGGGCCACATTTGGGACATGCGCATTTTCAATGTTGAACTTTGGCATTTGGGGATCCACTGCCCATGCCCTATTTGGTACATCTTTGAGCCGGGCCATTTCAGTGTGCCCAATAAACCCATATATTTTTGAAATCTAGACACACCAGGGTATTTTAAATGCTGGTATTTTAACTCTTTGCATGCACGCATTTTACCACCAGAATTTTTTCAAAGTTTGCTGTAGTATTACACTTTTTACACTTTTGTGTGTATTTTTCCCCCACACACCTATGTTATGTATGAATTTACAGCTCCTGGTATATGCCGCTGTCACACGACACCCCAATATGTGTTCAGCAACATCTCCTGAGTACAGTGATACCCCACATGCATGGGTTTGTCATTTTTGGGGGGAACTAAAAGGCCACATTTGGTGCGTGTGCATTTTTCTAATTGGAAATTAGATGTGTGGCCATCCTTCCTCTTGTGTTAATTGGGACATTGTTGAACCCGGCCAATTCAATTTACTCCATCAAATCATACATTTTTTAAAAGTAGACACCCCATGGGCATTTAACTCTTTCCATGCGAGAATTGTTTTAAGCTAATGTGCTAATTTTAGGACTTGCTCACAACAATATATTTTTATATATATATATAATTTTTTTTGCCTTTTTTAAAAAAAATGTAAAAAAAATTTTCAACTTGAAGGTTCCCCTGATAGTGACATCAGTGGGAAATTATTTTTACATTTTACTGTTTTTTTTACTAT
This sequence comes from Spea bombifrons, assembly GCF_027358695.1. Classification (NCBI taxonomy): domain Eukaryota; kingdom Metazoa; phylum Chordata; class Amphibia; order Anura; family Pelobatidae; genus Spea; species Spea bombifrons. The sequence goes on from NC_071094.1 coordinate 16,505,214, forward strand.
TTTTTTCTAATTATTAATTTTATTTTATTTTTTAATTTATTTTTACTAATCACACTGTGATTAGAAAGCTGGGCTCCATTGACTTGCATGGTTGAATGCAGTACCTGTATTCAACCTGCAAGTGGAGCCAGAGTTCTCTAGAGCAGACCTGGGCAAAGCACGGCCCGCGGGCCACATCCGGCCCGCTGAATAGCTCGGACCGGCCCGCAAAGAGTGTCCTGGTGACTCACCAATGAGTCCGGTGTCCCCCCCCGCCCCGGTCACTTACCTTAAACTCCTGTGTTGGAAGCGTTTGTCTCGGGTGCCGGCGCTTTACGCTGGGCGCCGGCATATGACGTCAGACGCCGGCGATCAGCAGTGAAGCGCCGGCACCCGAGACAAACGCCTCACGCTTCCAACACAGGAGTTTAAGGTAAGTGACCGGGGCGGGGGGGGAGATCCTGAGAAGGGGGGGTTAGGGAGTTAGAGGGGAGATCCTGAGAAGGGGGGGTTAGGGAGTTAGAGGGGAGATACTGAGAAGGGGGGTTAGGGAGGGAGGTCTTACTGTGTGTGTGTGTCTTACTGTGTTTGTGTGTGTGTGTCTTACTGTGTGTGTGTGTATCTTACTGTGTCTGTGTGTGTCTCACTGTGTCTGTGTGTGTCTTACTGTGTCTGTGTGTGTCTTACTGTGTCTGTGTGTGTCTCACTGTGTCTGTGTGTGTCTGTGTGTGTCTTACTGTGTCTGTGTGTGTCTTACTGTGTCTGTGTGTGTCTCACTGTGTCTGTGTGTGTCTTACTGTGTCTGTGTGTGTCTTACTGTGTCTGTGTGTGTCTCACTGTGTCTGTGTGTATCTTACTGTGTCTGTGTGTGTCTCACTGTGTCTGTGTGTGTCTCACTGTGTCTGTGTGTGTCTTACTGTGTCTGTGTGTGTCTCACTGTGTCTGTGTGTGTCTTACTGTGTCTGTGTGTGTCTTACTGTGTCTGTGTGTGTCTTACTGCGTGTGTCTTACTGTGTTCATAGCTTATTCAGTTATTGTAATAAATATTTTAGCCCATTTTTTAGCTCAAAATATTTTTTCCTTTTTTTTCTCCTCTAAAATCTAGGTGCGTCTTATCAGCAGGTGCGTCTTATAGAGCGAAAAATACGGTATGCACTCCGAAGCCTTGTTCATTTTGTTCACTTCTGTGCTGTGCTAATAGTTATTCAGGCCTTACTTATTCAAGCACCTCTACCAATGACGTAGGCTTGAATAACTTTATTAAACAGCACATAAGTTAACAAAATGGACAAGGCTTCGGAGTTTGTAGTTTGTAGAGGTCTGGCCCTCTAAAACCATTCCAATTTCTCATGTGGCCCCATGGGAAAATTAATTGCCCACCCCTGCTCTAGAGGGTCTGGAGACCGTCTAGCGAACTTTTTCATCTTTATTATTTTTTTTCCCGGGCCGCCGCCATCTTGCTCTCCGGAGCGGTCACAGTCCATCCCGAGGTAAGTGTTTGGTGTCGCTGGATGCCTCCTGATCGAGGCATTTCAGCGACACCATTTAAGTAAACGCTTTGAAAACGGGCGTCCGCCGCCATACAATGTATGGCGGTTGTTGACGCCCCGGGGAGGGGCCAGACATGGCGAACGTAGATCACTTTCTGCACTCGTTTAAAGACGTGCCGGTCCTGGCATGTCATTTGTCGTAAACGACATGTTTTTCCGTGCCGTGCCAGAACCGGCAATTTTCATTAAGGGGTTAAGAACTGTTTGCTGTTTTATTTTTATTTTGTATGTCTTGTTTTATGTAATTGTGGCACTGTGTAATCTTTGTCTTTTTGTTATTAAACTATTCATAATCTAAGTCTGTCTCTAGGCTCTAGTATTGATATTCACAAACCCTAAGAGAGGATAACACGTTGCCATATTGTCATTAAGTTCTACATGATATATATATATGTTGTTTGCCTGGGGTGGGTTGATATATATATATATAGAGAGAGAGAGAGATAAATGTTCTAATTCGGATTTCTCAAGAATCCGGTATCAAAATCATGAGTTGTGGCAGACTACCTGGGGGATACAGGCAGGATTTGGGGGTTAATTTGGTATAACTGATGCCTTGTTAAGGGGTGAAGTTAGTAACTCCAGAGGCCTGGCGCTATTAACCCCTTCATGCCCATGCCCTCCACACAGTCACAGCTTGGCAAGTAGTCCTGACTGTGACAAACTTGGTGGCATTACAAATGACATGGGTTTTGTGCAATTTCCCAAAGACATTACTCAGTGCTTAATTACAGACATACAGTGCAAAACAGTTCGTTCCTCTCCCTTTTGTTTTTTTCTACCATACTGCATTATGGAGGCATATTGACGAAAATAATCTCTTGAGCCTGTTTGCCAAGAGAGGAATATACTAATTTAGGGCAAAAGCAAAGAGCAGCTGATTTTGGATCATCCTGGAACACGATAAACTCAGTGCAGAGCAAGAGGAACCTGTGGATCAAGGATGGTTGCCTGATGAAGTTAACCCCTTGAGTGTAATGGACTCTGAGTTACAAGTGCCACTAAAACATCTGGGGGATGTGGATCCACAGCTAAGGCTCAAACTGATTCTGCAGTACAAGGCTGGGGAAAGAGAGAGGTAGGCTGCTGAACGAGAAGCGGAGCGAAAGTATCAGCTGGAACTTCTACGGTAAAAACAATCTAGTCCGTCTCCCCAAAGCATTGTTTTTTTTTTTTAACTTAAAATTTTTATTGCATTTTTGATTTGTTGACAAGATAAACACTTGTAAAAACAGCGCAGCGCAGCACACAAATATACAATGTCACAGCAATGTGGGCATGAATAACATCACAACCAGACAATAGACAACAGTGGAAATACATAATTGGTCAAAATAGATGAAGCACAGCGACATCCATTAGAGAGGAAAGAACCATCAATCCACTGAACAGAAAATAGCCCTAAGAGCCTAGAAGCGTAGTAAAACTGCACAATAGGAAAACTGCACAACGGCAGAAATCTCAAAAGGTGAAAGGCGCCATTGAAAATAATACATTACAGAAATAAACACACAAAAAAAAAGAAAACAAGAAAACACGTTTGGATCAGGACAGACAGGAAACCATAGCAGGAGCAACCTGGGCACTGGCAGGGCGCATGAAGTAAGGACCCCATCAAACAATATATCACAATAAGAAAAACTATAAAATGAAACAAAAATAAGAGAGAGACCGGACGCGACCAATCTAGACCTCCCACCCCATCAGACGTGCCACAAGGGCGAGAGCCGGATTTGGGACCAGGGAGCCCAAATTTTATCATACAGAGGGAGCAGCTGCTCATTCTGAAAAGAAAGCCTCTCAAAAACATGTGTGCGGTCGAGATGGAGGAGAATGTCAGGGAGGCGAGGGACCAAGGGCGATTTCCAATTACGAGCAATCAATAGCTTCATAAAGCTTCAAAAATGAATAACCAGTTTCCGGGTGGCCGAGGGGAAATCATCCAGGAACATGTGGAGGAGAGCCAATTGCGGAGTACAGGGGAGAGGAATACTTAATTCAGACTCTAATAAATGGAATAACTTCTCCCATACAGCAAATATCGGAGGGCGCAACCACCACACATGTACCACCGAACCAACCTCCATACAGCCCTTCCAACACATAGGGGAGCAAGAAGGAAACATATGAGCTAAGCTTTGTGGGGTGAGATACCATCTGCAGACCAATTTCTTTTGTAGTTCAACATGATTAAGGCAATGCGAGACCCCTCTCATTGCTCCCTCTGAGGAAAGCCACGTCTCAAGCTCAAAGGGGGTGTGTAAATCTCTTTCCCACGCCAACATGTGAGGGAGCTTGTTCTCCCAATGGTACTGCAGGAGAGAAGTATAACAGAAGGAGATCATCCCCTTAAAAGAGGCAGGTTTACAATACGCATGTACTATAGGGTCGTCAGAGAAAGTGTTAATCGTAAATAAGGAGGAGTGTGACTGTAACAAATGGCGAAGTTGTAAATATTTGTAAAAGTCAGAGGCAGGCAGCGAATAAGTAACCCTAATGTCGGAGAACGAGCGCAGAGTCCCTTTATCAAACAGATCCCCCACGCGCAGAGGAAACCTGCCCCCCCAGCCCAGCAGGCGGAGATTGGGAACAAGAAGTTCCAAGGAACTAAGCGGAGTGGCTCTAGTAATATGAAGCAAAGAAGGCCTACGTTTAGCCACCTCACCCCATATCTGAAACGCACATAGTGTGGTAGGAGGGAGAGGAGACACCTTGGGCCTGAGACGAGGTGGGAGCCATAACAATTGGGAGACCGAGTACGGTAGAATCTGAAGATTCTCCTGTCTAACCCATTGAGGAAGATTGCCGTGATAATGAAATAAAAGCGTTTGAGAAAGGATGGTGGCACGGTAATAAGCGAGAATATCCGGGGCCCCTAAGCCACCCTTGAACCTGGGAGAATAAAAGGCACTCCTGGAGATGCGTGACCTACCCCTAACATGAATAAAATCAGTGAGTGTTCTCTGCATGTGTAACAAAAAGGAACGGGGAATACTGGTCGGGACTGCCCTAAAGGTGTACAACAACCGCTGCAAAATCACCATCTTGACAGAGGAGATGCGGCCCAGCCAAGAGAGATCAAAGGAGCACAAACGATGAATATCAGTGAGAATTTGCTTCCAAAGGGAACGAACATTGAAATCATGCAATTTAGAAAGGTTACGAGGCAACTTAATACCGAGATAGGAAAGGTAATCCTTCCTCCAGTCAAAAGCATAAGAGGCACGGAGCGAACTGGACAGCTGATCAGGTAAGTTAAGTGACATTGCTTGAGTTTTGTGCACATTGATCTTATGGTAAGAAATCGCAGCATATTGCTGGAAATGGTGGAGTAGTGACGGCAGCGAAGCGGAAGGAGACGTAATAGAAGCTAAAATATCATCAGCAAACAACCCCAGCGTAACGTCTGCCCCGAGTTTAGAAGGAAAACCCTTAATCCTAGGATCAGAGCGAATGTGTTGAGCCAGGGGTTCCAAGGCCAGCGTATACAATAGCGGGGAGAGCGGACAGCCCTGGCGCGTCCCATTAGAAATCATAAAAGGAGAAGAAAGAAAGCCCGAATAGGAGACCGAAGCCGAGGGAGAAGAGTAGAGAGCCATTATCGAACGGATCAAGGGAGGTGAAAAAGCAAATTTGGAAAGTACCGAAGATAAAAATTGCCAATGAAGGCGGTCGAAAGCCTTTTCCGCGTCAAAGGATAGCAGGACACCCGGGATCTTAGCAGTGGAAGCCTGCCACAATACATTGATAAATTTACGAGTGTTATCGTTCGCTTGCCTATTGCGCACGAAACCGACTTGGTCGGAGTGCAGTAGGGAAGGGAGTAACAGGGAATGTCTATTCGCGATAAGTTTTGCGTAAAGTTTGACATCATTATTTAACAGTGAAATGGGGCGAAAATTTTCACATCTATCCATAGATTTACCGGGTTTAGAGATCGTGACAATATGGGCGTATAAGTTTTCAGAGGGAATATGGCCCGTGGTCATAAAAGACTGAAACAAAGAAAGAAGGTGGGGACCCAAAACCGGAAAAAAGGTCTTATAGTAAAAGCATGTTAAACCATCAGGCCCTGGAGCCGAAGTTTTCTTCAGCATGCAGACTGTGGATTGGAGTTCATCTAAGGTCAGGGGGGCCTTCTAGCTGTGAAACCATCTCCTTCGTAAGGGTAGGCAAAAACACGGAGTCAAGGTACGTATTAATAGAGGAGAGAGTGGGTTGAAGCGTAGAAGCATCATCCCGTAAGTTATACAAGGAAGAGTAGAAAGAGGCAAACCTATCCGCTATATGAGAAGGGTTTTTAAGCGGGAGTCCCTGTGGCGACAAGACAAATTGAGGACGCTCCAGGGCCATCGAATGTCTGAGCTTATTAGCCAACATAGAGTCGGCTTTATTACCCTTAGAGTAAAAGCGCTGACGCAAACGCAGCAGCATGCGAGACGTGTGTTCGGCCTGAATCGTGGACAGTTTAAGCTTTATAGCAGCAATGTCAGCAATCAACTGATCAGAGGGGTTTTGTTTATTCAGGGATTCCAAATCATAAAGCTGTAAAAGTAAGGAGTCTTTATCATCCGCCATGGCCCGTTGCTTCTTCAAATGGGAAGCAATACTAATAAACCGACCACGAATAACCGCTTTGTGGGCATTCCACAATGTCTCTATGGAGGTATGCGGGGATTGGTTTTCAGCAAAATACAGGCCCAAATGAGAATGTATCTGAGATTGGACCTCCATATCAGAAATAAGGGAATTATTCAGGCGCCAAGACCCCTTGCCAACAAAAGAATGATCTACCCTAAGCGAGAGAAACACCGGCGCATGATCCGACCAATTTATAACACCAATAGAGCAGTCCCGAACCAGTTGGAGTGTATGTTTGTCAACCAAAATATGATCAATTCTAGTGTAAGACTTATGCACTGCCGAAAAAAAAGAATAGTCCCTGTCAGTGGGGTGACGTAAGCGCCATGCATCATAAAGCTGAAAGGTGTGAAAGGACTTAGTAAGAGAAGTAGCCAACGACTTCACTTGTTTACCATAACCGCCCCTAAAAGTAGTGGAAGTGTCTAATGTAGGGTCCAGAAGAGCGTTTAGGTCACCACCCAGAACCAGACGGCCTTTTTTCAGGCGATCAATCTTAGACAAAAGCTTAGTCACAAAGTGCAGTTGCGACGTGTTAGGTGTGTAAAAGGAGACTAGAGTGTATTCGTGTGAGTTGATAATGCAATTAAGAATCAGAAATCTCCCCTGGGGGTCAGCCGTCTTCCTAAGTAATTGAAACGATAGGTGTCTTGACAAAAAAATAGAAACACCCGCTGTACAAGTCTTGGCCATTGAATGAAAACGCCACGGGAAATCTTTGGGAAAGTATGGCGGGGGCTTCGATTGCTTAAAGTGCGTTTCCTGGAGACATAAAATGTGTGCATGAGCTTTTTTGGCCTCCGAGTATAACATCCGCCGTTTGTGAGGCGTGTTGAGCCCATTAACATTAAGGGACATTACATTAATAGCCGCCATCAGGAGAATATGGAGGGAGCACTAGAGGCTGCACACAGGGTGACAAAATAAAAACCTAGAAAACAGAATAAAAAGGGCCAAGACACAAAAAGAAAACAAAATGACGCAGACCCCCAGGGAAGACCGCCGAATAGAAACAAGAGAAAAAGATCGCGCCCGGTCTCTGTACATAACGGTATTACCAAGAAACAACATAAGATACACAAAGAAATCAGGAAGCCTGAGAAAAATATGCATGCAAATACATTCCATTGGTCAGAAGGGTCACAATGCGCAAAAAGATATGACATAAGGTAGGTATAATATGCGTCCGATAGCTGATCCAAAACAAAACAAAAATAATAATATGTAAACAAAAACAGAACAAACGGAAACATGTTCCGAAAACCACGACCTAGGGAGCAGGAGGCCGCCCAAGGGGGGAGGCAGATAGAGAACCCTGTATACCGAAAACAGGGCTCCCAAGAGAGGAGAGAAGCTCGAACGTGGGAGCTAGTGTGAGAGCGTGCAAGAGGAGACCTCCGGCACTAATACCACAAAAACTATGAAAGGAAATCATATATAAACAAACCATGGTGCATGTGTATGAGAGAAAGAAAAAGGAAAGAAGAAAAAGAAAAAAAAAGGGGGGGAGGGGAGGAAGGGCAACAAAAGAAATGGGGCCAATGTATACCATAGGAAGGCTGAAAATAGAAGTAACCAAATAGAATGTTATATGGACAATAATGTGGTGTAAAAAAGGCCGGTAGAAGCAAAAACAAAAAGAATAAACAAAAAAACGAAAAACTGCTCGGGACCTCGAAGAATATGCAGATCGCTCGCTCAACAGGACAATGTGTAGTGTGTAGTGTAAAAAAGAAAGAAAACATGTAGGCAACAAAGGAAATAAAAAACGCTAGCAATGTCTACAGCATCTCACGTATAAGCCGGCAGCAACGTAAATGCGTCCCGTGGAGCAGAGACACTACTTGGAGACGCCGCTGGTCAGCCGCAGGACACGAACACATCCCACATCGGAAAGTCACAGAGACAGGCGAGCGGGGGAGCCGAAAAAACAAACCCCCAAATGTTCGGTCTTCATCTGTCGGCGTCCTCCGCCAGTGAAGAGAGGAGGCCACTCTCAGCCCGGCAAACTCGCCCACTACCGTAGAGCGGTGGGCAGTTGTAGAGGCAGCAAAAAGAAGGCCCGGGGAGCGAGGGCGATATCTACCAGCAGATCCAAACGGTCGAGGAGGCTCAGCCGAAACGATCCCGGCAAACATCGAAGAGGGGTCCCAGCATGTCACAAACATAACAAAAAAAAATAAAAATCCAGCAACCCGGCAAACACAGCAGTGGAATACGAGACGAGAGCCCAAAAACCTCAGGGAGCGGAGCGCGCAGTGGACACCGTAGACCAGTCCCGTGCCAATCGCTTAGGTGAGGAGGCTGTAGAGCGAGAAGGCGGTGGAACCGAGGGAAGGTTCTGTGGGCCATACCGTCCTTGGGAGACCGAATCGAGTGAGTCATACCGTCCCAAGAAATCAGGAGGCGAGTAGGGAAACCCCACTTGTATGAGATTTTGTGGAAACGTAGTGTAGCTGTGATCGCAGACAGGGATTTTCTGTGCTGCAGTGTAAATTGCGAGAGGTCATTAAAAAGTTGCAAATGGCGGTACCGCTCAGGTATGTCCGTGTTGAGTCTCACCCTGGACATGAACTGTTCCTTGAGCTCGTAATAGTGTATCCTCAGTATAACATCACGAGGAGGGGAACCCTTCAATGATTTAGGGCGCGGCAGGCGATGTATAAGGTCAATATGTATGTCAGTCGTGTTGGGAAGATCCAGCACCTCACGCATGAAGGAGGAAACATAGGCCCGTAGGTCGCACGGCAATACATCCTCAGAAATCCCACGAATGCGAACATTGTTACGGCGTGACCTGTCCTCCAAATCACTCAGTTTCAGGCGTAGGGAGTCGACTTCAGCCTGGAGAGAATCACACACATCCACTACCGTATTATGGGCGGCGGAGAAGTCCTCCATTTTGTTTTCTAGATGGCTCGTTCTGTCTCCCAAGTCCTGCAGGTCCCTCTGGACAGCCGAGAAGGTTTCCTCAATGTCATGACGAAACTTGTGTCTCATCTCCTCCAACAGCAGTTTCATAGATGTAATGGTAACCGCTTGATTTTCAGAATCGTCCGTGGAAGGAGTCGGGGAGGCCGGTTGGAGAGCAGGGTCTGGAAGCAACGTGGGATCATCTTCCTCCCCCCCTCCACGCGCCGCCTTTCTCTTCGGCTTAGGCTCAAAAAAGCCAGGTAAGTTTTGGGCAGACGATCGATTCCTATTCACGGACATCACAGCAGCCAGGTAAAAGCAAAAAAAAAACGCAACCAGGTGCCAAAAATGTAGTATATACTGCAAATATAGAACAAAATCCGGAGGAGCTCCACCAACTTGCGTCCTACTGCTTAGCCATCCAAGCCACGCCCCTCCCCAAAGCATTGTTAACGGGGATAGATGTGGTAACAGACCCCACCTGGAACACTTTCCAATGCTGGGAAAGGACACTGACTTGTGTTTCTGAGGGGGTTTGAGAAAGTGTGCCGGCACTACCAGCTGCCCAAGGAAGAGTGGGGAAAGTCTTAAGGGGAAAGCCCTGGATGTGTTTGCTTCCTTACCAATGGAAGTGGATCAGGACTATGACAGAAAAAAATTTTGAGAGATGCAGCAAGCTACATCAGACAGTTGCACCGAATATGCGGGACAGCTTCGGACTGTTTTCCGGCAATGGACTGGAGGCCTACAAGTTACTATATATGAGGCCCTGGAGGATCTGATGATTTTGGAGCAGTCCCTGGGGACACGAAGTCTGGAGGCCCGAGAGTGGATTCTGAACAGACCACAGCAGAGGCGATTATGCCAACAACCGTACTCTAACAACCCAGCGAGTACAAGCATCACAGGGACCATCTACCTGGAAAGGAGCAGCCTACCAGCCACCAACTCCTAAGCCAGCAGGGAGACAATCACCAACACCTTTTCTAGCCAACAGAGCAAGGGCCACATCGGGCCAGGGGGTTACCCGCCGGTGTTATCGGTGTAACCAGATTGGGCACTTGAGTATCACCTGCCCTTCTAAGAGACCATCTCCATGGACAAATGGAAATGGAGGTGCAGCTGGGGGAGCTGGGCCTATTTTGTTTGTGGCTAGACCAAAGGAGGCACAAGTAGACAACTTGCAGTGTGTAACAGTTGAGGAACACCCAGCTGTCTTCTTTGTTTCCAGGTTTCAGGGGAATGAAGATGAGAACCTACAAAGAGTGACTGTAGGTGGCTGTGTGACCATGGGACTTAGGGATACGAGGGCTGTCTGTACTCTGGTGCGACCCGAGATGGTAAAATTGGAGGCACGTGTGTACCCTGATTGGGGTGTGGGCAAGGGTATGCGGGAGGTGGGGATAACAAAGGATATTCCTGTTAATGTTTTGCTGGGCAAGGATCTGGGTCGACTTGTTTGCCAGTATGCACCAGTTCAGGAAACCTGCAAACCTGGAGGGCTGGTAGAGTGCCCTGTCCAACCTAAGGTACTGTGTGAAACTTTGGGAGTAGTGGGTAGCTGGGAGGGAGCCCAGAAGGTAGAGGTATACCTATCTGAACCAGCACCCAGGATCCTGTCTCCTGAAGAAATGAAGGGGCATGTACACCAAGGGACCAAACCTAGCGAGCAAGCTCTAGGGGAAAAGTGTGGTTTAACCTTTGGTGGGGCAGAGTTTCAGGAACAGGGAGTCTGTAGTGGGTCTTTTGGTTCAATGCCCCCTGATACTGAAAAGCACAGTGTGACTATGGATGACCAGGTAGCCAAGGGATTCAGGCATGCTGGGGATACTTCGGTCAAAGTGCCTTCAGAAGTTATTTGCCCTGAGTACTTAGATCTGGGTGCAGGAGAAAGTATGCATGATAGGGTGTCTGAGGATATTCATGTTACTGAATTTTCTCAAAGGGAAAACAAGGGATATTTGAAATGTGATGTTTCTGTGATGTGTCAACAGCAAAAACCCTGCTTTCATGCTCCAGAGGAAAGGCTTAATTTAAAGCTTAAAGTGCTGGAGGTTAAGAAGCAGGAAGGGGATAGTTTCTCAACTGTGCCTAAGACGCCTAAAGCTGTAAAGTGGGATGAAAATTCACACCTCAATATCCCTTTTGTGTGTTCACTGAGTGGGCAATGTGAGGGGCAGAATGTTTTCCCTGTAGCTGTAGTGACATACCAGCAAGCTACTGGGGCTACAGCTACAGAGGATAATATAGTAAAGGTTGATGAAAAGACAGCTACATTGACCAGTCAGCAAGAAACCCTTAGCCCTGTGAGTGTAGGTGAAGCCAAGAGCCTGTGATCCACACAGGAAGCCAAGGACAATGGACACCTGTTTGCTGTCTTGCTTGGGAATGGGCAGTGTTTAGCGATCCTAAGCAGGGCAGAGAAACAAATGGATGAGGTCTTAAAACATCTGAGTAAGTTATCGCCAAAGGAAGAGGCTTATTGAAGGGTTGGCAAAGAGTGCTTAGCTAGGGTGTGTGCTTTGCAGGAGTTACAGCAATGCTTGTATGGTTGTGACTTATCACAACCTTTCTCTTCAGGCAGATAGAGTAGATGGGAAGCTTAGCAAGTTGCTCAGATGGAGTCCAGTGCTACAGCAGTATAGTTTTACTGGCTGGTGTGACAAGTCAGCTTCTATGGGAATGCTCACAGTATGTCTTGTCAGGGGAAGACTAGAATTTAGGCAGACATAGCAGATCAGCGTCTGCTGACCTCCTCTGTCCACGATCTTAAAGGGGGAGGTGTCATGATTGACTCATGGAATATAGTGGATGCATGGAAGGGTAACCCAGCAGAGGTGGTTAGTTTCTTTGTTTAAGCATTCAATGAGTTAATCTGAGGTTGATTTAAATGTGTTTCTTTGTGCATGCCCTCTGTTCTGGCTAGAGGTGTCATCTTCCCAGGACCCCTGTGGTGATTCATGGCCTAACAGATAAGGATCCTTAGTTATAGGAATTCCATTCCTATCTTAAGTGGAGGGGTTTACATTACCTTTACCCCACCATAACTTATTGGCAGATCAAAGATGGTAACCAACTCTTGCAAAAGAGTCTGATTTAGGGGCAATGCATCCACCTCAAAGCAGAACTCCACTATATACTCTGAACAACATCATAAGAAACCATCTGGACTTAACCCCTTAACGACAATCCCCTTACATGTACGGGGTTGCCGTGCAACGTGTTAACGACAATGCCCGTACATGTACGGGCTGCCGTTAAATAGCTGCATCGCCGCGATCGCTGCGTTTTCGCTGCGATCGGCGGCTTTGCAGCATCCACGGAAGCCTCACAAGTGAGGCTGACCGTGGATCCGGGGAGGGCAGCCCTTGGCAGCCCTCCCCGAAAGAAAAATGGCCGCCGCCGCACCGATCATCAAAGATCGCGGCGGCGCCTGGCTAAAACTGCTTAGGAAGCGATCGGAATCGCTTCCTAAGCATAAACTGTGTTGCTGACATGCCTCAGTATCGAGGCATGTCAGCAACACTAACCCCCTACCCCGATCGCCTTGTGATTGCTCCGAGGAGCAACCACAAGTGCCATCCTGTGAATGACGTTGCTGTCATTCACAGGATGGCATTAACAATAGATCTGAGTTCACAGAGGGTCTATCCAGACCCTCTTGAGAACTCTCGAGCTCCTCCTGCAGGTTGAATGCAGGTACTGCATCCAACCATGCAAGGTCAATGGAGCCCAGCTCACTAATGAGAGTGACTAGTAATAAAAAAAATTAAAAAAAAAAAAAATTGGTCAAAAATGTTGAAAAAAATTTAAAAAAATATGGTAACATGTAAAAATCCCCACTGTCACCAAAAAAAATTAAAAAAAAAGTTTTTAATAAGCAAGTCCTAAAATTCTTTATCTTTACAAAAATTCCAGCATGGAAAGAGTTAAAATATTGGCATTACAAATGCCCATAGGGTGTCTAGTATTAAAAAATATATGAGTTGATGGGGTAAATTGAATTGGCCGGGTTCAAAGATGTCCCAAATATGGGACATGGGGCAGATGTCTAAATGGCAAAAAAATACACACCTCACAAAGGCGGCATTTTACCTCCCAAATAACCCAACAAACCCATGCATGTGGGCTATCACTGCGCTCAGGAGATGTTACTGAACACATATTGGGGTGTTGTTTGACACGGACATATACCAGGAGGGATAAATTTATACCTGAAGCACAACATGTGTGAAAAAAATACAAAAAAAAATTTACTACCATAAAGTTTCACAAAGGGTGGTGGTAAAATTAGTGATGGGGTAAATTGCATTGGCTGGCTTCAAATATACCCGAAATGGCACATGGGAGGGAAGAATTACCAGGTTTGGAAAAAAAGGTTTTGAAATAGCAAAACGCTACCTGTACGTATTGCCCAATAACGTGAAGAAAAAAGCAAAAAAACATAAAAACATTGGGTATTTCTAAACTCAGGACAAATAGTAGAATCTATTTAGCAGTTTTTTTCATTAGTTTTTGCAGATGAGTAAAAGTTTTCTGTTTAAAAAGTGAGAAAAAGTCATTTTTTAACAAAAAATCCCCATATTTTATCATTTTTTTTATAGTAAATTAGATGATATGATAACATGAATGGTATCTAAAGAAAGCCCTGTTTGTCCTGGAAAAAACAATATATAATATGTGTGGGAGCACGAAATGAGGAAGAAGAAAATCACAGCTAAACAATAACACTGAAAAACGTTAAAAGAGCCATTGTCCCGCAATATACTACGAGTAAAAACCCCTATTGTCCTTAAGGGGTTAAGGAGTTCCCATAGGCCTACTTATTGGAGAAACTCTTGAGTGAGGGTCCTGTGTTTAAGTCCCATTGTTTAACCCCTTAAATCCCAGGGGTTTTTGGTACCTCAAAGCTCGAGGCAATTTGCCATTTTTGCGCTATGTTGGTTCAGCGATTATTCTCTTTTCCTGTGAATAGTGTACCTATGTAAACTATATATTGTTTTTTCAAGGAGGGATAGAGCTTTATTTTGATACCATAGTTGGATGATTAGCTGAAAATTTAGAATGAGAAATTTAGTAAAAACTAGCGAAAACTAGAAAAAAAACCTAATATTTTTTAAATTTTTCCTCTGAATCCTCACAAAATTAGGTAAAGTGATGGAAAATCCTCTCCAAGTTTATCAATTCGGGTGTCCTGATTTCAGAAATTTATATAGATTTTCCATACTTTCCAAGCACCAGGGAGCATACTATAAGGCGTACATTTTTTGTATAATTTTTATGCCTATGGCTTAACAGGTTTGGGGGTTGTGAATGGGGGCAGGAGGGTTGTACTGGCTAGATGTTATGCTAGGGCAATGGGATGTAAGGTTTTTTTAAAAAAAAAAATTATTATCTTTTTTATATATTTTTTTTAACTTTATTTTTATTTTATTTTTTATATATTTTTTGTTACACAAAAATGGTTAGAGGTCCTCTTAGGGACCTCCTGAACATGCCAGTGATGTCACAATGACATGACAGCTCACATTATTATTATTTTTTATTATTATTTATATTATTATTTATATTATTTTTTTATTATTATTTTTTAAATGACTAACTGTTTTTTTTTTCAGCTTTTCTGCACCGATCACACTGTGATCTCTATGCAGGTCCTCACAGAAGTGCATAGAGAACACAGCGTCTGTGCCTCATCGGAGGACAGGATATCTCCGATGAACTTCCGGGTTACGTCAGCAGACTACCTGGGGGGAATACAGGCAGGATTTGGGGGTTAATTTGGTGTAACGTATGCCTTGTTAAGGGGTGAAGTTAGTAAATCCAGAGGTCTGGTGCGATTAACCCCTTCATGCCCACGCCCTCCACACAGTTACGGCTTGGCAAGCAGTCCTGACCGTGACACCCGACTCTCGCCAAGCTGCGTTTCCTTCTGCCAGGATACCAGCGGTTAACCCCTTCAGAGCTAGACAGAACCAGCGTTGTAGAGAATAGGGGGATGTCGCTGCACTGGAGCTGCATTCACGCTATGGCTAGCCGTAGCTTAGCGTATTCAGTGCATGTACTGTCCTGAAAAGGACCGTGAGCAACCAATGTTGAAGTAAAAAGAAGACTGATTTTTTTTATTGAAAGCACACCAGTATTTAACCCATTAGTGACCAAGTCTGTTTTAACACTTTTGCGGTGCTTGTGTTTAGCTGTAATTTTCTCCTCAACCATAGTTATATTTTTTTTTCAAGACAAGAAGGGCTTTCTTCTGATTTTTTTGATCCTATCATCTAATTTCCTATAAAAAATATATGATGAAAAATCCCACTTTTTCTCACTTTTATTTGAAAAGTATTTTACTCATCCAAAAAAACTAATGAAAATAAACCTGCTAAATAGATTCTACTATTTGTCCTGAGTTTAGAAATGTTTTTTTCTGCAAGTTATTGGGCAATAAGTACAAGTATATAGTCATTCTGCCCCATGTGCTATTCCGGGTATCTTTAAAGCCGGCCAATGCAATTCACCCCATCAAACCATATATTTTTGAAAACTAGACAACCCAAGGTATTTCAAATGCTGGTATTTTAACCCTTTCCATGCACTAATTTTACCACCAGCCTTTGTCAAATTTGGGGTAGTCATTTTTTATCACACATATTGTATGAATTTTCAGCTCCTGGTATATGTCACTGTCCAACAACACCCCGATATGTGTTCAGCAACATCTTTTGATTACAGTGATACCACTCATGCATGGTTTTGTCTGTTTTTGGGGGGGGGCTAAAAGGCCACATTAGGGAAGAGCGCTTTTTTAAATTTTGGTCAGTCTGTGCCTATCTTTGAACCCGGCCACACCAATTTACCTCATAAAACCACAAAAAGTAGACACCCCTTGAGTTTTTAAATTGCTTTTATTTTAATTCTTTCCATGTCAGGATTTTTGGGAAGATACAGCACTAATTTCAGCACTTTCTTATAATATTAAACTTTATTTTATTTTTATATTTTACATTTTGATGGAACTGGGTGGTTCCCCTGATGGTGACATCACTGCATAATCATTTTTAAATGTCACCACATTTTTTATCATTTTGTTTAGCTATTTTTATATTTTTTCATATTTTTTAAATATTTTACTAAATACATTGTGATTAGAAAGCTGGGCTCCATTGACTTGCATGTTTGAATGTAGTACCTGTATTCAACCTCCAAGGGGAGCCAGAGTTCTCAAGAGTGTCTGGATAGACCCTCTTGGAAACTTTGACAACTTGGACGCCCCGCCATTTTGCTAGTGGCAAAATCTCTCATGGGCATCCGCCACCATACAGTGATTGGCCAGACATGGACCCTGATGCCGATCTCGGTGTTGCTGCATACGTCAACATCGAGGCATTACAGCAACACCGTAGATCAACATAGATCACTTTCTAATCTTGTTTAATGCTATTTTATGTGATGTTCCTGGCCCGTCATAGGTCGTTAAGGGGTTAAACAGTATATTCCCTGTTTGCACATATTTGAGGTTGTTGGCTCCTCATCAGTCTGGTTGCAGCTTGCTGTCCAGGAGTTAATGGGGAGGAGGTTTAATTGCACCTCCCCCAACACATTAATAAGGTTTTGGTAGCAGTATAAACTGCTTTGTGTGCCCACTATGTAGGAGGTGAGAGTAGGTTCTCATCCTATTGAGAGTGTGCCTTGACGTGGAGGGTGAGCTTAATTATGCTTTGGCCAATTCATATAACCAAAACCTCTCATTTATATTATGTTTATATATTTGTTGCCAACTTTATTAGGGTAAGAAGCGCAGACAGTTTTTGTTTCTAGTATATGGGGGTATTTAACATACAAGTCACAGCAAATCACACATAGTTCTCCATCAGCCCTGTCACGGTCAGGACTATTTGCCAAGCCATGACGTTGTGGAGGATAACTTCACCCCTTACACAGAAAAAAAGGTTGGAATACAGCACTCAGTAGTGAAATGGTGCACAAGCCAGGGTACCACCAAGTCCTTCAATAAATCCAAAATAAAGAAGCAGAGGCTCAGCACTCAAATGATAAGATGAGTTTATTTCACGCCTTGACAAGGCATAAATTATACCAAATTAACCCTCAAATCCTGTCTATATCCCCCAGGTATTCTGCCACCACTAACGATTTTGATACCGGATTTGTGAGACATCCGAATTAAAATATCCATCTCTATTTATGATATTTGCTCGATTATAAGTAGAAGCCTGAATATAAGAGTACCCTATAGTTTTATTAGTAAATATTAATTCAAATGCAAACTATTTTTTCATAATCAATAAAAACTATGATTGAGAAAAATTCATTTTTGTTTTTACTTCCTTTTATTTGCCAACCTGCCCCCAGTTATTCACATCTACCCCCCAGCTTGCTACTCTGCCGCTCAGATATGCGTATACCCCCCATATGCCACTCTGCCCCCTCAGATATGCTTTATACCCCCTATATGCCACTCTGCCTCCCAGACATGCCACTCTGCTCCCCTATATGCCACTCTGCCCCCGATATGCCACTCTGCCCCAGATATGCCTTATACCCCCCTATATGCCACTCTGCCCCCAGATATGCCATATTCCCCTGTATTTCCAAATCTGCCCCCTGATATGCCTTATACTCCCCCTATACGCCCCCCCCCGATCCACCGATCCATCCCCCGTGCTCCAAACTAGAACCCTGTGCAGGACTGTATTTTTTAATCCCGCTCCCCCTGAATTTCTGACCATTACCGCCCGCTCCCGCAACGTGTGTGTTCCACTCACACCCACTCCCGCAACATATCAGTTAAGCCATGAATCACCACAAGCCCTGGCATTCTAGCCTGAATCTGATTTAAATCAACATCAGATTAACCCATTGAATGCTAACAGAAAGAAACTAACCACCTCTGCTGGATTACCCTTCCATGCATCTGTTATATCCCATGAGTTAATCATGATAAGGCCCTCCTTTGCACACGACTCATTATTTGCATTCAGCCCAGTAGGGGTTGCTATTGTAGTCTGTGGAGGAGATAGTAAACATGGGAGGTTCCCTGACTTGTGGCCGAATATCCGGCTGGATAACAGATCTTGGTGCAAATAATGGCCATGGGGGTCTCTATCCTGTAAAGCCCCCTCCCAAAATACAGGTGCCCGAAATCTGTGTCTGAGCTAAACAATCTTTAGAGTCTCTCGTAATTGGGCAAATATGGCACTCTGTACCCACAGTCAAAGGAGGAGGTTGGGCCCCAGGCTCCTCGGGGAGCCCAGGGTAGGGAGGATTCCGTGACATAGACCTTATCAAGAAAATTGAAGGGTTCTAAACAAGCACATGTACCTGTACAGATACTTCCACCTAACCTGATACCAGCAGAACTTGGATTTACAAAAACCTGAGTATACATCTGCACCTCTGTTTTTATTGTTGGGACAGGATTACTTTCTCTCCAGTCAGAGAAAGTTTAGGTGTTTCAGCCACACCCATTGCTAACAGTGTATCATATCAGATGGATAAGCATGCAACATCCACAGACAAACATAGGCAGTTGGATGGGTCATACGGAAGAGCTTAATGACTTTATACATGGCAAGTCTGTTCTTTTCTGCCCCATCCACTGTTTTTGTGTGAAGAGAAGCATCTAGGTCACAAATTGACAACAGTCACAGTCACAAAGTAGCAGACTATGCACATCCATAGAGCACGGCAGCCAAGTGTTGAAGCGAATGGTGCATAAAAATTGCCTGTCCTCTGTAGCATTCCAAACTTCGTCTAAAAGTAACATTAGCACAATCACTGTGCATTTGGGGGTTCATGAAATGGATTTCCATGGTCGGGCAGCTGCACAAGGCCGAATGTAATGACTGGTGACGTAGGACCCCGGAGGGCGGAGAGTGCCAGGAGAGCCAGGAACCGAGAAGCCACCTAGAGAATTAGCCGGGTCAAATCAGGAAAGCGAAACAAGCCGAATCAGAATCCAGAAGCGAAGTCAACTAGCCGACTCAATGCCAGGAACCAGGACCAGGAGCCAAATCAGCAGAACAGGAGCAAGCTCACACACTAGCAGATACACCAACCAAGGGTAACCCAGAAGTGCAAGTCCCAGGCTTAAATAGGGAGAGATGAAGCGTTTCCTGAGGGTAGAGGTCACCCGAGGTTACAACAGCGAGTTCCTTACTGGAACGCGCATATCAGGTTTCAACCACACGGTGGCACTGTGGTAGTGACTTGCTGTGAGGCGGACCACGCGATGAAGACACTGGACGGGTAGCGGTTGCAGACTGTGAACTCGCTACCCAGGAAGGCCAAGAAGCTGTCCGGGAAGCGGTGGACGCGTCGAGGGAGCAGCCATGGAGCGGGACTGGTGTGGAACGTAAGTGTCAGGATTCTATCCTGACTGCAGGATAGTTCAAGTTTAACCCTTCATTTGCTATGTATTTAATCCATGTTCTGTGTATTTATGTTCATCTGTGTCTGGTTATACCTATATCTATGCCATTACCACACCTGACCTAACCAACAGGCTTAATTACCCTGCCTTCCTCACCTTCCTACCCTGCCTTCACACCTGACCTAATGACCAGGCCTATATCTGTACACTCCCCTGTTTGTTAAGTGCCTTTGCATTGAAGTTATGGGACCATTTTGCTCTGGCCCTGTACCTGATCCTGACTTGTTCCTGGCTTCCTGTGTACCTGATCCTGTTTTGTTCCTGACCTTAGCCCTTCCCAGTGGGCTTCCTGCCTTGTGCCCTTCCCAGTGGGCTTCCTGCCTTGTGCCCTTCCCAGTGGGCTTCCTGCTTTGTGCCCTGTCCAGTGGGCTTCCTGCCTTGTGCCCTGTTAAGACATTATTGGCTGTGTGTTGAGTTATAGTTGAGGGGACAGCAAATTTACGCTGTTATACAGGCTGTACACTCACTACTTTATAGCAGAGTATAATTTCTTCAGTGTTGTCACATGAAAAGATATAATAAAATATTTAGAAAAATGTGAGGGGTGCACTCACTTTTGTGAGATACTGTGTATATATATTTATATATATATATACCGTATTGGCTCGGTTATAGGCCGCCCCCGTATATAGGCCGCACCCTAAAAGTTTGGTGCTTTTTTAAAGAAAAAAATTTTTTCTTTAAAAAAGCAACAAAAAACATGCTGCCACTCTGTCCCCCCCCCGAGATATGCTGCCACTCTGTCCTCCCCCTCCGAGATATGCTGCCACTCTGTCCTCTCCCCCTCCCCGAGATATGCTGCCACTCTGTCCTCTCCCCCTCCCCGAGATATGCTGCCAGTCTGTCCTCACCCCCCTCGAGATACGCTGCCACTCTGTCGTCCCCCCCCCGAGATACGCTGCCACTCTGTCCTCCCCGCGATATGCTGCCACTCTGTCCCCCCCCCCCCGACTTACCAGAGCAGACTCCCGGGTGTCTTACGGGGCCGGAGGGGGAGATCTATGCACATCGTGTATACAACTCCCGGTGCCGGCACTCAGCGGAAGTGCTGCCGGTGAACGTCCGTGCGATGCGCTTAGACAACCTCCCGTGCCGGTACTCCCCCCCGTGGAAAGTGCCGGCAGGGGAGGCTGTCTGAGCGTATCAGACAGTAGGATGCAGGTCCCCTGCACCGCTGCGGGGGATCTGTATCCTAACCCCGCTGCCTGCCCGGCGCCCGGGACTGCATGTCCCGGGCGTCGGGCGCTAGACCCCGAATATAGGCCGCACCCCCACTTTAAAGACTTAAAGTGGGGGAAAAAAGTGCGGCCTATATTCGGGCCAATACGGTATATATATATATATATATATATATATATATATATATATATATATATACACACACAGGTGTATATATATATATATATACACAGTATCACTTTTTTATATTTTGTGGGAACTAGAAGGTTTTTAAATATTTTTTAAATGTATTTTGCTAATCACATAGTGATCAGAAAGCTGGGCTTTGTTGACTTCCATGGTTGAATGCAGTATTCAACCTGCAAGGGGTGCCATAGTTCCCAGTTGTCACGGTCAGGACTACTTGCCAAGCCGTGACTGTGTGGAGGACGTGGGCATGAAGGGGTTAATAGCACCAGGCCTCTGGACTTACTAACTTGACCCCTTAACAAGGCATAAGTTACACCAAAATAACCCCTCAAATCCTGCCTCTGTTTTTGGGCTCTAGTATTGATATCCACAAACCCTAGGAGAGGATAACACGTTGCCAAATTGCTATTTCCTACTTTCCAAAGGATATAGATATATATATATATATATATATATATATATATATATATATATATATATATATATATATCTATATTGTTTGCCCAGGGTGAGTGGTTGCTGACTACCTGGGGGGAGGATACAGGCAGGCTTTGGGGGTTAATTTTGTATAACTTATCCCTTGTAAAGGGGGTGAAGTTAGTAAATCCAGAGGCCTGGTGCTATTAACCCATTCATGCCCACACCCTCCACACCGTCATGGCTTGGCAAGTAGTCCTGACCTTGACATTTTCAAAAATGTATGGATTGATGGGGTAAATTGAATTGGCCAGGTTCAAAGATGTCCCAAACAGCAGAAGGAACAGATGTCAAAAAAGAAAAAACAATGCCCTCCCAATTGTGGCCTTTTAGCCCCCTAACAACCCGACAATTGAATGCATGGGTGGTATCACTGTACTCAGGAGATGTTGCTGAACACATAATTGGATGTTTGATAGTGGCATTTACCAGAGAAGAAAAATCACACACCTTAGGGTATTTCAAATGCTGATATTTTAACACTTTCCAAACTACTTCCGGGAATTGTGACAAAGGCTGGTAGTAGTTTGGAAAATGTTGAAATATCAGCAATTGAAATACCTAGGGTAGTTTTCAAAAATATATGGTTTGCCTGGGTAAATCAAAATGGCCAGGTTCAAAGATGTCCCAAATAGGACATGGCGGCAGGATTACAAGCTGTTACGTACCTGCATTCATGGTGCTCCTCTTCCCCCTCCTCCTCTCAGCCGCCGCTACAGCAACCACAGCAAAGAGGGAGACCTTTCTCCATCTCACAACAAATATTTTGTACATGTGTCAAATATTCTTTAAATAAAATAAGAAAAGGTGTTTTTTCAATTTTTGTCACCATATTTTATTATTTTTATAGTAAATAAAAGCTCTGAAAAGGCTTTGTTAAAACTGTTTAAAAAAAGGATTTGTGTGTGTTGCAAAATAAAGCTCACAATCATTGTACACATTAAAACTAGTTGTATGGACTTTTTCTGACTTTTACTTGAAACATCTTTTATTCATCTTCCAAAGCTAATGAAAAACACCTGCTTAATAGATTCTACTAGTTTTCCTGAGTTTAGAAATACCCAATGATTTTATGTTTTTTTGCATGCTACAGGGCAATAAGTAGAAGTAGCATATTGCTATTTGAAAACCTTTTTTTCTCAAATATGGTCTTTTTACCCCCATGGCTCTTTGAAGCCAGTCAGTTCAATTTACCCCATCAAACCATAAATGTTCGAAAACACACCAGGGTGTTTCAAATGCTAGTATTTTAACTCATTCCAAACACTAATTTTACCACCAGCCTTTTGTCAATCTTTGTGGTAGTAAAAGTTTTAAAATAGCACCATTTTAAACACCCTAGGGTGTCTAGTTTTCAACAACATATGGTTTGATGGGGTAAATTGTATTTGCCAGCTTAAAAAATGTACATAAGCACATGTTAACCATGTCAAAATTCCTCATAAAAAAAAAACATTTTCACACACACTTCACCTCAGGTTAAATTTACAGCACTTGGTATATGTCACTGTCAAACAACACCTCTAAATGTGTTCAGCAACATCTCCTGAGTAAAGTGATACGCACATGCATGGGTTTGCCAGGCTATTTGGGAGCTAAAAGGCCACCTTTGCAATGTGCATTATTTGGAATTTGGACATCTAGTCAGTCTGTGCCCATGTCTTATTCCTGGGATATCTTTGAACCCAGCCAATTCAATTTATCCCATCAAATCATACTTTTTTTTTTAAACTAGACATTCTGATGGACGAATCTGGGTTTGGCGGATGCCAGAAGAACGCTATGTAATTAAATGCATAGTGCCTACTGCAAACTTTGGTGGAGGAAGGATAATGGTCTATGCCTGTTTTTGGTCTAGGTGTAATGTTAATGCTGAAGCATACAAAGACATTTGCGAGTATTTTGCATATCTTCCTTTACTCTCACCGACAGCAGCAAAGAAAGAGTTAACATAACACTGGTAACAACCAATACAAAAACAAGGTATAGCAGCATATAAACCCTAAGACATCCCTAATCTTCCTCTTTCGGTAGCTGAGAACCGGACCTGAACACTTCCAACATGCTCCTGGAACACAGAGAAACAGCCCGGCCAATGGGAACTAGACCGGAACATCAACCATCGAAGAGTGACGACCAGAGAACACTCCAACAGAAAACCAGCAGCCAGACGATTGGTGATCAAGCTGGAAAAAAAGAGAGAAAACATAACAGGACCTTATCCCTAGACAGATGTCGAGGGAAAAACATTAACCGAAACAATCCCATAACCATAAAGCAAACAGGCAACAAATAGATAAACATAATACCAAAACCATACTCACCCCAAGCCCAGGGCCAAAAAGGGAAGGGGGGGGGAATACTCGTCTCTTGTCTTTATTAAAATTACAATTATTTAGGCACCAAGGCTAGAATAATTTAGAATTTTAAGGCAAGACAGGAGGCTTCCTATTTTGCAGTTCTAACGCTGAAGACAACGGGCGAAAATAGATGGTACGAGGTGGAAGCATGCGACTAATTTGCCGCCTGCAAAATATCACCCAGGGCACCTCCAGCCGCCAAGGCACCGGAGGCTGTGGCACCTCTAACTGAATGAGCCCCGAAAGAGCCCACCAAGGAAAGAAGCCAGTGGCTCTACCTGGCTAACGTAGGAACAGAAACCTTCCGAAAATGTTTGACATACAAGATCAAAAGTTGGCCTACCCACCTCCAGAATCAGAAAGGGACGTAGTCCTCCTATGGACACGGAAAAGAATCCCCTTCTAGGAAAAAGATAGCATGAGCATCGAAAGCCCTCACATCAGACTCAATACGAATGGATAAAAGGCATAACAGGAGTGAAAGTTTAGTCGACAGCTGTTTAAAGACGCACACTCGTCGTCTGGCCAAGCCTAGAAGAAGTCCAGAACCACTGCGACATCCCACAAGGAACCATAGCAAGCAGCCGGAGGATGAGACAGGCAGATGCCCTTCAACAACCGACAAAACAAGGGAGCTCTCTCCGGACTCACCTGCACAACCTTAATGGCCAAAGAGATCGCTCAAGAAAAACGTTTATGGTTCGATACGACATACCCTTTCTAAAAAGATTAGCTAAAAAAACTGCAGGGGCTGAATGGGGATCCACTTGTTCTCCCACACACCAAGCAGACCAGCGTCTCCAAGCTGACTGGTAAGACTTCCTGGTGCCCGGAGCCCAGGAGTCCAAGCCACCAGCGGCGATCGACCCACCAATATGCGGGGATGAGCCTGCCAGTCTGGGTCCGCAAGGATAGGAGGAAAAGAAGGAAAGGCCTGGGGATCCTGGATCAACATCTCAAGCAGCGCCAGGAACCATGGCTGTGCGTGCCAGAGCGAAGTTACTAGAACCAGGGACCCTCCAGCTTGCCAAAGGTAGTGAATTACCCATGGCTGTCTGTGAAGCCTCCAGTCACTTACCTCCCTCCAGTGCCTTGAAAACCAGTCCGCCATGAGGTTCTCCACCCCTGGGAGATATTCCACCTGCAGGGTGATGTTGCGATCCAGACAGAACTTGAAAAATGTCTTTCATCAGTTCTGTGAGGCGTTGAGAGCGGGTGCCCCCCAAGCGATGTACCGCACCACGAGACCTTGTCCATCCGGAAAACACAGCAATCGGACCGGTCCTTCGCCAGGCTCTTGATTGCGAAGGATCCTGCAATCAGTTCCAGGCAATTTATGTGAAGGTGTGAGGATTAGGGATGAGAAACCCAGTATGCAGGAATATACAGCCCGATGGAGGCCAAACAGGGACAGATGCGCCACGTGCAGTGTGGTCCAGAAACGTAGCCGAGTCAGGGTAATCAAAACACAGTCGGGTAAACAAAGCCAAGGGTCAGGGTAGGAGAGGTCAGCGAAATCCGTAATAACAATAGCCGGGGTCAGGATAATAGGAAATCAGCAAGGTCCAAAGGGAATCCGAGGTCAGCAACAAGATCAATCAGGAAACAGCAAAATGCAGAGGGAAGCTCAATAAGGCACAATATCTGAGTACTGAGTAATACTCAGTGCTGGTTTATAAAGCCGCCACTAGATGTCGCCCTGCCTCCATGTACAGCATCATCAGAGCGCGTTCCCCGCCATTCTAGGACTGGAAGGGAAAAGCTGAGGTGGGGGAGCGCGCGCGCCTAGAACAAACTGCAGATGGCGCCGGAGAGGAAGCAGGAGCAGCAGGAGCGTTATTCAGGTGAGTAGCTGACAGAAGGGAACGCCCTTCCGACGTCTACCGGTCGCCTCCATGAGGGAAGCTGCTCCCCAGGGCAGCATGCTGGCGTCAGACTCTAGGACAAAATCTGGTTGGGAACCGAAGATTGCACGCCCGTTCCAAGCTTACTTCTGGGGTAAGGCGGACCGGCTGATCATATGATGACAACCTGTGTAGATGTCGAGCCTTAAGGCAGTGAAGTACACAGTAGTGTAGAGGACCCGGGAAGATCGCCTCAATGGAAGAGGCGAGGAGACCACCACACGCGTGAGTAAGCAGGAGTCCTTCTTAAGCAGGGCGTAGATCTCCTTCTGGATGGCAACAATCTTTGTCCTTGGAAGCTGCAACATCGCCGCCCTGGAGTCTATTTTGAAACCCAACAGGATGCACTGGGTGGGGTTTAGCTCAGATTTGAGTGGGTGACAACGAACACAATTGATGAAGCGTCTGAACCATGAAATCCGTCTGACCCCGAAGGGTTTCCTGACAGCTGGAAAAAAAGAAGGATATCATCGAGATAAACAATACATCGGATACCTCGAGATCAGAAGAAAGCCATCACCGGCTTTAGGAGCTTCGTGAAGCACCAGGAGGCAGAACTGAGACCGAATCGGAGCGATTTGAATTGCCATACTTGTCTGCCCCAGCGGAATTGAAGAAAACGTCCTTGAGGTCCACCTGGTGAACCAATCTCCCTCCGACATAAGGTCCCGCAGAAGATGGATACCTTCCATTTTGAAGTGACGAAGAACTACAAAAGCGTTCAGAGCCGGCAGGTTGATGACCGGGCAAAACTCGCCAGAACGTTTCCGGACCTGGTGTGGCAGGTAGACGAAATCGAGCCTATACCCGGGCGCAGTCTGGAGGACCCAGGGGTCTGAAGTAATCCAAAACCAGTTGTGGAAAAAATGCGAGATCCTGCCTGCAACTTGTGGAGGGGAAGAAAGACAAGAAACATCTGGACTTACCGAATCCAGAGCGACCCCTGGGGAAAATGGTGGAACCTCTGCTTCTACTTCCTCCTTTAGGTATGAAAGGGCGGTGCTGAAAGGAACTGCGATAGGCCGGCTGTGCCTGCTGGAAAGCCCTTGAGCCTTGATAGGATGAGCGGCTACTCTGAAACACCTTTCTCATGGAGAACTTCGCCTTGTCCCATGAGGTCATCAGGGACACATGCCTGTTAGGCTTCTTCACAAAAGCATCCCCAAACAGCAGCCCGTTAGGTGCCGCAACGAGATCCATTGAACCCAGCTCTGCCAGACGGGGGTCCATCCGTAGGAGGGCCGTCTTATGCCGTTCCGTGGCCACAGCTACATTGGCGGTGCCTATTAGGCAGATCACACGAAAGCCCCACTCCTGGATAAGGGATCCAAGGGATATAGGATCCAAAGGGAGTGGCCTGCAGGAATGCTCGGTCAGCCAGGGAGATGATTTGAGTGACCGGCCCCACTAAATCCAGGATCTTATCCTGAGCGGACCTGAGACTCCAGGGTAAAAGCCACCTTGTCTGGGAGCGAGGGGGCGGGAGCACTCAGCCCGAAGGTTGTTGCGCGCCTCCTTAGGAAAGGGTCTGCGCAGCCACTCATGTAAGTATAGTGCAATATTCTCTGGTGGAGCCCACTCAGTGGCCCTGGGGTGGTGCATCGTGGTGGGGTCAAACAAAGAGGAGCCAGTTGGGTCAAGGACCAGGAGGTCCGTCGAGGTAGAAGCCGAATGGGGGGTGATGGATGCTCCCACAGAGTAATAGGGTTCGGCATGGTTTTTGGGTGCTTTGCTGGGGCCTTGCCTTTACCAGCAGAGACACTATTACCGCTTAGAGTGGCCTGCCTCCTAAGATTTTTGGGGTCAGAATCCAAAGGGATAGTGGCCAGGGCCACAGGGGCAGGAGGGAGAGTCTGGGCAGACTGGAGTATAGAGGTAGACATCTTAGAAATAAAAATCTCCACAGAACTGGAGAACTTAGACTCCAGCCCCGCCATAAAGGCATTATGGTTGGGAGTATTGTCCTGAGACATAGTACACAAAAGGAGGCTGGGGAAATATATATAATAAGGGCTCACCCTAAAAGACACCCCAAAAACACACAGGGGCTCACCCTGGATATAGGCATCCATTATTACTGATGAAGGATGCAATGCATGCTGGCCCATGACAGTATATAAATAAGCTGCTCTGAAACAGCAGATGTTTTTCAATACGGAGGGCTCACCTCCCAATAGACAGACAACCTGGGCACAGGGAATATAGAGGGCTCATCTCAATCAAGACAGGATTAAACCTGTAACACACAATTCTCAGTGTATACATTGCAGTATGTAAAAACTAATGAAATATAGAAACCAAGATAGCCGCCGGAGAAAGAGAGCACAGGCGGCAGAGGTAAAAGAGCTGCCACTCTCAGAAACAGCGGATGTTTTTCAACACAGAGGGCTCACCTCCAAATAGACAAACACCCTGGGCACAGAGAATATAGAGGGCTCACCCCAATCAAGACAGGATTAAACCTGTAACACACAATTCACAGTGTATAAATTGCAGTATGTAAAAAACTGATCAAATATAGAAACCAAGATGGTGCTGGAGAAAGAGAGCACAGGCGGCAGAGGTAAAAGATAAAATATATATATTTATTTATATATAAATAAATACCAAGCAAAAAGAATCATAAACTAATGATCTAACCTGCAGCTACAGTGAGCAGCAAAGAAAGAGGAAGATTAGGGATGTCTTAGGGTTTATATGCTGCTATACCTTGTTTTTTTATTGGTTGTTACCAGTGTTATGTTAACTAATGTGACATACAAAGAATTATAAATGAATATAAATATAACTATAAAAATAACTACAAAGAAATAAAGCACCAAAATATGTATAATAAGCAAATCTATATAAATATATGTGTGTATACATATATCTATTTATATACACACACACACATTACTTTTCATGTTCTGATAACAAAATCTATAGCATTGTGGAATTTGATGACACTATATAAGTCATTAATAGTGTCACCAGTATTTGGGTAGTTCTAACATAGTTAAAGTCCAAGATTATTAAAAGCTGCCGATAATAGATAACCTTTATTTTTAATAGTAATTTGACTGTATTAGACTCATCAGTATGTTATTTATAAATATCAATTGTCTTGCTTCATTTAATAAAAATTCATCATACATTGACATGATGTCAAAAATTTACAATCTAGAAATTATTAAATCATGACATCCTAAATTCAGAAAAATGACTGGATATAAAACAGGGGATCATTTTAGTTCAGCTTCTGACACCTTCATTACCACCCACTTGCAGGGCATCCCTATGGCTTTGATTTTATCATAACAATCATGTTAAGAGACTGCAGAGATACTTTTATTTGAAGCCTTAGTGCAAAATTGTCTTTTGGTCACACTGCCCGAGTTAATTTCCATTAGTGCAGCATTGTCCTGTTATGACCTGTGCCTAACACTGTAATTGTGCTCAATTAAGTCCCTAATGTTCATCTTCTAGGGATGTAAAACCCCTTCTTTGCCGCCTAGCCCAGATCTTCTTGTCCCTCCCCTTTGAAGAAGGGAAAGTCTAACATATACAAGGGGAGATGGCAGCCAAAAGGCCAGCTCGCCTCCCCTACCAAATAGCTGACTCTCCTGGGCCTAGGCTCCACTGCTGCATTTACAGTACCTTTCTGCAAGCACTCATACAGTAAGAATAAACATATTAAGTCCAAACAATCAGTAAAAAAAAACCTCATTGGCACTTGGGCAAACATGGGATTCACGATGGTGAAAGAAAATATTAAGAACTGTCATTTTAACCCCCACTGATGGTAAACTATAAGGTAATTTACACCTTGCCAAATAAGTTAAACCTATCACAAGGTCAAAATACTCCAGTCTAACATGCAACACAAGGGCTACCGTAATTATAACACAATAAAAAAAAGTCACATTGCAATTATATCTGTTTTTCCATAGGTAATACTTCATTTGCATTCTTACATCATTTGTATCTAAACTATGTATAAAAAAGGATTATTGCTACCGAGGCTTTGTCTGGTGCCTACAGTATTGGGTTCAACAGCCATGACATATACTATTGTTTGTTGCTCTCAGAGGAAGGTACGGAATTCCAAAACCATATGTATAACAGCCAAACAGCCAAGAGAGAGAGAGAGAAGGGAATTCCTCACCCACGCCATTCACCTCTCCCTAGACTCTACTGCCTCCTTCAAAAGTACTACCATTCACTCTGTTTACACTCTCCCTTTCGCTGCGTGTGCCTTGTGTACGCACAAGGGGAGAGGCAACATGACTTAACTCTTACACCGTTCAATGCTTTTCAGGGCCGTGCCCTGCTATTACTCTCAGAGTATGTTCAAATAATCGGCCATGAATGGGAACACCATAATGCAATACTGTAAATCAACTTGTAACAAAAGAAGAGCAGCATGGATCGGAATACGTTCATTACGGGCAAGGTTTTACAACAAATCTCAGAATTTATTGCCAAGCAAACGCGGCAAGAGATAAAATAAGTTGGAATGCGGACGATCTCACAATTTAATGCCATTTTCTGATCACGTGTATAACGATTTTGTTCCCTTCTGCACAAATGACGTCTGCATGTTTATATTGTAAATAAATGAACAGTCTTATTCTGTACGGTACGCTCATTTTTTTCCTCTCATACGCGGTACTGCAGCACCAAGTATTCAGTGCGATTGTTTATCTCTCTTTATTTAACAACCTAACACATCTTCTTTCATCAACTTGTTGGGTTGTAAACTATACAGAAAACCATCATACTACCAAGAGCGTTCAGGGCAATGCCAGCACAACATAAAAAACAACACTATGACGCAGGTGCTATGAGCCAACCTACAGCTAAAATCCTCTATTCGCAAAGTTTAAATTTAATGGAAATACAGGTTCATCTTTGTATACACCTGCAGACCCTAAAGGCAGCCAATGAAAACAATCTTAGCTGTGGACAACAATAAATAAATTATGTCACCTTGGGATAATATAAAGGAAGACTGAAAAAAGTCGGCATTCCTGACATCCTCTTTCATTACTCCAAAACTTTTCTTTTAAGTTTATAGTAATAGAAACTCTCTATCGTGCTTGTAAGAATATACACATTACTGTAACTGATTTCTCAGAACTCAGTACACAAAATGAGTTAGAACACCGAATTTTACCATCCATCTATAAATGTATCTGCAAATGGAGGGTTGGTGGCGGCTTTACGAAGACACTCAAGCATTATCTATCTAACTTCATGTATGATTCTGTTAGAGAGAAATGCATCATACGTGTACCAAATATCCACAAACTGAAAGGTTTAATGACTTATTTACAACATAAAAATGAAAAGAATAATAACAAACAGTACCTACCTGTTATAACTGCTGGAGACCGCTGCCCTCCCTCGGCTCTCAGCCAAACCTGTAGGGTGAACATATCCCTTGGCAACTCGATACCCGCCTTGAGGCGCAGCTGGTCTCCATTCCCTGTGAAATACAGCGCCGTGCCGGAGGCCAGAGAACCAACACCCTCATTTGCGTCCCTTTGCTTTCTTCTCTTGTGTACCCTCAGGTGTTCTAAGCTACCGAGAGATTGCCTACCCCGTGTAAGGCTTGTAGCGCAGGAGCCCCCTGTAACAGTACGAGAGTTGTGTGGATTTCGCACGCTCCTCCGAGCCCGATGTGAGT
Organism: Spea bombifrons; assembly: GCF_027358695.1. Lineage (NCBI taxonomy): Eukaryota > Metazoa > Chordata > Amphibia > Anura > Pelobatidae > Spea > Spea bombifrons. The sequence goes on from NC_071094.1 coordinate 16,536,524, forward strand.
GCTCGTCCACTCCACACTGAGAGGCACTTGCCAAGGCTGTATAGAAGAGCCCAAAAGGCAACAACAAACTCCACAGAAGCATCTCCAACAGTCCCCCTGTTCACAACTATACTCTCCCGATCAGCCAGGTTTGTGCTCTCTCCTCCTGGACAGTTAACTTTTTACTCCCTGAAATGTTAAAATTACAAGCGACGTATCCCTCGTGCTCTTCTGGTCACTTCTCAGTACAGCGATCTCCTCAGTCTCCTTCTATTTCCTTCCATTAAAAAAGTGTTCAGGGATAATACGTAAAAAACAAGACATTTTACGTTTAATATTCACTCTTCTCCATAAAAGATGCTCTAGTCAAATGTATTTTTTCTTTAAAACAGAAGCCTTAAGCCGAAACTCTCTTCTATCCCCCTCCGCTTTCCTCCCTTACAAAATGAAAGAAAAGCCCCCTCCGAGGATGAGTAAACAAGAATATGCTAATCTACTCAAGAGTGCTCCACCTTCCCATTCCTCACAGAATGATTCCTATTAAACTGCAAGAACCATGCCTGATCGATCAAGACCCCCTTACAGACTGACGACTGTTGGATTTTTAATATATTTCTCTGATATTTCCAGATATAATATGCATGGAAGTAACAGCTATACAGGCATTTATCCATATTTTGTTGCTGCCTTCCCACTTTCTATGCTCATCCTCGTGCACAACATACATTTCTAGTTCTGCTTTACCCCCTTCTGGCTAAAAGGAAACGCAACTGCACCTCTGAACGTTCTGTAGAAAAATCTCAGTCCTTCTCTCTCAGATTCCATAAGAGTCTTGAAACTTGATTCTCTCTCTGCCTTTTTTTGCAAATAACATTCTTTCCCTAGTTTTATCCTTCCTCCCCCTACTTATTATTTTCTTTAAAGTTCTGCAAATCCCCCCCCTTCAGCCTCCCCCTCCTTTCTCAGTTTAGTTTGTGAGCAGCTAATCCAGAGGTTGCATCAAAAGGTCCTCTTCGTGTTAAAGGAAGAAGAGCAACAGATTCAATAGGAATTCCAAATTGTTGCAGGTTGTAGGAAATCAAAGCGTGATTTTTGGTTTATGGTTTAATTCATGGTGTGTAAATCGAAAAACATCAATATTAAAAATCGTTCTGGAAAAATCAGAATAAAATGAATCAGGAAATATGAGGCAAGGAAAAGACAATTTGAGTTGAGTTTGCTTTCCGTTTAACAGCTATCCTTCTCTATACTGGTACTTTTTCCAGCTTCCTGCATTTTCTAATGCTGCTTCACTCCTAAAATGATCTCGGCAGCACCCCCAAACGGATGTAAGCAGTATTTGATATTTTGTGTATTCCCACGGCAGCCACTTTGCCATGAGCTCATCAACTAAAAGCATCTATAGACGTCAGCTGAATCTTTATTCCAATTGATCCCAACATGACTGTGCACTAAAATACCAATACTGTGTTAATTTACAATTTCCTGGAAGGGATATATAACCCTGCAAGTTTATAGAATACAGTATAACATTTCAAAAAGGTAATGTTTGTATATATTGATGTAGCAATTAGGGTATCGTAGCATAGACACACGGTCTACTCCTAGTTGAAAATAGGACACTAACTACACCATAAACTCTTCTAAATTATTTTGAAATGTTTTCGCAGTCACAAGGACTTTGCAGTGGCTCTCCAAGTATTGAAAACACATTTTTAATACCCGTCTCAATAAGATTCCGTGACCAGATGGTCCAGGGATGCCTATGTAAAATGTAAATTGCAGTGTTGCATAAAAATATATGCCCCACAGCACCATGCATTCTTTATAAACTCCACCACGGTTCAAGGAGCCCTCTCCTTTTAAGCATCCATAAAATAGAACAGTATAGGGAGTATGTGTATAACAAATTATATTTGCAGATTCTAAGATTGTATATATTAACAATAAATAGTTAAATAAAGCTTTAATAACCTAAATCTGCAACTAGAAATGTTATACACAGGCACCCTAGACTATTTCCCTTTTATAGATGGTCAAATTGTTTATTACGTTAACACTCATTTGTATACTATTGTCTACTATATTACAAATTGTGCTCCCTCCTTATTTATTTGTTGGCGTTTTGGTTTAATAACCAACAAAAAGCCCCAAACTGTTATATTTTGTAACATGGGAAATATATATGCTATATTTGTAGTTAACCATTTGAAGAAAAAATAACTTTCATTAATAATGACCTCACTAAAGTATAAAAAACAATACAATGAATCATAAAACATGATGATGATATATCTGATAATTAAAATATTCTCAAGGTATAATAAATCAAGAGCAAAGAAAAGGTCTGAAATCGCTAGTCTAATGGCAACATACTGAGGGGTTCTGGTTTCTAAGCTAATAACATTATAAGACCTACATCACATACAAAATCATCCATAAATAAGTATCGCTGTACAAAATGAAAGAAGAACAAGCAGTGGCTATCGGCAAGGAATCCATGATAACTTCAGCAACATACAACAGCAGGTTGTCACCTGTTTCACATTCAAGATTGGAAATAAGTCCTTCTAATAAACGAGTAGGGGAAACAAGAATTATGAAACTATGAAATTATGAAACTCGCACGTGCCAACTCACGCTTCCCCGATGTAGCAACCCGGCTTTGTCATGGACAGAACAATTCAATTGCCTCAGGAAGTTAATAAAGAAAAGTCTAACCTACTAGATGATGTATTGAACATCAACTGGCTATAACAGGGGCATCCAACGTGTGGCCGGCTGTGCCTGCTGGAAAGCCCTCGAGCCTTGATAGGATGAGTGATTAGCGACCCGGCCCCGCCGGAAAAACAAGGGCCACTCTGGAACACCTTTCTCAAGGAGAACTTCACCTTGTCCCATGAGGTCATCAGGGACAAATGCCTGTTAGGCTTCTTCACAAAAGCATCCCCAAACAGCAGCCCGTTAAGTGCCGCAACGAGATCCATTGAACCCAGCTCTGCCAGACAGGGGTCCATCCGTAGGAGGGCCGTCTTATGCCATTCAGTGGCCACAGCTACATTGGCGTTGCCTATTAGGCAGATCACACAAAAGGCCCACACCCGGATAAGGGATCCAAGGGAGTGGCCAGCAGAAATGCTCGGTCAGCCAGGGAGAGGATTTGAGTGACCGGCCCCACTAAATCCAGGATCTTATCCTGAGCAGACTTGAGACCCTGTTCCAGACCCTTCCTAGGGCCTCTCTTATTCAAAGAAAGGAGAGCAACCACATTAGGGTCAAACTCCGAGGTAAAAGCCACCTTGTCTGGGAGTGAGGGGGCGGGGGCACTCAGCCCGAAGGTTGTTGCGCGCCTCCTTAGCAAAGGGTCTGCGCAGCCACTCGTGTAAGTATAGTGCAACATTCTCTGGTGGAGCCCACTCAGTGGCCCTGAGGTGGCGCATCGTGGTGGGGTCCAATAAAGAGGAGCCAGTTGGGACAAGGACCAGGAAGTCTGTCGAGGTAGAAGCCGAATAGGGAGTGATGGATGCTCCCAAAAAGTAATGGGGTTCGGCATGGTGGGGCTCATCCACCAGACACTCACAGCCGAAGCGTGAGTCCATGGTTCTGGACGAAGCCAGGTTAACAGAAGCCTCTGACTCATCCACAGAGTCTGCCTGCCACTCATCCACTATAGACAGTGGGAGTTGAAAAGGACCCTCATATCCAGAGGGCAGGGAGGTGGCAGAGGTTTTTGGGTGCTTTGCTGGGGCCTTGCCTTTACCAGCAAAGACACTATTACCGCTTAGAGTGGCCTGCCTCCTCAGATTTCTTGGGGTCAGAATCCAAAGAGATAGTGGCTGGGGCCACAGGGGCAGGAGGGAGAGTCTGGGCAGACTGGGGTATAGAGCCAGACATCTTAGAAATAAAAATCTCCACAGAACTGGAGAACTTAGACTCCAGCCACGCCATAAAGGCATTATGGTTGGGAGTATTGTCCTGAGACATAGTACACAAAAGGAAGCTGGGAAAATATATATAATAAGGGCTCACCCTAAAAGACACCCCAAAAACACACAGGGGCTCACCCTGGATATACCGTATTTGCTCGATTATAAGACGAGGTTTTTTTCAGAGCAAATGCTCTGAAAAATACCCCTCGTCTTCTAATCGGGGTCGTCTTCTAATCAGACCTCAAATAGAGGTCTGATTAGGAGACTAAGATCCAGATCCCCCGCACCGCTGCAGGGGACCTGGATCCTCCTGTCTCACCCGACCCCCCCCCATCATACACACTTACCGGTGCTTCCTGATGTGTTGCCGGGGCAGCGGGTTGACGTCTACGCGATCCGCGTAGACAACGTCCGCTGCAGCCGGAAGGAGGTGTGGCTAGCAGCGGGGGTTGTCTGCGTCCGTCGCATACACCTTCCCCGACTGTCAGAGATCAGACTTCCCCGCACCGGTGCCGCACCGGTGCGGGGAACTCTGATCTCTGACAGCCGGGGAAAGTATACGCGACGGACGCATACAAACCCCCGCTGCTAGCCACACCTCCTTCCGGCTGCAGCAGAAGGCGACGTCAACCCGCTGCCCCGGCTGGAAGCACCGGTAAGAGAGGGGGGAGAGCGGGGGAAGGGGGGTGAGAGAGGGGGGGAGAGAGAGAGAGAGAGTGTGTGTGTGTGTGTGTGTGTGTTAGTTAGTTAAATGGGGGTATAGGGTGTGTGTGTGTGTGTGTTAAATGGGCATAGGGCATTTCTGGAGTGGCGTTAAGGGGGCATTTAATAGAGCACTCTGCCTCCTGAAATGCCTTATACCTCCCTATATGCCACTCTGCCCCATAATATGCCTTTTAACCCCCTAATTGGCAGAGTGGCATATAGGGGTATAAGGCATTTCTGGAGGCAGAGTGCTCTATACAATGCCTTTTAACTCCCTTAATGCCACTCTGCCTCCTGAAATGCCTTATACCTCCCTATATGCCACTCTGCCCCATAATATGCATTTTAACCCCCTAAATGCCAGAATGGGATATAGGGGTATAAGGCATTTCTGGAGGCAGAGTGGAACATAGGGGGGTCAAAAGGCATACCATGGGGCACAGTGGCATATAGAGGGTTAAAAGGCATATCATGGGCCACAGTGCCATATTGGAGTGGCAAGCCTGGGGGCAGATGTGCGTAACTGGGGGACAGGTTGGAAAATACAAGAAATAAAAACAAAAAAAATCTTTTTCTCAATCATAGCTTTTATTAAAAAAAATAGTTTACATGAATTAACATTTACTGGTAAAACTTTTTTCCTTTGGGGTCGTCTTATATTCAGGCTTTTTCTTTTTTTCCTAAGTTAATATTCAGATTTTGGGGGGTCGTCTTATAATCAGGGTCGTCTTATAATCGAGCAAATACGGTAGGCATCCATTATTACTGATGAAGGATGCAATGCATGCTGGCCCATTACAGTACATAAATAAGCTGCTCTGAAACAGCGGATGTTTTTCAGTACGGAGGGCTCACCTCCCAATAGACAGACAACCTGGGCACAGGGAATATAGAGGGCTCACCTCAATCAAGACAGGATTAAACATGTAACGCACAATTCTCAGTGTATACATTGCAGTATGTAAAAACTAATGAAATACAGAAACCAAGATAGCCGCCGGAGAAAGAGCACATGCGGCAGAGGTAAAAGAGCTGCCACTCTCAGAAACAGCGAATGTTTTTCAACACAGAGGGCTCACCTCCAAATAGAAAAACACCCTGGGCACAGGGAATATAGAGAGCTCACCCCAATCAAGACAGGATTAAACCTGTAACACACAATTCACAGTGTATAAATTGCAGTATGTCAAAAACTGATCAAATATAGAACCAAGATGGGGACGTACTAAACAGCATATTGGGGATGATGGGATGATGGGATGATTGGCTGCAATGCTCAGCACTATCAATAGGTGTCAGTATACTTTTGACACTCATGGTAAATCAAAGTATGTTCTTTTTGGTAGTTCTTGATACTAAGTTGCAACGAATACATCGCAAAAAGAAGCTGCAAATGTTTAACCGTTTACTTGCTGAAATATATACAGTTTTATAATGGAATCATAGTAAATTCTATAGAAATAATAGAAACATTTTAAGTAATCAACATATTGATATAATATGGTACATGTATGTGCAAACACCATATTTTACCTGTTTTGATTGGCACAATATGGGAATATATATTATTATTATTTTTACATGGGGATTATGGGTGGAATATTATAGTTGCACATGCTAAGGAACATATTTGACCCATTTCTGATAAGAATATGGGAATATTATTATTTTTACATGGGGATTATGGGTTGAATATCATGGTTACAGATGCCAAGGAACAAATTTGACCTTTTTCTGAAAGGAATATGGGAGTATTATTATTTTTACATGGGGATTATGGGTGGAATATTATAGTTACACATGCTAAGGAACACATTTGACCTGTTTTTGATAAGAACATGGGTATAATTATTTTTTTACATGGGGATTATGGGTGGAATATTATAGTTACACATGATAAGGAACACATTTGACCCATTTTTATAAGAATATGGGAGTATTATTATTTTTATATGGGGATTATGGGTGGAATATTATAGTTACACATGCTAAGGAACACATTTGACCCATTTTTATAAGAATATGGGAGTATTATTATTTTTATATGGGGATTATGGGTGGAATATTATAGTTACACATGCTAAGGAACACATTTGACCCATTTCTGATAAGAATATGGGAATATTATTATTTTTACATGGGGATTATGGGTGGAATATTATAGTTACACATGCTAAGGAACATATTTGACCTGTTTTTGATAAGAATATGGCTATAAATAATTTTTTACATTGGGAATATGGGTGGAATATTATAGTTACACATGCTAAGGAACATATTTGACCCATTTCTGATAAGAATATGGGTATAATTATTTTTTTACATGGGGATTATGGGTGGAATATTATAGTTACACATGCTAAGGAAAACATTTGACCTGTTTTTGATAAGAATATGGCTATAAATACTTTTTTATATGGGGAATATGGGTGGAATATTATAGTTACATGCTAAGGAACATATTTGACCCATTTTTGATAAGAATATGGGAGTATTATTATTTTTATATGGGGATTATGGGTGGAATATTATAGTTACACATGCTAAGGAACATATTTGACCCATTTCTGATAAGAATATGGGTATACTCATTTTTTTACATGGGGATTATGGGTGGAATATTATAGTTACACATGCTAAGGAACATATTTGAACCATTTTTGATAAGAATATGGGAGTATAAATATTTTTATATGGGGATTATGGGTGGAATATTATAGTTACACATGCTAAGGAACATATTTGACCCATTTCTGATAAGAATATGGGTATAATTATTTTTTTACATGGGGATTATGGGTGGAATATTATAGTTACACATGCTAAGGAACATATTTGACCCATTTTTGATAAGAATATGGGAGTATTATTTTTATATGGGGATTATGGGTGGAATATTATAGTTACACATGCTAAAGAACATATTTGACCCATTTTTGATAAGAATATGGGTATACTCATTTTTTTACATGGGGAATATGGGTGGAATATTATAGTTACACATGCTAAGGAACACATTTGACCCATTTCTGATAAGAATATGGGTATAATTATTTTTTACATGGGGAATATGGGTGGAATATTATAGTTACACATGCTAAGGAACATATTTGACCCATTTCTGATAAGAATATGGGTATAATTATTTTTTTACATGGGGATTATGGGTGGAATTTTATAGTTACACATGCTAAGGAACACATTTGACCTGCTTCTGATAAGAATATGGGAATTTTATTATTTGTACATGGGGATTATGGTGGAATATTATAGTTACACATCCTAAGGAACACATTTGACCTGTTTCTGATAAGAATATGGCTATAAATAATTTTTATATATGGGGATTATGGGTGGAATATTATGGTTACACATGTTTAGTACCTTATTTAACAAGTTTCTGTTAAGAATATGGCTATAATTATTTTCTACATGGGGATTTTGGGCGCAATATCAAGGTTACACATGCCATGGAACATAATTGACCTGTTTCTGATAAGAATATGGGTAAAATCATTTTTCTACATGGGGATTATGGGTGGAATATTATGGTTACACATGGCTAGTGATGTATTTCACTTGTTTCTCGTAAGAAAATGGGTATGATTAATTTTTTTCATAGATATTATGGATACTATGATATGATTGCATGTGCCATGTAACATATTTGATCTATTTCTGTTAAGAAAATGATTATAAATGTTTTTCTACATGGGGATTATGGGTGAATTGTCATGGTTACACACCCTTAGTAACATATTCGACCCATTTCAATTATGTTCCATGGCATGTGTAACCTTGATATTGCGCCCAAAATCCCCATGTAGAAAATAATTATAGCCATATTCTTAACAGAAACTTGTTAAATAAGGTACTAAACATGTGTAACCATAATATTCCACCCATATTCCCCATGTAAAAAAATAATTATACCCATATTCTTATCAAAAACAGGTCAAATATGTTCCTTACCATGTGTAACTATAATATTCCACCCATAATCCCTATGTAAAAAAATGAGTATACCCATATTCTTATCAGAAATGGGTCAAATATGTTCCTTAGCATGTGTAACTATAATATTCCACCCATATTCCCCATGTAAAAAAATAATTATACCCATATTCTTATCAAAAACAGGTCAAATATGTTCCTTAGCATGTGTAACTATAATATTCCACCCATAATCCCTATGTAAAAAAATGAATATACCCATATTCTTATCAGAAATGGGTCAAATATGTTCCTTAGCATGTGTAACTATAATATTCCACCCATAATCCCCATATAAAAATAATAATATTCCCATATTCTTATCAAAAACAGGTCAAATGTGTTCCTTAGCATGTGTAACTATAATATTCCACCCATAATCCCCATGTAAAAAAATAGTTATACCCATATTCTTATCAGAAATGGGTCAAATGTGTTCCTTAGCATGTGTAACTATAATATTCCACCCATAATCCCCATATAAAAATAATAATACTCCCATATTCTTATCAAAAATGGGTCAAATATGTTCCTTAGCATGTGTAACTATAATATTCCACCCATATTCCCCATATAAAAAAGTATTTATAGCCATATTCTTATCAAAAACAGGTCAAATGTGTTCCTTAGCATGTGTAACTATAATATTCCACCCATGATCCCCATATAAAAATAATAATACTCCCATATTCTTATCAAAAATGGGTCAAATATGTTCCTTAGCATGTGTAACTATAATATTCCACCCATATTCCCCATGTAAAAAAATATTTATAGCCATATTCTTATCAAAAACAGGTCAAATGTTTTCCTTAGCATGTGTAACTATAATATTCCACCCATAATCCCCATGTAAAAAAATAATTATACCCATATTCTTATCAAAAACAGGTCAAATATGTTCCTTAGCATGTGTAACTATAATATTCCACCCATAATCCCTATGTAAAAAAATGAGTATACCCATATTCTTATCAGAAATGGGTCAAATATGTTCCTTAGCATGTGTAACTATAATATTCCACCCATAATCCCCATATAAAAATAATAATATTCCCATATTCTTATCAAAAACAGGTCAAATGTGTTCCTTAGCATGTGTAACTATAATATTCCACCCATAATCCCCATGTAAAAAAATAATTATACCAATATTCTTATCAAAAACAGGTCAAATATGTTCCTTAGCATGTGTAACTATAATATTCCACCCATATTCCCCATGTAAAAAAATGAGTATACCCATATTCTTATCAGAAATGGGTCAAATATGTTCCTTAGCATGTGTAACTATAATATTCCACCCATAATCCCCATATAAAAATAATAATACCCCCATATTCTTATCAAAAATGGGTCAAATATGTTCCTTAGCATGTGTAACTATAATATTCCACCCATAATCCCCATATAAAAATAATAATACTCCCATATTCTTATCAAAAATGGGTCAAATATGTTCCTTAGCATGTGTAACTATAATATTCCACCCATATTCCCCATATAAAAAAGTATTTATAGCCATATTCTTATCAAAAACAGGTCAAATATGTTTCTTAGCATGTGTAACTATAATATTCCACCCATATTCCCCATGTAAAAAAATATTTATAGCCATATTCTTATCAAAAACAGGTCAAATGTTTTCCTTAGCATGTGTAACTATAATATTCCACCCATAATCCCCATGTAAAAAAATAATTATACCCATATTCTTATCAGAAACGGGTCAAATATGTTCCTTAGCATGTGTAACTATAATATTCCACCCATATTCCCCATATAAAAAAGTATTTATAGCCATATTATTATCAAAAACAGGTCAAATGTGTTCCTTAGCATGTGTAACTATAATATTCCACCCATAATCCCCATATAAAAATAATAATACTCCCATATTCCTTTCAGAAAAAGGTCAAATTTGTTCCTTGGCATCTGTAACCATGATATTCCACCCATAATCCCCATGTAAAAATAATAATATTCCCATATTTTTATCAGAAATGGGTCAAATATGTTCCTTAGCATGTGTAACTATAATATTTCATCCATATTCCCATGTAAAAAAATAATTATACCCATATTCTTATCAAAAATGGGTCAAATGTGTTCCTTAGCATGTGTAACTATAATATTCCACCCATATTCCCCATGTAAAAAAATAATTATACCCATATTCTTATCAGAAACGGGTCAAATATGTTCCTTAGCATGTGTAACTATAATATTCCACCCATATTCCCCATATAAAAAAGTATTTATAGCCATATTATTATCAAAAACAGGTCAAATGTGTTCCTTAGCATGTGTAACTATAATATTCCACCCATAATCCCCATGTAAAAAAAATAATTATACCCATATTCTTATAAAAATGGGTCAAATGTGTTCCTTAGCATGTGTAACTATAATATTCCACCCATATTCCCCATGTAAAAAAATAATTATACCCATATTCTTATCAGAAACGGGTCAAATATGTTCCTTTGCATGTGTAACTATAATATTCCACCCATATTCCCCATATAAAAAAGTATTTATAGCCATATTATTATCAAAAACAGGTCAAATGTGTTCCTTAGCATGTGTAACTATAATATTCCACCCATAATCCCCATGTAAAAATAATAATAATATATATTCCCATATTGTGCCAATCAAAACAGGTAAAATATGGTGTTTGCACATACATGTACCATATTATATCAATATGTTGATTACTTAAAATGTTTCTATTATTTCTATAGAATTTACTATGATTCCGTTATAAAACTGTATATATTTCAGCAAGTAAACGGTTAAACATTTGCAGCTTCTTTTTGCGATGTATTCGTTGCAACTTAGTATCAAGAACTACCAAAAAGAACATACTTTGATTTACCATGAGTGTAAAAAGTATACTGACACCTATTGATAGTGCTGAGCATTGCAGCCAATCATCCCATCATCCCATCATCCCCAATATGCTGTTTAGTACGTCCCCCAAGATGGCAGCCGGAGACAGAGAGCACAGGCGGCTGAGGTAAAAGAACTACCACACTCAGAAAAGTGGAAAACAGAAAAGACACTGTAAGGAATGGGCCAAGGGCCCTACACCAAAGACATACAAAGGGCAAAGACCCCTACACCAAAGACAAACAAAGAATTATAAATGAATATAAATATAACTATAAAAATAACTATAAATAAAATATAAAGAAATAAAGCACCAAAATATGTATAATAAGCAAATCCATATAAATATATGTGTGTGTATACATATATCTATATATCTATATATATATATATATATATATATATATATATATATACATATATATATATATATATACATATATATATATATATATATATATGTATATAAATAGCCAAATACCAAGCAGAAAGAATCATAAACTAATGATCTAACCTGCAGCTACAGTGAGCAGCAAAGAAAGAGGAAGATTAGGGATGTTTTAGGGTTTATATGCTGCTATACCTTGTTTTTTTATTGGTTGTTACCAGTGTTATGTTAACTCTTTCTTTGCTGCTGTCGGTGAGAGTAAAGGAAGATATGCAAAATAGGAAGCCTCCTGTCTTGCCTTAAAATTGCCTCTGTCCTTAAGGGGCTAAACATACAGATTATAATCAGAATACAATACAATTGTTAAGTGATTCATTACTTTTCATGTTCAGATAACAAAATGTATAGCACCGGGGAGTTTGATGACACTATATAAGTCATTAATAGTATCACCAGTAACACCAGTATTTGGGTAGTTCTAACATAACATGCATGCAGGTTAAAGTCCAAGATTATTAAAAGCTGCCCGTAATAGACAACCTTGTTCATTTTTAATAGTAATTTGACTTTATTAGACTCATCAGTATGTTATTTATAAATATCAATTGTCTTGCTTCATTTATTAAAAATTCATCATACATTGACATGATGTCAAAAATTAACAATCTAGAAATTATTAAATCATGACATCCTACATTCAGAATAATGACTGGATATAAAACAGGGGATCATTTTAGTTCAGCTTCTGACACCTTCATTACCACCACTTGCAGGGCACCTCTATGGCTTTGATTTTATCATAACAATCATATTAAGAGACTGCAGAGATACTTTTATTTGAAGCCTTAGTTCAAAATTGTCTTTTGGTCACACTGCCCGAGTTAATTTCCATTAGTGCAGCATTGTCCTGTTATGACCTGTGCCTAACACTGTAATTGTGCTCAATTAAGTCCCTAATGTTCATCTTCTAGGGATGTAAAACCCCTTCTTTGCCGCCTTGCCCAAAACGCAAATAGGAAGGCCAGATTTTCTTGTCCCTCCCCTTTGAAGAAGGGTAAGTCTAACATATACAAGGGGAGATGGTAGCGAAAAGGCTAGCTCGCCTCCCCTACCAAAAAGCTGACTCTTCTGGGCATAGGCTCCACTGCTGCATTTACAGTACCTTTCTGCAAGCACTCATACAGTAAGAATAAACATATTAAGTCCAAACAGTAAAAAAAACCTCATTGGCACTTGGGCAAACATGGGATTCACGATGGTGAAAGAAAATATTAAGAACTGTCATTTTAACCCCCACTGATGGTAAACTACAAGGTAATTTACACCTTGCCAAATTAGTTAAACCTATCACAAGGTCAACATACGCCAGCCTAATATGCCACACAAGGGCTACCGTAATTATAACACAATAAAAAAGTCACATTGCAATTATATCTGTTTTTCCATAGGTAATACTTCATTTGCATTCCTACATCATTTGTATCTAAACTTTGTATAAGAAAGGATTATTGCTACCGAGCCTTTGTCTGGTGCCTATAGTATTGGGTTCAACATCCATGACATATTCTATTGTTTGTTGCTCTCGGAGGAAGGTATGGAATTCCAAAACCATATGTATAACAGCAGAGAGAGAGCGAGAGAGAGAGAGAGAGAGAGAAGGGAATTCCTCACCCACGCTATTCACCTCTCCCTAGATTCTACTGCCTCCTTCAAAAGTACTACCATTCACTCTGTTTACACTCTCCCTTTCGCTGCGTGTGCCTTGTGTACGCACAAGGGGAGAGGCAACATGACTTAACTCTTACACCGTTCAATGCTTTTCAGGGCCGTGCCCTGCTATTACTCTCAGAGTCTGTTCAAATAATCGGCCATGAATGGGAACACCATAATGCAATACTGTAAATCAACTTGTAACAAAGGAAGAGCAGCATGAATCGCAATACGTTCATTACGGGGCGAGGTTTTACAACAAATCTCAGAATTTATTGCCAAGCAAACGCGGCTCAAGATAAAATAAGTTGGAATGCGGACGATCTCACGATTTTCTGATCACGTGGAGAACGATTTTGTTCCCTTCTGCAAAAATGACGTCTGCATGTTTATATTGTAAATAAATGAACAGTCTCATTCTGTACGGCACGCTCATTTGTTTCCTCTCATACGCGGTACTGCAGCACCAAAGTATTCAGTGGGATTGTTTATCTCTCTTTATTTAACAACCTAACACATCTTCTTTCATCAACTTGTTGGGTTGGAAACTATATAGAAAACCATCATACTACCAAGAGCGTTCAGGGCAATGCCAGCACAACATAAAAAACAACACTATGACGCAGGTGCTATGAGCCAACCTACAGCTAAAATCCTCTATTCGCGAAGTCTAAATTTAATGGAAATACAGGTCCACCTTCGTATACATCTGCAGACCCTAAAGGCAGCCAATGAAAACAATCTTAGCTGTGGACAACAATAAATAAATTATTTCACCTTGGGATAATATAAAGGAAGAAGACCCACTGAAAAAAGTCATTCCTGACATTTTACCTTCATTACTCCAATAGTTTTCTTTTAAGTTTATAGTAATATATCTACCGTGCTTGTAAGCGCATATGTATTCCTGTAACTGATTTCTAACCCAGTACACAAAATGACAAACACAATTTTAGGATGTTCGTGTAACACCGAATTTTACCATCCATCTATAAGTAATTCTGGAAATAGAGGGTTGGTGGCGGCTTTAAGAAGACACTCAAGCATTATCTACCTAACTTCATGTATGATTCTGTTAGAGAGAAATGCATCATACGTGTACCAAATATCCGCAAACTGAAAGGTTTAATGATTTATTTATAACAAAAAAAATGGAAAGAATAATAACAAACAGTACCTACCTGCTATAACTGCTTGAGACTGCTGCCCTCCCTCGGCTCTCAGCCAAACCTGTAGAGTGAACATATCCCTTGGCAACTCGATACCCGCCTTGAGGCGCAGCTGGTCTCCATCCCCTTTGAAATACAGCGCCGTGCCGGAGGCCAAAGAACCAACACCTTCGTTTGCGTCCCTTTGCTTCCTTCTCTTGTGTACCCTCAGGTGTTCTAAGCTGCCAAGAGATTGCCTACCCCGTGTGAGGCTTGTAGCGCAGGAGCCCCCTGTAACAGTACGAGAGTTGTGTGGATTTCGCACGCTCCTCCGAGCCCGATGTGAGTGCTCGTCCGCTCCACACTGAGAGGCACTTGCCAAGGCTGTATAGAAGAGCCCAAAAGGCAACAACAAACTCCACAGCAGCATCTCCAACAGTCCCCCTCCCTGTTCACAAATATACCCCCGTTCACAACTATACTCTCCCGATCAGCCAGGTTTGTGCTCTCTCCTCCTGGACAGTTAACTTTTTACTCCCTGAAATGTTAAAATGACAGCGCTCTCCTCAGTCTCCTTCTATTTCCTTCCATTAAAAAAGTGTTCAGGGATAATATGTAAAAAAACGAGACATTTTACGTTTAATGTGCACTCTTCTCCATAAAAGATGCTCTAGTCAAATGTATTTTTTCTTTAAAACAGAAGCCTTAAGCCGAAACTCTCTTCTATTCCCCTCCGCTTTCCTCCCTTACAAAATGAAAGAAAAGCCCCCTCCAAGGATGAGTAAACAAGAATATGCTAATTTACTCAAGAGTGCTCCACCTTCCCATTCCTCACAGAATGATTCCTATTAAACTGCAAGAACCATGCCTGATCGATCAAGACCCCCTTACGGACTGACGACTGTTGGATTTTTAATATATTTCTCTGATATTTTCAGATACAATATGCATGGAAGTACAGCTATACAGGCATTTATCCATATTTTGTTGCTGCCTTCCCACTTTCTATACTCATCCTCGTGCACAACATACATTTCTAGTTCTGCTTTACCCCCTTCTGACTTAAAGGAAATGCAACTGCACCTCTGAACATTCTTTAGAAAAATCTCAGTCCCTCTCTCTCAGATTCCAAAAGGGTCTTGAAACTTGATTCTCTCTCTGCCTTTTTCTGCAAATAACAAGCTTTCCCTAGTTTTATCCTTCCTCCCCCTACTTATTATTTTCTTTAAAGTTCTGCAAATCCCCCCCCCTTCAGTCTCCCCCTCCTTTCTCAGTTTAGTTTGTGAGCAGCTAATCCAGAGGTTGCATCAAAAGGTCCTCTTCGTGTTATAGGAAGAAGAGTAACAGATTCAATAGGAATTCCAAATTGTTGCAGGTTGTAGGAAATCGAAGCAGGTTTTTTGGTTTATGGTTTAATTCATGGTGTGTAAATCTAAAAACATCAATATTAATTAAAAATCGTTCCGGAAAAATTAGAATAAAATGAATCAGGAAATATGAGGCAAGGAAAAGACAATTTGAGTTGAGTTTGCTTTCCGTTTTAACAGCTATCCTTCTCTATACTGGGACTTTTTCCAGCTTCCTGCATTTTCTAATGCTGCTTCACTCCTAAAATGATCTCAGCAGCACCCCCAAACGGATGTAAGCAGTATTTGATATTTTGTGTATTCCCACGGCAGCCTCTTTGCCATGAGCTCATCAACTAAAAGCATCTATAGACGTCAGCTGAATCTTTATTCCAATTGATCCCAACATGACTGTGCACTAAAATACCAATACCGTGTTAATTTACAATTTCCCGGAAGGGATATATAACCCTGCAAGTTTATAGAATACAGTATAACATTTCAAAAAGGTAATGTTTGTATATATTGATGTAGCAATTAGGGTATCGTAGCATAGACACACGGTCTACTCCTAGTTGAAAATAGGACACTAACTATACCATAAACTCTTCTAAATTATTTTGAAATGTTTTCGCAGTCACAAGGACTTTGCAGTGGCTCTCCAAGTATTGAAAACACATTTTTAATACCCGTCTCAATAAGATTCCGTGACCAGATGGTCCAGGGATGCTAATGTAAAATGTAAATTGCAGTGTTGCAAAAAAATATATGCCGCACAGCACCATGCATTTTTTATAAACTCCGCCACTGTTCAAGTAGCCCTCTGGTCACCTTATCATAAATACACTTACTTGCCAGGGTTGTAAGAATATCATTAGTGGTACTATATATATATATATATATATATATATATATATATATAACAATTTAAGAATCCATAAAATAGAACAGTGTAGGGAGTCTGTGTATAACAAATTATATTTGCAGATTCTAAGATTGTATATATTAACAATAAATAGTTAAATAAAGCTTTAATAACCTAAATCTGCAAGTAGAAGTTGTTATACACAGGCTTCCTATACTGTTTCCCTTTTATAGATGGTCAAATTGTTTATTACGTTAAAACACATTTGTATACTATTGTTTACTATGATATTACAAATTGTGCTCCCTCCTTATTTATTTGTAGGTGTTTCGGTTTAATAACCAAAAAAACCCAAAACTGTTATATTTTGTAACATGGGAAATATATATGCTATATTTGTAGGTAACCATTTGAAGAAAAAATAACTTTTCTTAATATGATCACACTAAAGTATAAAAAACAATGCAATGCATCATAAAACATGATGATGATATCTTTGATGATTAAAATATTCTCAAGGTATAATAAATCAAGAGCAAAGAAAAGGTCTGAATCGCTAGTCTAATGGCAACATACTGAGGGGTTCTGGTTTCTAAGCTAATAACATTATAAGACCTACATCACGTACAAAATCATCCATAAATAAGTATCGCTGTACAAAATAAAAATAGAACAAGCGGTGGCTATTGGCAAGGAACAAGCGGTGGCTAGCGGCTAATAAACGAGTAGGGGAAACAAAAATTATGAAACTCACACGTGCCAACTCACGCTTCCCAGATGTAGTAACCGGCTTTGTCAGAACAATTCAATTTAATAAAGAAAAAGTCCAATCTACTAGATGATGTATTGAACATCAACTGGCTATAACAGGGGTGTCCAACATGCGTACTTCTCACTCCGGCTCGTCTGACTACCTGCTTTCGTTCCAGCCCTGGCTTGTCTATTGGTATAGGCTCCTGAATTACAATTTGGCTTTGTTTGCCTGCTTTTTTAATAAAGGTGTTTTGCACTATACATTTTGTGTTCATCTGGTTCTTGATCCATAACATTACACAAGGGCTATGAACCCAGAAGGTGCAGGCAATCCACCAAACGGTTTTGTCAAGCTGGGCCAGGTAGACCAGCGCATGGACCAGTTTGTGTCAGCCCTCTAGGCCTCGTTGTTCTGTACTGCTCATCTGGCTCCACCATCTCATCTGCGCAGGCTGCCTCTTTAGCTGCTTCAACTTCCACTCCGTCCGCTCACTAGTGACTTCAATGTTGCTAGAAGCATGACTGAGTATGCTTCGCTTCCCCATAGTTATGGGGCAACCTTGATCAGTGCAGAGGTTTTCTGAACCAGGTCAGTAACTATCTGGAGATGGTACCTCAGGCCTTCCCATCTGATAAGCATAAGGTGGGCTTCTGTCAAGCATCACAGAGTCCCAAAGACCGCAAGGCGTGGCCACCCCTTTAAGAGGCCTGGCTGGACTCAAACTCACTGATGTGTCATCACCTAGTTCTGTTATGGACTGAACCCCGCCTCTGTGACCTGGCCTCGTCAACAGGTCTTAAAAGATCAGCCTCACCGCCAGCCCAGTATCTGGTCATTGTTTTTGCTTCTGGATGTGCTGTTATTATATGCCCAATTCCCTGGACTCTGACCTCTGCTTTGATACACCATTTGTGAACCCTGTCGGCCGGCCCTGACCTCTGCTTATGTTTGACTCTGCTTCTCGATATCCCCTGTCTGTACTGCGTACCTGTTTTGCTCCATGCACACTCTCACTGCTTAAGTGATTTCCCCATACTGTCACTCTGAGCGGTGTTATTTTGCAAAGGTGTGTGCCATCTCCTGCTACTGGGCTCCAACTCCTGTTAAGTCCTTACAGCTTCGTAATTTCCTTACTCTCGGACAGGATCTTGGAATGGGCTTATCCCCTTTGGGAAATGCAGAAAACTATAGTACGCAATTTAAGTTTGTTGTGTCCTTTAACTCCTTGATGACAATTGGCAGTCCAGGCAAAAATAGTCAGTTAATGACATCTGATGTGCCAGGACCGTCATGATTTTAAACAGGTGTAGAAAATGATCTACTGTCGATTTCTTCACCTATGGCCCCTCTCCGGGACCTCAACGTCCACCATACGTCCACCATAGAAGGCATGGAGGTGTGTCGCACAACAGCATGAGGAACCTCACTTAGGACTGAGCCTAGCCTAGAAGATACCTCACATACACATACACACATACACATACAGGATCCGCCCCAGTGCCAAATACTCTAGGTACAACCCTGGAAATAGGTAACAGAAAAATCTGTAAGAATATCAAAATTACATATTTGTGGAGAGAAGACAACTCAGAGTATTTCACTAGGTATTTGGACACTTATCATGTAGCCATATACTTTAAATTGTATCTCCCTAGGAAAAACTTTGGATTTAGGGATAACAGTAGACAACAGACTTAGTAACAGTGTGCAATCCCATTCAGCAGCTGGAAAGGCTAATAAAATACTGGCATGTATAAAATGGGGTATTGATTGACAGAAGAAGGATATCATCTTGCTTCTTTTTAAGTCAATGATAAGACCTCACCTTGAAAAAGCGGTGCAATTCTGATTACAGGTCCTTACAAAATACATTATGGAACTAGAAAAAGTGCAAACGAGGGCTGCAAAATGAATAAGGTGTTTTTAGAATGTTATTTTTTAAAACAGACAAACAGACTAAAAAACTCACATGTATATACTTTAAGCTAGAAAAACTGTCTTAGGGGGGATCTTTGAACATTGTATAAACGTATATACATAATATAAAGAACAGTGATCTGTTTATTAATAGAAATGTACAAAGAACAAGAGGTTATCCTCTGAGACTGGAAGAGCAAATATTCCATACACAACAAAGGAAGGGATTCTTTACAGTAAGGGCAATACATGAATGAAATTCACTGCCAAGAGAGGTGGTGCTGCCATATAATATGAACAAGGGTAAAAGGAAACAGAATACAATACAGGGCCTGAGGGGATGTAATGAGTCTGGAGGGAAATATGACTTGGTGCTTGGGGCTAAGATACGGTCTAAGGAAAAGGCATATGACAGGGGTAGGGGATCTGAGAGTGGGCTGTGGATATTACACTAGAGGCTGGGTATATGACAGGGGCAAGGGATTTTACAGGAGACTGGGGAAAGGGATGTGATATTGGCAAGATATTTGGCAGGGTGGGATTATGACATGAGGGATATGTAATGGTGAGATGGGAAGATGGTGAGGTGTAAAACAAGGGTGAGATGTTAATAATCAGGTATAAAACATATGGGAGATATAATAGTGGGGATTACACCAAGAAAAAAGAGATGAGTCATTTAATAAAAAAAGTTAAGGAAAGACAAAGAAAGAGAATTTAAAAAAAAAAAAGTTGAATCAAAAATGAAATGATGGAAAAGTAAATTGAGAGGGATAGAAAAGATGATGGAAACGTAAAGGAGAGGGTTGATAGAAAACAATAAGGGGACGACTTTAAGGAGGGGCTTAATAAATACATTTGGGCAAAAGAGTAATGGATGGAGAATTTCAGAAATTAGGCCAAAATAACCAAGTGGAGAAATTCTCCAATTAAGTTGTTATTCCAGCTCGGCTCTTTTTGTCTTAATTTTCTCTCAAAATTCTTGAAATTGAAATTCACTATACCATTCTTGATTATTCATCCAATACAGATCTGGACTTTCCTTTAAGAAATAATGAATATTCCCTGTTCCATTTATAATCCATTGTGCTGTTTCCTGGATCATAAGAGATCCTCAACATGAATTTCTCAGAATGCATAGTCAACTAATATACTAATCACTGCAACCATCACTAACATAAATTGACTCATTCACTCTATAGGTAACAACCATTTTTGGGATATATTATTGGTTTGTCACGGTCAGGACTACTTGCCAAGCCGTGACTGTGTGGAGGACGTGGGCGTGAAGGGGTTAATAGCACCAGGCCTCTGGATTTACTAACGTCACCCCTTAACAAGGCATTTGTTACACCAAATTAACCCCCAAATCCTGCCTGTATCCCCCCCAGATAGTCTGCCACAACACGATTTTGATACCGGATATGTGAGAAATCCGAATTAGAACATTTATCTCTCTCTCTCTCTCTCTCTCTCTATATATATATATATATATACAATATACATACATATATATATATATATATATATATATATATATATATATATATATATATATACAAATATATATATATATCAACCCACCCCGAGCAACCAACATATATATATCCTGTAGAATTTAACAACAATACGGTAACGTGTTATCCTCTCTTAGGGTTTGTGGATATCAATACTAGAGCCCAAAGACAGATTTGGATTATGAATATTTTAATAACAAAAAGACAAAGATTACACAGTGCCACAATTACAAAAAACAAGACATACAAAATAAAAATAAAACAGGCAAACGGCAAACAGTTCTTAAAAACGTAAACACAGGATCCTCACTCACGAGTTTCTCCAATAAGTAGGCCTGTGGGAACTCCTTAAGTCCATATGTTTTCTTATGATGTTGTTCCGATCAGAGTATATCATGGAGTTCTGCTTTGAGGGGGCTGCATTGCCCCTAAATCAGACTCTGTTTCAAGAAAACACCCCTCTGACAACATGACCAATTATATGACACCTTTTCCAAGAATTGGTTCCCATCTTTGATCTCCCAATAAATTATGGTGGGGTAAAGGTGATGGAAACCCCTCCACTTAAGATAGGAATGGAATTCCTATAACTAAGGATCCTTATCAGTTAGGCCATGAATCACCACAGGGGTCCTTTGGGAAGATGACACCTCTTACCAGAACAGATACAGAGGGCATGCACAAAGAAACACATTTAAATCAACATTAGATTAACTCATTGAATGCTTAAACAAAGAAACTAACCACCTCTGCTGGGTTACCCTTCCATGCATCCACTATATTCCATGAGCCGATCATGACAGCATAGTCAACTAATATACTAATCACTGCAACCATCACTAACATAAATTGACTCATTCACTCTATAGATACCAACCATATATGGGATATATTATTGGATAAGGGGATATAGGAGGCCAACAATGTATACCACTTTGAGTAGTGTAGTGGATGCACAGATTTGATCAGCAGGATTATACCTTACACAGCCTTAAAGGAGGCTTTTATTGGAGAAGACTGCTGATCAGCAGAAATATAGAATGCAAAGTCAATAAATGTGCTAATCACTGCAACCATATATACCACAAATTGACTAACATTATTTTTTTAGGTACCAACCATGTATGGGATATGTTCTTGGACAAGGGGACACAATTGGCTAACCATGTATTCCACTCTGAGTAATGCAGTGGAGGAGCTGTTCAGCAGCATTCTCCCTTACAGTAATTTAAATGTGGGAAAAGGGAAACTGCAGTAAGTTCCTGACGAAAAAGAGGGTTTGACTGCCTGTTAGTTGAAAAAAAAATTATACATCAGCATGTGAGTATGGAGGGACAATTACCTGAACCCTCTGTGACATATTGTGACACAAAAGGCATCTCTGCCTATGAAATCCCCTCATTCCCAAATAAATAAAAAGAGCAAATGAGCTAACTTCTTCCAGTGGGTAAATTACCCCAGACACGCAAAGGGTTAAATGTGTAATGTGTAACTTGCCCACTTTTCTTTATGTCACTGCAGTTTTATGGGTTTTTCTCTCAATGCACATCTAGATCACTTTCAAAACAACCCATTAAGATTAAATTTTAATTTATTAATAAAATATTAATGTCGAACTGGCACTTGTGCAACAAATTCCGGGCAGGATATGTGAAGTACTTACCAAACGGACATCTTGTTATCTTTTTAAAAAACATTACTGAGTAAATTATGTGGATACATTATTATAATAGAATTACAACTCCAACATTATCATTTTCAACATCTGTCCTCTATTAGCAAACTAGTAGTAAATATGCCATTTATCATTCCATATATTTTTAAAAAATGTTTAAAATTAAGATAAATATACATAACAGTATTGAGAATTTAATTTTTCTTAAAAAGTATTACATTTCTTATTGAACTGACAATAAACCTAAATCATGAGTGTGTGAGTCTTGCAACCTCTCTTTGAAATAAAAAAAAAACATGACTAATCTGCTGCTGATGAACTCACTGTTGGTATATTTTGTCTAGCCATTGAAAGCATCCTGGAATACTGTGTTCCATACATCAATTAGAAACTGAAGTACAGCACAGTTTAATTTATATAAACTACTCTATTATTTAAGTGGGAATGCTCTTTGTAATCACAGTTTCTTGTTTCCTTTCATTAAGACATTAATAAAACATAACACATTATGCCTCATGTTTATTAATAGTGTGTATTTGTAGGGTGGGAACTAGACACTGGTAATTTGTCTTTGTTTATAAATACAGCTAAGCCATTGCTGCCACCACATAAATTGACAGAAAATCGAGCACAGAGCTCGACCAAATCTTAACTGGACTCAACAGTGAAACATAAAAACACAGGTATAACTTCTAAACAGCCTGAATAAACCTTATAGAATTATCATACATTCTACAGTATGGCCACACAGAAAAAAGCTGACCATAGAAAATCTTGCCTCTAAATGATTCAATGAGAAACAAAGCATGTCAAGCACGGATTAAATGATGTAAAGCACACCACCACTGGAAACGTGTTCTCTGGAGATATGAATTACGCTTCTCTGTTTGAGTGAGTCTGGGTTTGGCGGATGCCAGCAGAATGTTACCTGGCATCGTGCCAACTGTAAAGTTGGGTAAAGATATAATGGTATCAGGTAGACTTTTGTATTCGAAATCGTATGAATATCATATTTACAGAATTTTGGTAAATTCGGTGATTCGTATGAAGCCCCAAAAATGAGGCTGTTACTCCTTCGGTACCGGAAAGGTGCGGACGGACGTCTGCTCGCACCCGCCAGTCTCAGAAATCTATACTTACCAGGGCACGGTCCTCCTCTGGTCCTGCTGACATCATAGGGGGCGCAGCTAGGCAGGGCTGGAGGCTTGCTGCAGTGATGTCATCTGAGGGGCGATAACAACAAATGAGAAAGCTTTGGGAATTGTTATAGACAACAAACTAGGCAACAATGTGCAATGTCAGTCAGCAGTTGCTATGGCCAGTAAGGTATTGTCGTGTATAAAAAGGGGTATCGATTCGTGGGATAAAAATCTAATTTTGCCTCTGTATAAATCAATGGTAAGGCCATACCTTGAATATGCTGTGCAATTTTGGCCACCTATTCTAAAGAAGGATATCATAGCATTAGAAAGGGTGCAGAGGCGGGCTACATAATTAATAAAATGAATGGAGCAATGAAGAAATTTAAATCTGTTTAGTTTAGAAAATCGGCACTTCAGAGGGGATAGGATAGCATTATATAAATATATTCAGGGCCAATACAAACCATTGTGTGGAAATCTGTTCATAAACAGGACTGTGCATAGGACACGTGGTCTGGAAGAAAGGAGATTTAGTCTAAGGCAGAGGAAAGGGTTTGTTACAGTAATGACAATAAGGATGTCGAATTCTCTGCCTGCCGAGGTAGTTTTAGGTAAATCATATTTTATTGTTTTCAAAGACATAGAAACATCAAACAAATAAGTTTGGGAGAGATAAAACAAACGGTGAATATAACAGAAAATAAAATGAAATAGACCAGAAAAGTAAAAAAAAAAAAAAAAAAAAAAAAAAAAAATGCTTGAAGTACACACTGGAGCACAGACAGACACCGCTCTGTACTGCCAGAATAAACCAAGAATGAGCATGGTGTAAAGCATTGTGGTTAATATGTAAAGGAATCAAGCTCCAACAAAGAGTGAGAGGATATATAAAAAAAAAAAAAAAAAAAAAATTATATACACACATACATATATACACATACAAATATACACACATATATATACACACATACATATACATGTATATGCACACATACATACATACATACACATACATACACATTAAAAGGGGGGGCCCACAAACACAGAGAACAGAGAGGGTAGGGAGATGGGAAGAGGAGGAAGGAGGGGAAAGAGGGAGAGAGGGAAAGTCTGGAAAAAAAAAAAAAAAGGAAGAGAGCACCTAGTGGAAGGAATGGCAATGTCCAAGTAGGTCAGGGCCAAGGCGAGTCAAAGGTGTAACAGCCGAAGGAGGTCCGACAAGACCGCAGAGGACTGGAAGGTAATCCAGCATGTCCAGGTCCCCGTGTAAGCCTCCATCCTGTCGAAGGACAGGTGGAGCAACTCCTCCATTCAGGCAATGCGCCGCATTAAGAAGATGCCGTATAACTGAGCGTTTCATGGTACCCAAGGACCTCTCGGAGTGAAGAAGGAGACCCAGAGTCGGGGAAGGCGCTATTGATTTGCCCACAACCTCCCCCAGACAGCGAAAAACACCCGCCCAGTAGGACTTCAAGCGGCCGCATTCCCACCAAATATGCAGGTAGGTACCAGGTTCGAGGCCGCACCTCCAGCAGGACGGATCACTTCCCGGCAAAAACCTGCTAACAGCCACAGGGGTACGATACCACAGGGTCAAGAGCTTGTATGCAGTCTCCTGGACCCTGGAAGCGATGGAGCATTTGTGCGTCAAGAGAGGACGACACCAAGGGCAGATTCCCAGAATCCCATAAACGACGGGGACACCGAAGAGTCCTGCAGCAGATCCCACCACCAGATCCCACCCCTGGGCAAAGTCTCCCTCCCTGCGAGATGTTCAAAAGGGGTCAGCTCTCTCTTGAGATTATGTTTACACGGAAGTGAAGTGACATAGCGCGCAATCTGATTATAGCGGAAGCACTGCAGCATGGAGCGTGGAGCAGTGGGAGAAGCCCTTTCGAAACATACAGGGGCCGACCCATCCCAGACCTCAGACAGCTTCAAAGTGGGGGACAGACCTAGAGACTCCAAGGAGCCCCTCTCCAGTCCCGGAACAAAATCCGGGTTACCAGCTATGGGAGTCAGAGGAGATGGACCCACCAATCCGCCTCCGGCGCCAAACTCCCAAGGAGGCACACACAAAGGGGTTCGAACAAAACGCGAGCCGGAGAGCACCAGGACGAAGCCCAATGACAGATGACAAGGGAAATGGCAAGGAGGCCTGCTCCATCTCAATCCATATCTTAGGGGCAGGGTGAAATCTCCACTCGAGTAGTCGGAGCAAGTGGGCAGCGCAATAGTAGCGAAAGAAATCAGGAAGGGAGAGACCACCCCTGTCCTTTGGGCGCGTGAGCACCGAATACCTCAATCTGGGGAGCCTCCCCCTCCATACGTAGCGAATGATAAGAGTGCGGAGCTCAGAGAAGAACGACCTCGGGACACAAATCGGCAAGGCCTGAAAGTAGTTTTATCGGAGTCTGTACATACATTTAAACAGCAACTGGATGAATACTTGGAAAAACATAATATTCAGGGATATAATCTTTAATGGGGAAAAAAGCTTATTCATTCAAGGAGAAATCTGGCTGCCATTTTGGGATCAAAAAGGAATTTTTTCCCTGGTTAGTGTAAAATTGGAAAGAGCCAAACTGTTTTTTGCCTTCTTTTGAATCAACAGCAACAAATAAACAGATATAGGAAAGGCTAAACTTGATGGAGGCATGTCTTTTTCCAGCCTATGTACCTATGTAACTATGTAATATGCATTATAAAGCTAAAAAGCCTTATTTTTTCTCAGTGAAAAATGAGTGCAACCCACACACACATACATTTCTGATGAAGTGGCCCACTGAAGAAAAAACTTGGACACCCCTGCCCTAGGAGCTTCCCTCCCCACTTGTCTCATGACCTGTCACTCCTCTGACACTTTAAGCTCAGCGGCATGTCCAATAGTAGTGATTAACTACTTTTCCAAAGGTAAAGCCTAGCCCCCAAATCACGGTAACCATGATTCCTGCTCCTTCATTACCACTAGCCCCACCACCACCACCACCACCACAGACACTGCAGTTTCAAACCTTAAGTCAATGCGCTGTGACCGCACCGGAGAGTGGTCACAACCGCCACTGCGAGTGAATTTGCCACTCACAAGATTGGGCCGCTCTGTAAAAAAAATACCAAAGTTGGAAAAGTTTGCCAGAGTGTCTCCAGACCCTCTACAGAACTCTGGCTCCACTTGCAGGTTGAATACAGGTACTGCATTCAACCATGCAAGTCAATGGAGCCAAGCTTTTTAATCACTATGTGATTAGTAAAATATTTTAAAAATAATAAAAAATAAATATGGGGAAAAAAGTTTAAAAAAAAAAAGTGGTAACATTTAAAAATAATTATAGTTAACAGAGGAACGCCCAAAAATAATAAAATAAAAAAATAAATAAAATAAAGTTTATTATTATGAGCAAGTGCTAAAATTAGTGCTGTATCTAACCAAAAATCTTGACATGGAAATGTGACATGACATGTTAAAGTAAAAGCATTTCAAATACCCAAGGGATGTCTAATTTAAAAAAATGAATGGTTTGATGGGGTAAATTGGAGTGGCTGGGCTCAAAGATAGGGCATAAGCACAGACTGACCAAAATGGGGGGGGGGACACTTGCCAAATGTGGCCTTTTAACCCCAAACACCAGAAAAACCAATTCATGGGTGGTATCATTGTACTTGGGAGATGTTGATAAAACATCTTTTTATCAAAGATGTTTGATTTTGGTGTATACCTGGAGCTATAAATTTATACCTGAAGTATAATTTGTGTGAAAAAAAATTACTACCACAAACTGTGGCAAAGGCTGGTGGTAGAATCTCATGCATGGAAAGGGTTAAAATACTACCGTTTGAAATACCTTGGGGTGTCTTGTTTTTAAAACATATGGTTTGATGGGATAAATTGGAGAAGCCGGCTTCAACGATGGCCCTATTAGGACATGAGGGCAGTAGGACCAGATGTAGAAGTTCCAAGTTAAAAAATGCGCACTTCCTAAATGTGGCGTTTTACCTCCCAAACAACCCGACAAACCCATGCATGGGGGTATCACTGTCCTTGGGAGCACTGTTCCCTCTAAGGTGTGCGCTTGTGCGCGCGCACATAGGTTTTGATGAGAGCGCACACGAAGAAAAATTGTGCGCACAACGGCTTTAACAAAGAAAAAAAAAGAAAAAAATAAATCCTTTACCGTGATTCGGCAGGCAGGCAGTCATCCATCCATCCATCCAACCGCAATCAGTGAGACAGACACGCGACGTCGCGACGTCGTGACGTCGTGACGTCGTGACGTCACACGTCACGCGTCTGTCTTTTTAAAAGCTCGGGGGCAGTCCGTTGCAGAGGCAGAGGTGTGGAGAGAGCTGAAGTACGCTGACCGCTTTCTGCACGAGCCTGGTGAATTTATGGTTTGCGGTGAGTATTCTCTCTCTATTGTGCTCCTCTGGTCTTTTATTTATTGTTCATTATATTATTTCTTTAAAAAAAAAATCCTACCTTTCCTCACTATGTTGAGCAAATACCCATATATGTTCTGGTGCAAATTGTGCTTTCTTTATTATTTAATTATTATTATTTACCTCCGATTTCCCGTTTTTTTTTTCTTGTGTGTTTTTTTTTTTTTTTTTTTTTACTTTTTAATTTGTGTATCACATTAGGACAATATTTCACAAAACCAAAGATTGTCTCCTGTTATTTTTGCCTGTAGAATCTATGTAAAAATCAGCAGAAATTTAGTTTTGTATTTTTTTTTTTTACTTGCTGACTGCCCCCCCCAAGTGCGTATGCTGACTGCCCCCCCCAAGTGCGTATGCTGACTGCCCCCCCCACGTGCGTATGCTGACAGTTTGGCGGGAATTCAGGGCGTTCTAGCTCAGGCCTCATTTATTGACACCTAGCAGGTTTTGGCGTCTTAATGATTATTTTTATAGGCAAATGGACGCCTATAAAAATAATCATTAAGACGCCACAATTGTCATTATGTTTGTAGCCACTGTTCCAGACTTCCAGCCACAGAACAGAAGCCCTAGCCAGCCAGTGCCACCAGCATCTAAAGGAAATGTGTTTTCATGGGTGAGTCTAGTACTACTATTGGATAATTATATTTGTCTGCAGTGCTGAATCTTACTGTTTGTGCCTCCTGTGTAAAATAAATAAATAAAAATAAAAAATATAAATCCCATTAGTAAGCTTTATTTTTAATGTTTGGAAACACTGCTTATTTATATATCACATTATTGGGTAAATCATTTGCTTTTGCCTCCATTGTATAGTTTGCAGATTTTCCATCATAATTTTTTTAATGTTTAAGAAACATTAATATATAAAAAATACTGTCCTGCAGATTGCTGTTTGATGTTAGATGAAATAGCCCTCAATTGCCTGACCAAGAGACCAACCTGAACATTCAAGCCACACTGTCCAATACTTCATTTGGCTGTCTGCCTGATCTACTGCAACTCTGCACGGTAAGTAGTAAACTCACCCAAACCCTGTACACTGTTTTCCCCCTTTTTTTCTTTATTTTCCTCCTACAGAAATCATTGTTTTCTTATTTAATATATAAAAATACTGTCCTGCAGATTCCTGCAGATTGCTGTTGGATGTTAAATGAAATAGCCCTCAATTGCCTGACCAAGAGACCAACCTGAACATTCAAGCCACACTGTCCAATACTTCATTTGGCTGTCTGCCTGATCTACTGCAACTCTGCACGGTAAGTAGTAAAGTCACCCAAACCCTGTACACTGTTTTCCCCCTTTTTTTCTTTATTTTCCTCCTACAGAAATCATTGTTTTCTTATTTAATATATAAAAATACTGTCCTGCAGATTCCTGCAGATTGCCGTTTGATGTTAGATGAAATAGCCCTCAATTGCCTGACCAAGAGACCAACCTGAATATTAAGCCTCACTGTCCAATGCTTCATTTGGCTGTCTGCCTGATCTACTGCAACTCTGCACGGTAAGTAGTAAACTCACCCAAACCCTGTACACTGTTTTCCCCCTTTTTTTCTTTATTTTCCTCCTACAGAAATCATTGTTTTCTTATTTAATATATAAAAATACTGTCCTCCAGATTCCTGCAGATTGCTGTTGGATGTTAAATGAAATAGCCCTCAATTGCCTGACCAAGAGACCAACCTGAACATTCAAGCCACACTGTCCAACGCTTCATTTGGCTGTCTGCCTGATCTACTGCAACTCTGCACGGTAAGTAGTAAACTCACCCAAGACCCTGTACACGTTTCCCCCTTTTTTTTCTTTATTTTCCTCCTATAGAAATCATTATTTTCTTTAATATATAAAAATACTGTCCTCCAGATTCCTGCAGCCTGCCATGTGATGGGAAATGAAATAGCCCTCAATTGCCTGACCAAGAGACCAACCTGAACATTCAAGCCACCCTGTCTAGTGCATCATTTGCCTGTCTGCCTGATCTACTGCAACTTGGACAACTACAGGTTTTTCAGGATCTCCTGGGTTTTGATATTAGCCTTGCATTGTTCATTCACTATTTCAGTTTACTTTTGTCTAGTTCAAAATCTTTTTTTTTCATACATTTAAGTGACTCAGTCATGGCAAAGCGCAAAAGAACAGCAAGTTCTTTTAAAGTAGAATGGCTAAATGAAATTGTAGAAACAGCTACCCCAAAAGCCCATGAGGCTATGAACATACCGCTGCGTGAAGTTTTTTTTTATGATTTAGAAAATGGACTTCGATGTCTGTATTGTCATGATGCAAAAGTTTCTGGTGATTTTGCTACTGGTAAGAAATGGGATGATAGCTGGAAGCTTGACTTTTTGAAACGTCATTTAGCAAGTAAATCACATATGGAGGGTGTATTGAAGCTTCGACAACAAAACCAGTCACTACCCGCTACAGGCGTGCTACGCATGCTACGTGAAAGTGCGGAAGACAAAGAGCGAAAACGAACAAACCCAGATATAATCAAAGTTCTTATAGACAACGTGTTGTTGGCTGTTAAAATGAATAGCTCGTTAAATTCAGTTCGACACATTAATGAACATATGGTAAAGTATGTGCAAATGACAGATAGCTGGCGAAGTAAAAACTATGCGTTTGAATTTCTTGAATCTATCAACTATGTTGTTCAGAAAGACATGTTAGAAGAAGTAGCATCAGCAGCTTTTCACACGTTAACAGTTGATGAAACCACTGACATATCTGTCACCAAATGTCTTATTCTTTATTTCAAATTCCGATCTAAACATTGTAATGTGTATAAAACTGTATTTGGTGGAATTATTCATTTGCATGCATGCGATGCTCCTTCTATTGTTTTGGCAATTAAGAAGTTTTATAAAGAAAAGAAACTTGACCTTCATAAAATGGTGATGTTTACGTCCGATGGTGCCTCAGTAATGTTGGGAAAAGTTAATGGTGTAGCGGCGCGACTAAAAGAGAGCATTCCACACTTAGTTCAGCAACACTGTGTTGCTCATCGTGAAGATCTGGGCATTTGTGATGCATGGAAACAAGTACAATTAATAAGAGATGTTGATACTTTAATGAGAACGATTTATACAGTGTTTTCAAGATCATCTGTTAAAAGATGCAAATTTAAGGAAATCGCAGAGGCCACTGAAAATACTGCTGTTGCTTTCAAACCACTCAATGAAGTCAGATGGTTATCTAGACACTTTGCATTGCTAGCAATAATAAAAAATTATGATGGACTTATCAAATACTTTTCAGAAGATAAGTCAAATGACCCGGTCACAAAATACTGTTACAAGAAACTGACAAACATGACATATAAAATAGCTTTACATGTTTTAAGTGATGTCTTTGAAGAACTGTCTGCCCTGTGTAAAATTCTGCAAAAGACCAACCTGACACCAATTGATGCCCTTCATTTTGCACGCGGCAAAATAAACAAGATCAGAAAGCAGTATTTGGGAGATAATGTTTTATGGAGTGAAAAAGTTCAGTTTTTGTTAAGCCAAGTAGAAGAAAAAGTAGATACACGTCCCCTGATGAATTTTATAAATTCTCTTTGTGTTCATTTGGAAGAAAGGTTTCCTGAAGATGAGGTGCAAGAATGGTCAGTTTTTGAGACATCCTTAATTGCAAATTGTGACTTCATGTTTGGGAATGCAGAAGTTAGTGTCCTATGTAAAAAATACCATTCTTTTCTAACAGCTGATAATAAGGTAATAGTTCAACAGTTCACTGATTTTAAGTTTTCCTTGCAAGAGAAAATAAAATCCAAACAGATAACAAATTTCATTCAGATGGTGGACTTTTCACTAAATAATGACCAGTTTTGTGACCTTGCAATATTGATGGACATTGGGGGAACCTTTCTTGCATCTAGTGCAGACTGTGAGAGAGGTTTTAGTTTAATGAATCGACTTAAAAATAAGATAAGAAATCGTTTAGGTGAATGCCATTTGGATATGCTAATGAGAATCAAAACCTACCAGTTGGATGGAAATTCTATCAGTCTAGATAGAGTGTACAAAGAATGGGTCAATGCCAAAGACAGAAGAGTGAAAAAATAATTCTGTGATTTATACAAGTAGCATTTTATTTTTATTTTTTTACTTTTACTCATCAACATTTAAGTAAAGGATTCTGTCAGACTAGCTTCCTAGTCAAAGACTGGGACTTAACTGCTTCACTTTGACTTCCTTTACTGGGACTGTGCCCTCATTGCTTCAATTTGGCTTCCTTTACAGGGATTGTGCCCTTACTGCTTCAATGTGGCTTCCTTTACAGGGACTGTGCCCTTACTGCTTCAATGTGGCTTCCTTTACAGGGACTGTGCCTTTACTGCTTCAATGTGGCTACCTTTACAGGGACTGGGCCTTCACAGCTGCAGAGAGGCATTCGATACAGGGACTGGGCCTTCACTGGAGCAGACTGGCTTCCTTTACAAAGACTGGCACGTTACTCCTCCAGATCAGTCTTTGTAAAAGAAGCCAGTCTGCAGCAGTGAGGGCCCAGTCCCTGTACAGGAAACCACTCTGCTGCAGTGAGGGCCCAGTCCCTGTAGAGGAAACCACTCTGCTGCAGTGAGGGCCCAGTCCCTGTAGAGGAAACCACTCTGCTGCAGTGAGGGCCCAGTCCCTGTAGAGGAAACCACTCTGCTGCAGTGAGGGCCCAGTCCCTGTAGAGGAAACCACTCTGCTGCAGTGAGGGCCCAGTCCCTGTAGAGGAAGCTAATTATATGATTCTACTAAAATAGTGGGCATTTATTGCTGCAGACTATCATTCTATTGAGATACTGGAGATTTTGTGATGCAGTTTGACTTCCTATAGAAAGATTTTGATTTTGATTTTGATTTGACTGGTGCAATCCAAGTGGCTTTCAAGTTACAATACAAAGACTGGCTTCATCTGCAAAGATTAAAATTATTAGGAATCCCAACACTGGCTGCATAAATTGAACATATGATTCGCTTGCAAATGCAATTCTGCATTAACATCAACAACATCTGGCTTCATTGACTGGTTTGAAAGCAACAGCAGTAGACACCTGTGTAGACCATGGCTACATTTAAGGAAATCGCAGAGGCCACTGTAGACCATTATTCTTAAAGTGTACTATTATTATTATTTTTTTTTTTTTATGCATGGATGATCTTATAAGAGTCCTCAGAACACCTAGTTTGAAGTTTCCTTGCTGGTTTTCTTAGGAGCTAAAATATATATATATATCAAGTCAAATGTTTTGCTACGAGATCTATGTAGTTGAATACCAAAAAATATACAATTATACACTTTAAAACATAATCAGAACAGAAATATTTTAATTTTGTTTTGTCAAAATTCTACAAATGGGATTTTAAACATTTATTTAATTGTGAATTATATTCTATTGTATTCTATTACATTTTTTTGTTTAGCGCTCACAGATTCCAGAGCACTATTACAATAGTAGACAGAGAAAAATATACTCCACACAGTATGTTTCTAAGTTCCTGACATTGTAAACCCTGTTGCAAAGAGTACTGTTATTGCAAAGTAAATGCAATTTTGAGGTTAACAGTTTGTCCTCTTTAACCTTAAGTATATCTTTTGAGAACTATGTTTAATAAAAAACATATAATGTGCAATGAATGGTCTGCTTTTAGTTTATTTTCACATTGCATTACATAAAAGTAACAAATACACATTCATGTGTGACTTAATGGAACAACAGATTGAACAAAGTACATATGCATAGTTGGTGTATTTACTTATCAATGATACTTTGGCCATAATGATGGCAATTGAACAATTTGACATGACGTACAGTGAGAATTTCACCTTTAAAATAGACCATGGAAGTGGAGTCAAAAGGGGTGGAAATATATTGCTCCATCCCCTTGCAATGTGAATTTTTTCAGCTCCACCAACTTAGCTTTATATGGACTGTGACAGAGCAAAATGGACATTAGGAGAGAGGCTTGTTTGTCAGACAGGAGGACATTACACTAAGTAATACTGTTGTGTAGCTTATACTATATTATCACACTATAATGTAGTGTTATTAACCATGAGCGAGCTGTACCAAAAATATAGAATAACAATTTAAATGTAACATTTGCAGAAGCATATTGTGCGCACAAAATTTTGGCTCCGGGAAAATTTTTGCACAAGAGAAATTTTGTGCGCACACCACCTAAGAAAAATTAGAGGGAACATAGCTTGGGAGATGTTGCTGAACACATATTGGGGTGTTGTTTGAAAGTGATGTATACCAGGAGCTGTAAATCTATACCTGAAGCACAATTTTAGCGATAAAAAAACACAAAATAAATTACTACCACAAAGTTTGACAAAGGGTGGTTGTAGAATTAGCGAATGGAAAGGGTTAAAATACCAGCATTTGATTCTTTGGCCAACATATCTCCACCATACCTTGGGTTCCCGAGCAGCTGAGACTCCTGCTCATCCCACGCCACCCAACTATTGTTCCCACTTTAAGAGTTCTCAAAGTGCTAAGCAGGGGACGTGTCCTCTCGCACCCTAGCCTTCTTACACCTATTTCTCACAATCCTACTTTTAATCCAGGTACGAGGTTTGCACAGTTGAGAGCGCTACTCCCGACAGGGGCCAATATCCTTAGACTGCACCATGTTCTACACAATTCAGCCTTGCGATCACTACACAATCTTTGTAAAAACGGCCCCTTACTAAAGTATTTACATTTTTTTTTTATTATCAACTGAGACACTTCCTTTCTGGTCTGCTGAAGGATTCCCGGGTGCTGCGCCCTCTCATGTCCTTCGAGACCCTGTGTGATGCTGGTAAGGAGACCCCTCATCTTCTCTCTCTCCTATACGCTGTCCTTTTGGACACTGATTTTATGACCAAACCTTACTACTTCAGTCTTTGGGAGGGCAAGCTGGGCATCCAATTCTCAGATTTGGAATATTGCTTATTTAACTCATAAGGAGGTTATTCCCAGCAAAACACAGGAACTGGCCTTTAAACTACTTACCAGGTGGTACAGGGTTCCGGCAGAACAACACAAGTTCTTGCCACAGATCTCCTCACAATGCTGGTGCTGCAAATCTCATACGGGCTTGTATGTCCATATTTAGTGGGACGGTCCCTTGGTCCACCCATTCTGGTCAAATGTGTTAGCTGTTATTAGGGAGGAATGCGACCCCAAGTTTCAGTTATCACCTCATTTGGTCCTGTTGCAGGCCTCTACTATCCCAATCGGAAGATACAAACGCTCTCTTACTCTACATTTTCTGAATGCAGCCAGGGCCTTGATCCCACAGTTCTGGAGATCTCACTCCACTCCCCAGATTCGGGTTTGGCTGAAAAAGTTGATCTTTACATATCACATGGAATACCTGGTGATGGCTTCTAAGGGATTGGCGCACAAGAATGACCTGCGATGGTATCATTGAAAAGTTTTCCTCTTCTCTCCACAGTTCAAAACCATTGTAGGGGTTGAGGGTCCGCTATCCAATTGAGTACCTGGATAATACTGACTTTAGCTGTGGGGTTTTTTTTACCATTTTTTGCATGATCATCTGGACCCACTACTCTTATTTATGTCTATAACACCGCTCACGGTTTGATTTTAACATCTACTGCCACCTACATGCACTAACTGCCAGTACTTAGTTGGTCTTAATAGACCTTTGCATCCTTCTCTCCTGTTCATTTCATTGAACCACATTGTACGGTACTCACCTGGCATTGCCTTGTTGCTATAGATATGTGCCTATTGATGTCCTCAAACAATTTATTTGTTATTATTGGAATATCTTGTACACAATGTTCTAACAGTCAACGTATGATTTTACGTAACTGTGGTTCCTGTCTCAATAAAACAGAATTGACAAAAAAATACCAGCATTTGAAATACCTTGATGTGTCTAGTTTTCTTTTTTTTTTGTTTTTGAAAACATTATTGAGACTCACGGTTTACAGTAATAGCATAGCAATCGGAACAGACAGAAAATATGAATAGGACATCAATATACGGAGCATCTTCCAATAAAGTACGACATATTGTGAGGGTCATATTTTTCTCCATAAAGAACTAAAGAAAAAAAAAACAAAACATAAACCGAAAAACAATAAAGGAAAAAAAAGAACCAGTCTCGTCTTCTCACTCTCATCAAGTAAGTCATGGCACTAGAAACGTCCGTCCCGTCCATCTAAAATCCCTACTTTCCCCTCCAACAGGACCCAGGTGTGCCCAAAAGTAGGGCATAACCATCAATTACAGAGGCAATGTGGGGACAGATATCAGAGGGCAT
Organism: Spea bombifrons; assembly: GCF_027358695.1. Taxonomy (NCBI): domain Eukaryota; kingdom Metazoa; phylum Chordata; class Amphibia; order Anura; family Pelobatidae; genus Spea; species Spea bombifrons. The sequence continues at coordinate 16,573,202 of NC_071094.1, forward strand.
TGTAGGAGCGGTCTAGAGCAATACCATGAAGTATATTTAAAAGTGTCCCTGATTCTAAGCTTTGTAACATCATCCAAATCCCCAATAAAGGGACCCCACTGACCAAAAAAACTTCTTAACGCGGGCTTCCTTTGCCAAGCTTGTCTCCAGCCAGTCCATTCTCATGAGAAACAAAAGTTTGGACTTAAGCAATACCAGAGTCGGCGGGGATGTCAAGATCCACTGATGCAAGATCGATTCCTCGCAGCCGCCAACAGAACTCGAAAGTTGAGTCCTACTTCCCCTATACTCTGTTGGGATTATACATAAAATTGCCAACTCGGGTGTGATAAATCCCAAAGGGAGTTTCAATGGTTTACAATAGGTAAGCACAGCCGCCCAGAAGCCCTGAGACAAGGACATTGCCAGAAGCAGTGGTATAGATCAGCCTGAGGTGCATTACATTTTATGAAATTTGTATCAGTTCTAAATCCCATACGAAAAAGACGCAGGGGAGAAAAATATGCATGATGTGTAATTTTCAATAACATATCAGTGTAAAGTGCAGCAGTCAACACCCTACCGGTCGCATAAGCTGCCTCGTATATATATATCTCAAGCCACCTATAAGCCCCCCCCTCGTAAAGCAGGCAAGTATTGTGGCCTTTTCACAATAGAGTAGACCATCGCTGTGGAGCACACACTACTCAAGGGTGAGCGAATCAGCTGATCCAGAGGATTCTCCCAATCCTCAGGAGTAAAATAGCGTAACTGAGCCAAAATATAGCTACAAACTTGAAAGTAAACAAAGAGGGGCATCGGCAACTCCGCTCTCACAGCTCTTATCCCCGCATAGGAGAGTATCATCTGCGCCGCATGGTCCTGAAAGGGATCCATTGTGAGTATACCACTATTCCCCCAAAGAGTATAAGCCTCCTGAAAGGCTGCGTTACCCACCCATGGCAGAAATGGGGTATGTTGCCACTGAAGGCGGAGGCGCAGCCTAGTCACCTTCCAGGCCTTAATGGTGGTAAATAAAAGAGGATTAGCTTTAACCGAGTCGGGGAGCTGAGAAACAGGGGTGTGCAAAGCCGCCGTGAGAGACAATTCCCCACAGATGGCCTGTTCCAGACAAGGGTCCGTATACAGACCCTCATGTCTAATCCAGTCCACTGCATATTTCATCAATGCCGACAAATTATAATTCCCTGGAAAGGCACATTGAGACCCATGGAGGACCTGGGCTGCTGTAACCGGGACATGCTCAGTCTAGCTTTTTTCCCCCGCCAAACGAATTTGGCAAACACTCTAATCTAATTCCTTTGCATCAGGATGGAGCAACCAAATCGGGAGCATCTGCAAAAGGATAAAGCAATCTAGGAAAGCTGATCATTTTGATCAATGTGGCTCGACTCAAAAAGGAAAGACACAAGCCTTCCCAGCTGCTTAATTCATTCCTAATTTTTTGGAGGATAGGGGGGAATATTAAGGGCATAAAGCAGTGACAAATCCTTAGGCAGCTTCACGCCCAAATAAGTAAGTGCGACAGACTCCCACATTATGTTCAAGGACTGGACACCCCTATGACCCCTAGGACCGAGTGTCGTCCCCTAACAAAACCCCTCTGGGCGTTGTGCAACATATGGGGCAAAATAAGCTGAAGTCTGTCTGAATGATTGTAGTTAATAAAAAGTAGGTCAGTAGAAAACATCCCCAGGATTCGCACCCCTCTTCTTAGTGACAAATACAAACAGTGAACACAATCAGTCCATATAGCGAAACTGTGACTCTGTCAGAGTAGAAGATTCCTCCATAGATTTTGTGGCAACAGAAAAACAGGACCCTCCACACAACTTCTCTCTGTGTGGCACTCCTTTACCCCAATAGGGAGTAATAAGAAGCAGGGAGTGTGACACGGGAGGGAGAGCCCACGCAGCAGCGGCTTAACCGACCGGCGCGGCACAGGTCCGACGCATGCCTCCTCAAGATGGCGGACGGGAGGGTGCAGGCCTTTACAAAAACGTAAAAAAATAAATTAAAAAAATTAATTAAAAAGCATGCATTCATCTGGCATTATGTGCACAGAGTGAGAACTCCAAGCTTGCTCATAGTTTAGCAAGGGACGTGAGCGCTTACAGAATTAAAACAATTAATTTATTGACAGGGGTAACCTCGACTCTCGGGCTATGTCATCCCCAATTAACCCCCCAAATAAAACACAGACACCAAATGTAGGAAGAAAAAAGGCCACAGACGATTTATTAACGTCATTGCCATGCAACCTGTGAACATAAAAAGGTGCATTAACACGGCAATGACCCAAATACAACAAAACATCCCTAAGCTTGCCAAGACCAACCGGGGGCGAACCATAAGCATCACCTTATGGGAGGGCATCCCATGATGCCCCACCCCCACCTGAGGTTCCAGCAACACGCCCAGCCAGGAACCTCCCAGGAACTTTAACACCAGTGTCAATAACCACATAACACCCCCTGGCAAGCTACCGCCCCCGGCTGTGACAAAATCCTAAAACAAAAGAAAGAAAAATGAGTAAACAAGGTCACCATAATAACAGGAAACATCCCAAAATAAAGGGAGGAAGGGTTGGACAAACACACCGGGTAGCAGCCTAGCCCTGCTCTGCATCCCTGTCAAGGCCCCCTCCATTCCATTCAGACTCCTTGGGCATCAGGCTTACCTTACTTTCTCTTACAACTCTTACAATTGGCGATGTACAAACTGGCCAATTACAGAAAGCAAGTCACTAAGAGAAAAGCAAGCCCCTTATTATGAGTTTAACCACTTCCTTTATACAGAGCTACACAGTTAATTGATCTTGTGCCCTACTAAAGGCTATCGTGCTGTACATCTGCCTTTGTGCCTGTGATCTGTGTCTACAGCCTGTACTTATTTGTCTTGCCAGACCATCTCATATTTAGGTTCTGCCTGCTGTGTTTCATTTTGCCTGTACCTTCATTCTGTTAATGATGCACCATGGGGTACAAACTGAGCCTCTGGTATCCCCTGCAAGTGGGCTCCTACCTGACCTGCTTACCCGAGCCCTGACAGCATTGCGGCTTGCCACCTCACCTAGAAGCCAAACCCTCTGAGCTGGTGGACATGCAACAACAGAGCAGATGTGACAAAAGTCAGCTCCACCGGGCACACATCTGATAAAAACCTTTCCAACTCCCATCAGGTGGTTTGTTTATTTGTGTAAGCAGTGATGCAAATCACCGGTCTGTTAAACACGCCCCCGAGCCCGATGCAAATCGGGTGAGGGGCATTCCAGGCTGCCTCTTCATTGAGGCAAGCCTGCAATGCCCCAGAGAGGGCTTCACAACCTTCCAATCCCCGTGATTCACAGTGAATCACGGCGATCAGTGGTTTAAACGACAGACCAGTAACTGAAATCAAAAAAGTAAAAAAAATAAATTAAAAAAATAAATAAAAAAAATAAATAAAAAAAATGTGTATATGGTAACATGTAAAAATAATTCCCCACTGTCACCAAAAAAGTGCAAATTTATATACATATAAGTTTTTTTATGTGCAAGTCCTACAATTAGCGATATATCTTCCCAAAAAATTCCCGCATGAAAACAGTTAAAATATTGGTGTAATAAATGCCCATAGGGTGCCTAGTTTTAAAAAATGTATGATTTGATGGGGTAAATTGAATTGGCCGGCTTCAAAGGTGTCCCAAATATGGGACATGGGCACAGACTGACCAGATGTCTAAATGGCAAATACACACCTCACAAAGGTGGTCTTTTACCTCCCAAATATTAACAAACCCATGCATGTCGGGTATCACTGCGCTTAGGAGATGTTGCTGAACACATATCGGGGTGTTGTTTGACACGGACATATACCAGGAGCGATACATTTATACCTGGAGTATAACGTGTGTAAAAAAAAAAATACAAAAAAATTTGACTACCTTAAAGGTTGACAAAGGCTAGTGGTAGAATTAGTGCATGGGTTAAAATACCAGCATTTGAAATAACTTGGGGTGTCTAGTTTTCAAAAATATATAGTTTCATGGAGTAAATTGCATTGGCTGGCCTCAAAGGTACCTGAAATAGCACATGGCGCAGAATGACCAGATTTGGGGAAAAATGGTTTTGAAATAGCAAAACGCTACTGGTACTTATCGCCCCATAACGTGCAGAAAAAAGCAAAAAAAAAAAACATAAAAACATTGGGTATTTCTAAACTCAGGACAAATATTAGAATCTATTTAGCATGTTTTTTCATTAGTTTTTTTCAGATGACTAAAAGATTTTTCAAAGAAAAGTGAGAAAAAGTCATTTTTAACAAAAAATGGAAATTTGCAGAAGTGAGGAAATTATACGAATGGGGATAATGGCTTTGGGTAGAGCTGAAGGGGACGATTGGACAGCACGCTAACAAGGTGTCTGCTTTAAAATTCTTTAAACCAGTCTGAAAGGTTATAATGTAAGTAAACTGAGAGAAAAACAAAGGCCAACAAGCTTGTTGACAGGTGAGTTTTTTGATTGATTCAAGCTAGAGAAGATTCTTGTGATCTGTGATTATTGTAACTATGCTTTCAATTTCTGCCAATAGGCTAGGGTGACATGTTCCAGATTGCCCAGATGTTTTTTTGACGCGGAGGAGAGAGAGGGGCGCCAAACGGTCGGAGCCCCCACTCCCCTCCACGAGACCTCGGTCGCGGTGCCGGCATTTTATGCTGATTGCCGAAATATGGAGCATATGGCGCTCAGGAGCAAGGTAGCGAGCTCCCCCCTCAAGACTTCTGCAATGTAAGTGAAATACAAAGGGGGAGAGGGTAGATAGTGAGAAGGGGGGGTAGTTCATGAGGAGGGTAGGAGATGGGGTAAATAGTAAGGGAAGGGAGAGTAGATAGTGAGAAAGGGAGGAGAGGGGGTATATAGTGAGAAGGGAGGGAGGGAGAGGGGGTAGATAGTGAGAAGGGAGAAAGAAGGGGCAGATAGTGAGAAGGGAGGGAGAGGGGGTAGATAGTGAGAAGGGGGAGAGGGGGTAGATAGTGAGAAGGGGGTAGTAAGAATATTAAAATAAAGAATGAGCATGAGTGAGAGAATGGATGGATTAATGTGTGGATGCATTGTGTAAATGAGTGAGAAAATGAAAGAATTAATGTGTGGATGAATTATGTGACTGAGCAAGAGTATGAATTAATGTGTGGATGAATTGTGCAAATCAGTGAGAGAATGAATTAATGTGTGGATGAATTGTGCGAATGAGCGAGAGTATGAATTAATATGTGGATGAGTTGTGCAAATGAGTGAGAGTATGAATTAATGTGTGGATGAATTATGTGAATGAGTGAGAGAAGGAATGAATTAGTGTGTGAATGAGTGAAAGTATAAATTAATTAATGTGTGGATGAATTGTATGAATTTGTGAGAATGCATTTGTCATGGAAGCCTCCATGCCAGCCTCATTCCTACATACTATGGACCCTGGTACAGAGTGCCACGTTTCCCAAACTACAAGACATGCTAAAGACTGTGGAGCTTGGACAGAGTAGGGGTTCCTGCATTTTGGGAAGAGGTTCATGGGTGTTTTACTCTCCATCGGGTCAGGACTAACAGGACAGAGACTTCTATGGCCAGTATGTGCACCTGGATCTAATATCCAGCAGGTTTCAGCCACAAGTCAGGGAAACGCCCCTGTTTACCATCCTCCCTACAGACTACAATAGCAACCCCCTACTGGGCTGAGGTGGGCTGAGTGTAAATACTGAGCCGTGTGTAAAGGAGGACCTGATGGAGAACTTTGTGTGGCTTGTTATGTCTATTGTATGTAAATTACCCCTTGTACTGTTTAAATACTTCTGTGTTTACAAATAAACTGAGCTATGATCCTTTATTGTCCTTTTCAGGACAAGAGCCACACTGTGTAGCTAGCCTTCGGCTAGCCACAGTGCCAATGCAGCTCCGGTGCAGCAAACCCCCCCCCCTATCTACAACGCTGGTTCTGTCTGGCGCTGAAGGGGTTAATTGTTTGTGTCCCTGCAGGAGGAAGCAATGTTTGGCAGGGTACAGGTAGTTCCCGTCATTGCATTATTGAATATGTGTAAATGATTTGTGTGAATGTGTGAGAGAATAAATTATTGTGTGAATGAATTATGTGAATGTAATGTAAATTGGTAAGTGACTGTATCATAACTGCCAGTTCAGCTGTTATTTTGAAATCATATTTCAATCACAGTCTTTACTTCAAAGAGATAAGTACATATTATGTAGTTAGAAATGCATGTCTAATGCATATCTATATCTATCTATATATATATATATATATATATATATATATATATATATATATATATATATATATATATATATATATATATATATATATATACACACATGTAGGAGCATTATTAAACACTCATCTACAGACACCAGACAGAAGGCTTGTTGTTCCCTCAGAAATCTCATGGTGCTGCCAGAACCGCAAGGAATTCTGGGTAGGCACATGCAAATAAGGTCAACAATTATCACCTTTTGCCTCTATATCCAAAACTCGGGAAGAAATGCAATAGCCAGATCACCACTCATGGACAGCTGTTTCGTCCTTAATGGGACTTGTCAGCAATCTCACGGAACAACAAGCCTTCTGGCTTGTCTGGTGTCTGTAGATGAGTGTTTGATAATGCTTCTACATACCCCTACATTTTAGTGAAAGGGTTTTCCATCACCTTTACCCACCATAACTTATGTAATGGTATTTCTTGGTTACCCCAAGCCTCAAGTATTAAGCCAGTATCCCAACCTCATGCTGACAAGTCCCATTAAGGACGAAACAGCTGTCCATGAGTGGTGATCTGGCTATTGCATCTCTTCCCAAGTTTTGTCTAAAGGCTGTCCTGTACAGCGGGCAATTACTTTCAAGGGATCCATGTATAAGGTGGATATAGAGGCAAAAGGTGATAATTGTTGACCTTGTTTGCATGTACCTAGCCAGAATCCCTTGTGGTTCTAGCAGCACCATGAGATTTCTGAGGGAACAACAAGCCTTCTGGCTTGTCTGGTGTCTGTAGATGAGTGTTTAATAATGCTTCCATATACCCCCATACACATGTATATATATATATACATACACATGTATATATATATATACATATACATATATACATATACATATATATATACCGTATTTGCTCGATTATAAGACAAGGTTTTTTCAGAGCAAAGGCTCAACCGGACATTTTGCTCTTTCCCGGGTGCTCGGGTCTGGCATGTTGCTGACAGAGTGGATGGATTATTGGGAGGGGCTGGGGAAGACCCGGCTGTCATGGTCCATATTGGTACCAATGACAAAGTCAGTGGAAAATGGAAGGTCCTAAAGAATGATTTCAGGGCATTAGGAGATAAACTGAAGAAAAGGACCTCCAAGGTAGTATTTTCAGAAATATTACCTGTGCCACGCGCAACAGTAGAAAGGCAGCGGGAGATCAGGAAGGTAAATGCGTGGCTAAAGTCATGGTGTAGGAAGGAGGGTTTTGGCTTTCTAGAGCACTGGACTGATTTTGCGCTTGGGTACAATCTTTATAGCGGTGATGGATTGCACCTAAACGGAAGACGGTCTGCTGTGCTAGGGGAGAGGATGGCTAGAAGGCTGGAGGGGGTTTTAAAACTAGTGGTAGGGGGGAGGGACACAGAGATCTTGAAAATGGAGATGGATGAAAAATAGAAGAGGAATATTAATAAATATTAATACAAATTCTCATAAAATTCAAGAGAAATGTATGCGTGCTAATGCAAGGAGCCTAAATAACAAAATGGGAGAACTAGAGGCAATAGCATACACTAAGCAATATGATATAATAGGCATAACAGAAACATGGTGGGATGAGACCCTTGACTGGGCAGTTAACTTAAAAGGTTATATGTTTTATAGGAAGGACAGAAAAAGCAGGAAGGGAGGAGGAACATGCTTGTATGTTAACAATGACCTTAAGTCAAATATTAAGCATCTTGAAGGCGACAAGGGAAATGTGGAAGCTTTATGGGTAGATATCAAAAAAGGAAAAGAACTACTGTTTGGGATATGTTATAAACCACCTAATGTTAATAATGATGAGGAAGACCAGCTGTTAGAGCAAATTGAGAAAGCTGCACATCTGGGTAACACGTTAATTATTGGAGATTTTAATTACCCGGACATAAATTGGGATAGAGGGACTAGTAGTTCTGCAAGGGGATTCAGATTTTTGAACCTGTTAAATGACACCTTCATGTCACAACTGGTACAAGCACCAACTAGAAAGGATACTTGTTTGGATCTGGTGATAACAAACAATGTTGATCTTGTGTCTAACATTCAAGTGGGGGAGCACTTGGGTAATAGTGATCACAATATGGTCTCTTTTGAAATAAACTCAAAAAAGAAATTGCCCATGGGGAATACTAAAACGTATAATTTTAAGAAGGCCAATTTCAATAAGATAAGGGCAGCTTTACAACTTATTGACTGGCAAAAACTCTTCAGGGATAAAAATACTGAGGAAAAATTGAGTATTTTCAAACAAATATTAGCAGGGTACACTTCTCAGTATGTACCACTAGGAAACAAATATAAAAGAAACAAATTGAAACCGATGTGGCTTAGTGGGGTGTTAAGCAGAAAATTAAAAATAAGAAAATGGCTTTTACAGCATTTAAATCAGACGAATCAGAGGCATCCTATATAAGATATAAGGAAGCCAATAAAGCATGCAAAAATGTGATTAGATGGGCTAAACTAGAATAAAATAAAATGAGAGGGTGATTGCCAAAGAAAGCAAAACTAACCCCAAAAAAATCTTTAAGTACATAAATTCTAAAAAAAAGCGAAAAATGAAAACGTAGGTTCATTAAAAACAGAGAAGGGAGTGTTGGTTAAGGAGGACCAGGAAAAAGCAGAAACTTTAAATAACTATTTTTCCTCAGTATATATTAACCCCTTAAGGACCGGGCTCATTTTTCGTTTTGTACCCTGTGGGACCGAGGCTGTTTTGACACTTTTGTGGTGCTTGTGTTCAGCTGTAATTTTCTCCTCACCCATTTAGTGTACCCACATAAGTTATATATTGTTTTTTTTCAGGACAAGATGGGCTTTCCTCAGATACCATTATTTTGTATCATCTTATTTACTATAAAAAATAAAAAAAACATGGTGAAAAATTGAAAAAATTTTTTGTAAGTTATAGGGCAATAAGTACAAGCAGCGTTTTATGATTTCCAAATCTTTTTTAACAAATCTGGTCATTGTGCCTCCATCTCCTCTTTGGAATATCTTTGAAGCCGGTTAACTCAATTTAACCCATTTAAACCATATATTTTTGAAAACTAGACACCCCAGGGTGTTCCAAATGCTGTTATTTTAACCCTTTCCATGCACCAATTATACAACTACACTTTGTCAAACTTTGTAATAGTGATTTTTTTTTATTTTTTTTTCACACAAATTGTACTTTAGTTATAGATATACAGGTCCTGGTATATGCCACTCTCAAACAACACCCCAATGTGTGTTCAGGAACATCTCCTGAGTACAGCGATACCCCACATGCATGGGCTTGTCAGATTGTGTGGCTGGTAAAAGGCTACTTTTGGGGCATGCGTAATTCAGGCGGTCATTTGGTCATTGTGCCTCCATCTCCTCTTTGGAATATCTTTGAAGCCAGTTAACTAAGTTTAACCCATTTAAACCATATATTTTTGAAAACTAGACACCCCAGGGTATTCCAAATGCTGTTATTTTAACCCTTTCCATGCACCAATTATACAACTACACTTTGTCAAACTTTGTAATAGTAATTTTTTTTATTTTTTTTTCACACAAATTGTACTTTAGTTATAGATATACAGGTCCTGGTATATGCCACTGTCAAACAACACCCCAATGTGTGTTCAGGAACATCTTCTGAGTGCAGTGAAGCAGCCATGCTGCCCGACATGCATGGATTTGTCGTGTTGTTTGAGATTTAAAATGCCACATTTGGGAAGTGCGCTTTTTTTGTCCATTTTGGAAAGTCTTTGAGCTCAGCCACTCCAATTTACCCCATCAGCCATTCTTTTTTTTTTTTATATTAGACACCCCTTGGGTACTTGAAGTGCTTTTATTTTAACTCTTTGTTGAGGATTTTTGAGAAATTTTAGCACTTGCTCAAAATAATAAACTTTATTTTTTTATTTTATTTTTTTAATACTTTTTTTATTTTTTTTATATTTTTTTTACACATTTTGCTGCTACTGGATGGTTCATCTAGTGACATCACTGCATAATTAATTTTAAATGTTAGCACTTTTTTTTTGAATATTTTACTAATCACATTGTGAAAGCTGGGCTCCATTGACTTGCATGGTTGAATGCAGTACCTGTATTCAACCTGCAAGTGGAGCCAGAGTTCTCTAGAGGGTCTGGAGACCATCTAGCGAACTTTTAAAACTTGTTTGTTTTTTTTTACAGGGCGGCCGCCATCTTGCTGATGGCGAAGAACACCGGCAGCTGCGGCTGTGACCGCTCTCCAGAGAGGTCACAGCCCACCCAGAGGTAACTGTTTGGTGTCGCTGGATGCCTCCTGATCGAGGCATTCCAGCGACACCATTTAAGTTTAGGAGGCGGCTGTTGACGCCCCGGGGAGGGGCCAGACATGGCCCCCGATGCCGATCTCGGCTTTGCTGAATGCCTTGACATCGAGGCATTACAGTAACGCCGTTTAAGCGAAGAAAGTGATTGTTGATGTTCACATGACATTACATCACATCCTCTGTGCATGTATCACAGCTTATCACAGTCCCATCATGCCTAGGTTACAGCATTTACTGGTTGGATGTGTAAGTGCTGTAACCTAGGCATGATGGGACTGTGATTGCTGTTAGCAATCACACTCCTATCATGCCAAGTCAGCCAGTACATGCTTAAACCTAGCTAGCTACCCCCCTTGTGTATTGATGCTGCCAGCAGTATGGGGTCTGCACATCACTTACAGCCACCCTGTACCAGCATGTACTGGCTGACTTGGCATGATAGGAGTGTGATTGCTAACAGCAATCACAGTCCCATCATGCCTAGGTTACAGCATTTACTGGTTGGATGTGTAAATGCTGTAACCTAGGCATGATGGGACTGTGATTGCTGTTAGCAATCACACTCCTATCATGCCAAGTCAGCCAGCACATGCTGAAACCTAGCTAGCTGCCCCCCTTGTGTATTGATGCTGCCAGCAGTATGGGGTCTGCACATCACTTACAGCCACCCTGTACCAGCATGTACTGGCTGACTTGGCATGATAGGAGTGTGATTGCTAACAGCAATCACAGTCCCATCATGCCTAGGTTACAGCATTTACTGGTTGGATGTGTAAGTGCTGGAACCTAGGCATGATGGGACTGTGATTGCTGTTAGCAATCACACTCATATCATGCCAAGTCATATTGCTAATTTTTTTTGTCCAATTGTGGTGTTACCTACTTTTATAAAAAATGTGAGTTTTTATTATTATTTTTAAAGGTGGGGGGTCATTTTCGGTTTTGGCTAAGTGAACCGTGAATGTTTTGGTCACAGAATTTTCATTTTGGTGCATCCCTAGAATACATAGAACTATTTCATTTTTAATTATCCTGAATTTGTAGTCACAAATTTAATTATCCTGAATTTGTAGTCACAAAACTTTCTAGGCCCAGAAATCAGTGAGAGGAAAAGTAAAGGTTTTGTGTTATTTACTTTATTTTAATCTGCATATTTTATTAAAGGCCATATTTTCTCACAGTGAAAAATGAGTGCGGCCCGCGCACGTATACAATTCTGATGAAGTGGCCCTCTCCCTACCCCCCCTAGTGAGAAGGGGGGGTAGGGAGAGGGTAGCTAGTGTGAAGGGGGTGGTAGGGAGAGGGTAGCTAGTGAGAAGGGGGCGATAGGGAGAGGGTAGCTAGTGAGAAGGGAGGGTAGGGAGAGGGTAGCTAGTGAGAAGGGAGGGTAGGGAGGGGGGTAGATAGTAAGAAAGTGTTAGAGGGGGGAGAGGGGGTAGATAGTGTGAGAAAGTGGGGATCTGATGGGGGGAAATGCTGTCCCCCCCAGATTTTTAGGGGTTCCTACGCCCATGCACCGGCAAAGGTCGCGAAGGGGTTAAGGAGGAAACTATGGCAATGGATATACATAGGACTACTGAATTTTTTCAGTCAAACTGTGAGTGGATGGCTCAGGACAAGGTGCTGCAGCAACTAAAGAAAATTTATGTTAACAAAGCTCCAGGGCCTGACGGTATTCACCCACGAGTACTTAAGGAACTGAGTGAGGAAATAAGTGAACCTCTGTTTCTAATCTTTCGGGATTCTTTTCTTTCAGGAATTGTACCAGAGGATTGGAGGAAGGCAGATGTGGTTCCTATTTTCAAAAAGGGTTCAAACTCTGTGCCCGGAAATTATAGACCTGTGAGCTTAACTTCCGTGGCTGGGAAAGTATTTGAAGGGATGTTTAGGGATAATATTCAAGAATTCATTGGGAAGAACAGTATTAGCAAACATCAGCATGGTTTTATGAAACGTAGGTCCTGTCAAACTAATTTAATTGTATTCTATGAAGAAGTAAGTAGAAGTGTAGATCAGGGTGTTACAGTGGATGTAATCTACTTGGATTTTGCCAAGGCGTTTGACACGGTTCCACACAATAGGTTTGTATTCAAACTGAAGGAAATTGGTCTAGATGCAAATTCTTGTTCTTGGGTAGAACATTGGCTTAGAGATACAGAACAGAGAGTTGTTATAAATGGTAAATTTTCAAGCTGGTCAAAAGTGGTAAGTGGTGTCCCTCAGGGTTCTGTTCTGGGACCAATTTTATTCAACATATTTATAAATGACCTGGCAGTAGGCGTTGAAAGTCATGTTTCTGTGTTTGCAGATGACACTAAACTAGGTAAGGTAATACAGGGCGAGCAGGATATTACAGATCTAGAGGGATCTAGATAGACTGGGGGAATGGGCACACAAACGGCAGATGAAATTCAATGTAGATAAATGTAAAGTTATGCACTTCGGGGTACAGAACTCACAAGTAACCTACACCCTAAACGGTAGTGAATTAGGGGTTACGACAAATGAGAAGGATTTGGGAATTGTCATAGACAACAAACTAGGCAACAATGTGCAATGTCTGCGGTTGCTAAGGCCAGTAAGGTATTGTCGTGTATAAAGAGGGGCATCAAGTCGCGGGATAAAAATATAATTTTGCCTCTGCATAAATCAATGGTAAGGCCGCACCTTGAATATGCTGTGCAATTTTGGGCACCTATTCTAAAGAAGGATATCATAGCACTAGAAAGGGTGCAGAGGCGGGCTACAAAATTAATAAAAGGAATGGAGCACTATAGTTATGAAGAAAGGTTAAAAAATTAAAATCTGTTTAGTTTAGAAAAACGGCGCCTCAGAGGGGATATGATAGCATTATATAAATATATTTGGGGCCAATACAAACCATTGTGTGGAAATCTGTTCATAAACAGGACTATGCATAGGACACATGGTCATGCTTTCAGACTGGAAGAAAGGAGATTTAGTCTAAGGCAGAGGAATGGGTTTTTTTACAGTAAGGACAGTAAGGATGTGGAATTCTCTGCCTGCAGACATAGTTTTATCGGAGTCTGTACAGACGTTTAAACAGCAACTGGATGGATACTTGGAAAAACATAATATTCGGGGATATAATCTTTAATTAATTCTTTTGGATCAACAGCAACAAATTAACAGATATAGGAAAGATTGAACTTGATGGACGCATGTCTTTTTTCAGCCTATATAACTATGTCACACACACATATATACACACACACACACAATCTCATGCGCTTCATAGTGTGTTCCTGAATGGTAGAAATAAAATGTGCGTCTCCATTCCTCTAAAGCTAACTTTATAGCTAGAAGTTCGCAATTACCAAGAATTTCATTTTTCTCTGTTTCAGTAAACTGAACAGAGAAATAGGAGCATGAATGGATAATGGCACATCTGGTCAGAAGAACAGAGGCTAAGATGAAGCAAGGCCCTCCTTATACCATCTACTAAGAAGATTTTGGCCCCCTTTCTAGCAAGCACAGTAATGGGAGCTACTATTTGAGAAATTACATACGAACCTTCGGTAGTAGTCTGCAAATCCAATAAATCATTGGATAGATCTGAAGTCTTGAGGCAGGGGCCAGTCAGTTATGGCTTAGAGTTTTTAGGGTCTATTTGCAGACCTCCTATAGAGATAATGTAGCCTAGGAAGGTTAATTACATTTTCTTTAAATCACACGTCTTAGTTTCAGCATGTAGAATGTTCTCTCTGAGCCTCTGACATACTTGCTTAACATGCATTCAGTATATAAAGATATGGATTTTGAATATACTCTAGATGGCCAAAACGATGTGGACACCCCTCCTAATTATTTCACGTAGGCATGCCATCTCCATAGATAAACATTAGCAGTAGAACGGGTTGTACTGAAAAGCTCAGTGACTTTAAACCTGGCACTGCCATAAGATGTCACATTTGCCACATGTCAGTTTGTGCAATTTCTGCCCTGCTAGATCTGCCTGGGTCCACTGTAAGTACTATTATTGTGATGAAGAAGCGTCTAGGAGTAAAAAAAGCTCAACCATGTAGCAGAAGACTATGCACACTCAAAGAGCGGTAGTAACACTCACTACAGATTTCCAAAGTGCCTTTGAAAGCAACATCACCACAGACACTGTGCATCTGGAGCTTCATTAAATGGTTTTTCATTGCAGAGTAGCTGTACACAAGCTGAAGATAACTATGCTCAATGCCAAACCTTGGAAGGAGAAATGTAACGCACACTGCCACTGGAAAATGAAGAACTGGAAATGTGTTCTCTGCAGTGATGAATCATGCTTCAGTATCTGAAAGTCTGATGGACGAATGTAGATTTGCCAATGCCAAAAGAAAGCTTACTACCGGAATATTTTGTGTCTACTGTAAGGTTGTACAACATACAAAGACATTTTTAGACAATTGTATGCTTTCAACTTTGTGACACCAGTTTGGAAGGCTCTTTTTCTGTTTTCTGCATAAAATAAAGAATATTACTGTGATGCATGGAAGAGTAATCCAGCAGAGGTGGTTAGTTTCTTAACCTGATGTTGATTTAAATCTTTGTTTCTTTGTGCATGCCCTCTGTATCTGTTCTGGCTAGAAGTGTCATCTTCCCAGAGGTCCCCTGTGCTGATTCATGGTCTAACTGATAAGACTTCTGAGCTATAGGAATTCCATTCCTAGATTAAAGATGGTGTCATAAGCTTGGTCATGTGGTCAGGGGGCTGTTTTCTTTGCAAAATACTCAAAAGGAACTCCAAGATTTACTCTCATTTGAATAACATCGAAAGGAACCATCTGTATTTAATGAGTTTCCACACGCCTGCTTGTTGATGAAACTTGTGAGTGAGGGCCCTGTGTTTAGGACCCATTGTTTTTAAGAACTGTTTACCCGTTTTGTTTACTTGTAATTCTGGCATTAATTAATAATCCGCTTTAACTCCTGACAGCGAAACTCTGCCTGGGGAGACCATTGGTCTCACCACTCCAGGAGTTAAAGGTCCATATGAGTGACCAATAGAGGTGATGTGGCAGAGCCTGTCCTGGTATGTGTGCGTTTGGGTGTCGGTGTGGCAGAGCCTGTACTGGTGTGTGTGGGTGTGACAGAGCCTGTTCTGTTGTGTGTATGTTTGGGTGTTGGTGTGGCAGAGCCTGCCCAGGCTCTGGCTCGTGTCAGGGTCAGGAGGAAGCATTGGCTGGGTAGTCTTTGTGACGGATGAGCTTCCCCTGCTGAGTGCGCGCACCACTGTTGCTAGTTTATAGCAGCAGCTGGCGCGTTCCGGCAGGGAGGGGGACACGTGTGATGTCAGCGTTTGGGCGTTGCGACTACCGGCGCTGGATTTAAAAGTCTGGAAGTTCCCTTAAAATGGCTATTGGTTTTCAGTTAGTATATAACATATGTTGACAAACTGTATAATAAATACCAAACATTTTAAAATACATGTATGCCTGTTCATTAGATAAAATACTGTTTTACCATTCCACCAATGTGTATTTTTTTCTGTAAAAATATTTTTTTCTTTAAAATAGCACCAAACTTTAAGGGTGCCGCCTCTATTCGAGTGCGGCCTATATTCGAGCCGATACGATATATTAATATTAGACCCTAAAATTGGAACCCAGGAAAGCATTTCTTTGGGCCCCGATCCACACTCCCTAGCATGCAATGACTCCCTCCGCTTCCACACCAAAAAAAAATTTGCCACACTGACTGCAGATTAGGGGAAGACTGTAAGAGTCAGTGCAGTCTTCCCTCCTTCTGACCCCACCGTGACATTGAGAGGTTCTTTACCCATCATCCCCAGAGTCTCTTTGTCCCCTCATTCACTAAGCCATACCTCTCTTATACTTACTCCCTGTAGTTCAGGTATAGATAAATATGTAAACAGCACTTGCATGTATAGATCAACTGAATAAGACATACAAACACTTTATTTTCAGGTATACATAAATAATGTATGAAAACATAGCATAGTAGGTATATAATCAACACATTAACACACAAACCCAGCTTTGCGTGTATAGATCAATTGAAATTCACATGTGAACTCAGCATTAAAAGGTATAGATAAAACCCTCTAAATTACAGGCATAGATCACAGGTTGCACACCCCAAAGCCAGCCCTGGAGTCTACACTTCCCACATAGAACCTGACCAGCACCCAAATTGCACACATAGGACTTGTCTCCAAACAGCCCAGCCTGAGTCAACTTTGTCCGCAAACAGCCCAGCAGATGGCATCTTTTTTCCATAAACACTCTGCCTGTGCCAGCTTGGTTCCCAAGGCTCAAACACCCTGCTTGTTCCATATTTGCCTTAACACAAATCAATCATACATCTATGATACACACAAATACTTTTACAGTCACTCATTAATCCACACAATCATTTATTCTCTCACTCATTCGCACAAATCATTCCCACATATTCCTTAATGCATTCTCACAAATCATTCAAGCAATTTCATCCACAAATTAATTCATTCATTCTCTCACTCATCCACACAATTCACACACACATTAATTTGTTAATTATCTCACTCATTCTCACTCTTTATTTATTTCAATAGCAATAAATTCTTACTACCCCCCTTTTTCCCACAAAAGAGAAAATGTTTTCTAAATTATTTAAGAAGAGAGAGAATACAAATCTGTGGAGCCCAAGAAACTCACTGGAAAACCAAAGATATAAATAAAATACAATATAAAAACAAAGGGAGCGTGGCAATAATGTTCTCTAAAGAATTTAGCATAAAGATAATACATCAAGAAATTGATAATGAAGGTATATTTGTTATTCTAATTTGTGATCTTCACAGTTGTTAACGCCTATGTCTCTCTTAAGTTTATTACCAGATTGTTGACCAGGATAGACAGAATTAAACAAGGTAATATACTGGTACTAGGAGACTTCAATTGTGTCTTAGATCTAGGATTAGATATTAGATCAACAAAAAGGCAGAGACAGAAATAGGATCAGCAAGGTAAAAAGATTTAGAGCGTCATTACTTAAAGTATGGCGCATCTTTCATCCAACAGAATCTAACATTTCATGTTTTTCTAATACCCACCTAGCGTATGCTAGAATTGATTTAAATTTTTTTAGACTTAAATATAGCAAATATGGTTAAGAAGATTAATATAGTAACCATTCCATGGTCGGACCACAACTATTGTTTTGGAGATTAAAGATCAATTAGAGGCACATAAAACACACTGGAGAATTAATAACTCACTCTTAAAAAACAAGAACACTTGCTATATATATATAAAACAGATTACAGATGAGTACTTTCTAAACAGAGATAAGAGGTAGACACCCATACATAGTGGTGCACATACAAGAAGATAGTCAGGGGACATTTGATAAAACTGGGTTTTATGGAGATAAAAAAAGAAAAAAAACAAATCTTAGCCACCTTATATATTGAGTTAGATTCATTGAATGAAATAAACAAACATAACCCAACATCTCAAATCTCAAGCAAAATTAAAAAGGTTACAAAGGAGATAAACAATGCCTTAATTATACGTGCAAATAAACCTCTTCAATATTTACAAAACAAGGTGATATTATTATGCACCGACAACTAATAGACTAAAAAAAATTAAAGCTAACAGACTTAAAACTATATTGAAAGTAAAAGAAATCATGGGATAGTTGAGGGTGTGTTCTCTGATCTTTCCCCCCGCCCCCCGGGTTACATGTGGAAGCTGAATGACTCCTTACTGACGGACCCGGCCATAGGTGCTTCTGTGGCGGACGCCCTGGAGGAGTACTTCACCTTAAATTCCTCCCCTGACCTGGCGGTGGGACGTTGTGGCAGGTGCACAAGGCGGTTATCCGCGGTACTCTTATTCGCCTAGCTTCCCAAAAGAAAAAGGAGAAGCTCCGCCAGGAGCTCCTCTTGAGGACCGAGATACGTGACCTCGAGCGTAGGCATAAGTCAACTGAGGACCCCCTTCGTACCTTAATCACCAAAAAAGGGGAACTTAACCTGATTCTTTCGGCAGACGTTCTGAAGGCCATTATCTGGACAAAACACATTTTTTTTGAAAAAGGCAATAAGCCTGATACCATGCTGGCGTGGCGTCTCCGCCAGGCCACGCAGTCACATAATATCAGGCAAATACACACATCCACTGGGGGTACATCCTCCCACCCGGACGAAATTTGTAAACAATTTACGGACTACTACACTTTACTGTATACTGTATGACTGGACTTAATATTAACCAACAGACCTGACAGAGTAACTAATGTGCAGGTCAGAGGGCACCTAGGAAATAGTGATCACAATATAATACATTATAACTTGTCGTTCAATAAGGGAACTCTTAGAGGAGCCACAAGAACTATGAACTTTAGGAAGGCAAAGTTTGATCAACTAAGAGAAGCCCTTAACACTGTAAATTGGGAAAATGTCCTCAAAAACAAAAGCACAGATACTAAATGGGAGATTTTTAAAAATATCTTAAATTCTCACTGTGAAAAGTACATACCATATGGGAATAAAAGTGTCAGGAGCAAGAGAAAACCAATGTGGATAAATAAAAATATAAAGGTGGCAATAAATGGCAAAAAAAAGGCATTTAAGCTACTAAAACAGGAAGGCAGTGAGGAAGCACTAAGAAGCTATCTGGAAAAAAATAAAATATGTAAAAATCAGATAAAAGCAGCAAGAGTGGCGACAGAAAGACTCATTGCCAAAGAGAGTAAAACAAACCCCAAAATGTTCTTTAACTATATAAATAGTAAAAAGGTTAAAAATGAAAGCGTCGGCCCCTTAAAAAGTAATGAGGGAGACGTTATAGACGGGGATCAGGAAAAAGGTAATCTATTAAATATATTCTTCTCTGCTGTATTCACAGAGGAAAATGAAATGCCAGGTAATATACAGCAGGATGAGATAAATGCCCCAGTACATGTCGCCTGTCTAACCCAGGAAGAAGTGCAGTGCCGCCTAAAAAAAATCAAAATAGACAAATCACCAGGTCCAGATGGCATTCACCCCCGCGTTCTAAGGGAGTTAAGTAATGTAATAGACAGACCCCTATTTCTAATATTCAAGGACTCTATAGTGACCGGGTCTGTTCCCCAGGACTGGTGCATAGCAAATGTTGTGCCAATATTCAAAAAGGGGACAAAAAGTGACCCGGGGAATTATAGGCCTGTTAGTTTAACTTCTGTTGTATGTAAACTGTTCGAGGGTTTCCTAAGAGATGCTATTTTGGAGAATCTCAATGAAAATAAATGTATGACTCCATATCAGCATGGGTTTACAAGGGATCGGTCCTGTCAAACTAACCTGATCAGCTTTTATGAGGAGGTGAGCTCAAGACTGGATCGGGGTGAATCGCTGGATGTCGTATATCTTGATTTTTCCAAAGCATTTGATACGGTGCCACATAAAAGGCTGGTACATAAAATGAGAATGCTTGGGCTGGGGGAGAATGTGTGTATGTGGGTAAGTAATTGGCTCAGTGATAGGAAACAGAGGGTGGTTATTAATGGTACATACTCTGAGTGGGTGACTGTTACTAGTGGGGTACCACAGGGGTCAGTTTTGGGTCCTATTCTTTTTAATATATTTATTAATGACCTTGTAGAGGGATTGTATAGTAAAGTATCAATCTTTGCAGACGATACTAAGCTCTGTAACGTGGTTAACACAATAGAGGACAGTGCACGATTACAAATGGATCTGCATAGGTTGGAGGCTTGGGCTGGGATGTGGCAGATGAGGTTCAACACAGATAAATGTAAGGTTATGCACATGGGGAAGAAAATCCAGGCTGGGAATATGTATTAAATGGGAAAACACTGGGGACGACTGACATGGAAAAGGACTTAGGAGTCTTGGTTAACAGTAAATTTACCTGTAGCGACCAGTGTCGGGCAGCTGCTGCTAAGGCAAATAAAATCATGGGGTGCATCAAAAGGGGCATGGATGCCCACGACAAGGAAATAATTCTACCATTGTACAAGTCACTAGTCAGACCACACATGGAATACTGTGTACAGTACTGGGCACCAGTGTACAAGAAAGATATAGTGGAGCTGGAGAAGGTTCAAAGACGGGCAACCAGAGTAATAAAGGGAATGGAAGGACTACAGTACTCAGAAAGATTATCAGAATTAGGGTTATTTAGTTTGGAAAAAAGACGGCTTAGGGGGGACTTAATAACTATGTATAAATATATAAGGGGGCAGTACAGAGATCACTCCCAGGACCTATTTATACCCAGGACTGTATCTATAACAAGGGGACATCCTCTACGGCTGGAGGAAAGAAGGTTTCTACACCAGCACAGACGGGGGTTCTTTACAGTAAGAGCGGTGAGACTATGGAACTCTCTGCCAGAGGAAGTGGTAATGGTAAACTCAATAAAAGAGTTTAAAAGGAGCCTGGACGTGTTTCTTGAAAGCAATAATATTACAAGTTATGGATAGTAGATTAATAGGGACAGAACGTTGATCCAGGGATTTATTCTGATTGCCATATTTGGAGTCGGGAAGGAATTTTCCCCCTGGTATGGGGCAATTGGCATCTGCTTCATAAGGGTTTTTTGCCTTCCTCTGGATCAACACGGTAGGGACACAATATGTATATAGGTTGAACTTGATGGACTTTGGTCTTTTTTCAACCTTATGAACTATGTTACTATGTTACTATGTTACTATGGTCATAAAACCTCACACACACCACATATTGCCCAAAGTATGCAGGATTTCCTGCGTGATTCTCGGTTGCCGACCCTCTCCCCGGCCGAGGTGCTCCATTTATCCGTGGAGATCACTCAGGAGGAGGTAGACCTAGCCCTAGGTACCATGAAGGGTGCTAAGGCCCCCGGCCTTGACGGTTTCACGGCCACCTATTACAAACACTTCAAACATTTTATCCCCACATTTGACTATGTTGTTCAATAAGTTCCTCTCGGGCTCCCCGGTACCTCCTGAGATGCTGTCTGCCAAAATTGTTGTGATCCCTAAGGAGGGGAAGGACGCTTCCTTTTGCTCCAATTATCGTCCCATTTCCCTTATTAATGTGGACATTAAACTCTATGCCAAGATTTTGGCATTGCGCCTTGCTCCCTGTTTACCACGCCTGGTCCATCCGGAACAGTTCCAAGTGTGAGGCGCTGAACGTCTCCTTGCCTCCCCACACCGTTAAACTTATAGCCCTTAATTTTGACTTTAAGTGGCAGCCTCATCGACTTTGCTATTTGGGGGTCTACCTGACTGCCCAACTCTCTGATCTCTACAAAGCTAATTACCTTCCGATGCTGCAACGTTTGAAAGGTGACCTCCGTAGATGGATGCCCTACAACATTTCTCTGCTTGATAGGGTCTATAGTGTCAAAATGACACTTTTGCTTAAAATACTTTTGCTCGCTCCCCATTCCTCTGGTGCCTCGGGACCTGGACCTTCTTCAGGCGGAGATTTTTCGCTTTGTCTGGAGGTGTGCCAGGCCGAGGTGGCGACGCTCCCACCTTTATAGGCCGCGCGAAGCGGGGCGCCTGGGGGTACTTCACCTGCTGTCCTATTCCATGCTGCCCAGTTGGCGCAGCTCGCTGTCACGACCACCACCACACTGGCACTTACCGCAGAAGTTTTTCTACCCAAAGTACTACTGCTGAAGGAGAAGCCCCCGGCAGCAGCACCCCAGGATTTAGAGGATCCCAACAGTAAGGAGGCCAGGTAGAGGTAGGTAATACTGGAACGGAGTTGGATCAACAAGGTATTGGTAAAGCATAGAAGGATCTGGTAAAGGATCCCGCAGGGTGGAGATGATGCCAAAACGATAGTCAGGAAAGCTGGGTCAGAGCACCAAAATCGGGTAGTCATACAAGCCGTGGTCAAAATCCAGAGAGGGTAGTCAAACAAGCCGGGGTCACAATCCAGAGAGGGTAGTCAGACGAGCCAAATCGGAAGCCAAATCAGAGAAGGTAGCGGTACAAAATCAGCAGGCAAGAGAGACGTCAGGCAAGCAAAGGGTCAAAATACTCAGGAGACTAAACAGCACGGTGCACACAGCAAGACCACAACAGGGTAACTGGGAGGAGGATTTCTGGATTTTTAAATCCTGTTCCAGACCTAAGCTCCGCCCACTGGATGACATCACTGATGCAGCTTCAGCCTGCCATCAAGACCACGCCCCCAGCTATGCTGTGACGACACGCCCCCGTCTTCTACTCAGGAACCATGGATGTGCTGAGATCAGAAAGTACTTGTCTCTTGGGGTCTCCCTGTGGTGCCCGTCGCGCAAGGGCATTAGCTTGCCCATGCTTGCCGGGGCCCGGGACTGTGACAGTACCCCCCTCGCGAGGACCGGCCGTAGGCCGAAAATTCCCAGGTTTATTAGGAAATTTCCTATGGAATTTTTTAAGCAACACGGGAGCGCGGAGATCTTTAGAAGAAACCCAGGACCTCTCCTCCGGACCATACCCCTTCCAATGCACCAGATAATGTATTAAATTACGTATTCTTTTGGAGTCGAGAATGGATTGGACTTCATATTCCTCCTGGGAATCAATAAAAATGGCTTTGGGACGCGGGGTATAAGTAGTGAATCTATTACATATGAGGGGCTTAAGTAAGGACACGTGAAAGGTACGGGGCATCCTAAGAGAGGAAGGGAGTAGCAATTCATATGTGACAGGATTTATTTTGCGAGCAATACGGAACGGACCGATATACCGAGGTGCAAATTTCATTGACGGAACTTTAAGTTTGAAATTCCTAATGGATAACCACACTCTATCCCCGACTAAGTAGGAGGGACCCAACCTGCGATGCCTATTAGCTTGTTGCTTATACCTTTCAGCAGCCCTGGATAAGGATTGTTGGACCGAGTTCCAAAGGGTAGGTAGTTTTTCAACATAGTGGTCCACTGCTGGAACTTGAGTCGACGTAAAGGTGTCAGGTAACATAGCAGGGTGAAACCCATAATTACAAAAGAACGGGGATAACTTAGAGGCCTCGTGACACATATTATTCCTCGCAAATTCGGCCCATGGCAAAAGTTGTGTCCAGTTATCTTGGTGCTCATTAATAAATAAACGAAGAAACTGTTCAAGCGATTGATTAGTTCTTTCAGATATCCCGTTGGATTGGGGGTGGTAAGCAGAGGAAAAAGCTAGGGAAATGTTTAAAGATTTGCAAAATGTTTTCCAAAATAGAGCAGTAAACTGAACCCCTCTATCCGATACTATTTGATGAGGGAGACCATGCAAACGAATTATTTCTCTAACAAAAATAGGAACGAGTTCAGGAGCAGAGGGTAATTTGGGAAGGGGAACGAAATGTGCCATTTTAGAAAAACGATCAACAATGACTAATATCACGGTGTTCCCCTCGGACACTGGGAGTTCTACAATAAAATCCATGGCTAGACAAGTCCAGGGACGAGAAGGTACGGGCAAAGGCTGGAGCAGACCTACAGGTTTGGCATGAAGACTTTTAGCTGTGGCACAAGAAATACATGAGACCACGAAGTCTTTACAATCCTGTACCATAGTAGGCCACCAAAAACGTCTTCTTATTAATTCTAGAGTACGACGAGAGCAAGGATGACCAGAAGATTTAGATGCATGAGCCTAGGTTAAGACATTAAGTCTTTCCTCCTCAGGAACTAACAAGGTATCGATGGGCCATTTACTGTGAACTGGGCCTCTGCCTTGAGCCTTGAGAATACGAGAAACCATAGACGAGGATAACTGCGTGGTAACAGACGCAATGATTTGAGAGGGTGCGAACATAGGTTCCGGAGTAGGTTTGATATCAGAGTCATTAACAAACTGTCGAGAAAGAGCGTCAGCTTTAATATTCTTGGAACCAGGACGGTAAGATATAACAAACTGGAACCTGGAAAGAAAAAGCGACCATCTGGCTTGCCGAGGGTTAAGTCTTCTGGCTTTGCTGAGATACTCTAAATTCTTGTGGTCAGTTAAGATGGTGATGGGATTCCTGGCCCCCTCTAATAAATGCCTCCATTCCTGTAAGGCCATAATTATGCCCAACAATTCACGATTGCCCACATCATAGTTAACTTCAGCAGGGGAGAATTTTTTTGAAAAGTATGCGCATGGGTGGAGCTTATCATTAAATTCCTTTCTTTGGGAAAGCACAGCACCCACTCCTATTTCAGAAGCATCCACTTCAATCACAAAAGGTTTAGAGACATCTGGGTGCCTCAATACTGGGGCTGTGGCGAAGGCGGCTTTCAATTGAGCAAATGCCTGTTTAACTTCTTTAGACCAATTTTGACAGTCCGCACCGTTCTTAGTCAGGCTAGTGAGGGGAGCCACAATCTTGGAAAAGTCACGAATGAATTTTCTGTAATAATTAGAAAACCCCAGAAACTTTTGGAGGGGCTTTAAAGCACGAGGTTGAGGCCAATCGGAGATTGCCGAAAGTTTCTTGGGATCCATCTCAAACCCAGATGCCGATATGATGAATCCTAAAAAAGAGACTCTGGAAGCTTCAAACTCACATTTCTCGAGTTTAGCGTATAGTTGATTCTGACGCAACCGCTGTAACACGATACGAACATGATTACGATGAGATTGTAAATCAGCCGAGTGAATCAGGATGTCATCCAGATATACAACGACGAATTGCAAAGAAATGTCCCGGAAGATATCATTTATGAATTCTTGAAAGACAGCCGGTGCATTGCATAACCCAAAAGGCATAACTGTATATTTGTAGTGTCCCATGCGAGTGTTGAACGCCGTCTTCCACTCATGTCCCTCACGGATACGGATCAAATTATATGCCCCCCTGAGGTCTAATTTGGTGAATACTGTAGACCCCCGGAGATGATCAAATAATTCAGGAATGAGTGGCAAAGGGTATTTATTTTTAATGGTAATAAGATTAAGTCCTCTATAGTCGATGCAAGGTCTCAGGCCTCCGTCTTTTTTGGCAATAAAGAAGAATCCTGCCCCAGCTGGCGAAGTAGATTTCCGAATGAACCCCCTCTTCAGGTTATCTTTGATATATTCTTCCAAAGCCTTGGATTCTGGTAATGACAAAGGATATGTACGTCCCCTAGGAGGGATAGTACCAGGTAGAATGTCTATCGGACAGTCATAAGGACGGTGGGGAGGAAGAACCTCCGCTTGTTTTTTGTCAAAAACATCTTGAAAAGCTTGATAAGCCCAGGGTAAGGCTGCTGTGGAGATAGCGGAAATGGAGGTATTATTAGCTACCACGGACGACAGGCAATGTTTAGAGCAAGACGGACCCCATGAAATTATGTCTCCGGACTGCCAATTAATGGAATGATTATGGGCCCGAAGCCAGGGAAGACCCAGAACGACAGGACATCGAGGAGACGAAATGACATGAAAGTTCACAGATTCGTGATGTAACAATCCCACCGAAAGCAACAATGGAGACGTTTGCTGAGTAATAAAGGATGGACGGAGGGGTTTGCCGTCAATGGCTGTGATAGCAATAGGTGGGGATATCTTGCAAAGTGGAATCTGTTGCGACAGGGCGAAGGCTTGATCAATAAAAGAACCAGCAGCTCCCGAGTCAAGCATTGCTTCGGTAAAGATTTTAACATTATTCCACACTAAGGAAATAGGAAGGAGTACACAATCATTATTCTTGAAATTAGGAGCTCGAGAAATCTCACCCAACCAAGGCTCCTTTAATTGAACTGGGTGCGAGAGTTTTCCGGCTTATTAGGACAGGAACGGACGAAATGACCTTTGCGTCCACAATAAAGACAGAGTCCTTCAGTTCTACGATGGTTCTTTTCGGCGGGGGTTAATTTGGTAGCCCCCAATTGCATCAGTTCTTCCGGATGAGGAGCAGGAGTAGTTGGACCAGGGGTAGGTACAGCTGGAGGTAATCGGTAGAAATTCCGCTCCCATCTCTTGGCTCTTTGAGATAGTCTCTCTCGAATACGATTATCAAGTCTGAGAGCCAAGGATATGAAATCCTCCAAGTCACCTGGATGGTCTCTGGTAGATAACTCATCCTTTAATCTTTCAGACAGTCCATCGTAGAAAGCTGCAATCAGAGCCTCGTTGGACCAATTAACTTCAGCCGCAATGGTCTTGAATTCAATAGCATAATCAGCCACTGAACGGGATCCTTGAGAGGAATGCAGCAAAGACAAAGAGGCTGTAGCTGCCTTGCCTGGTACATCAAATGTCTTGCGAAAAGCCAATAAAAAGGAACTGCAGTTATAAATCAACAGAGAGTCTTTCTCCCATAGTGGAGAAGCCCAGGCGAGGGCTTTGCCGGTCAGTAAAGAAACCATATATCCCACCTTGGCTTTCTCAGAGGGGAACATATGTGGGGATATTTCAAACTGAGTAGAGCATTGATTCAAAAAACCCCGGCAGGATTCAGGATCACCATTGTAACGATTAGGTGTTGGCAATTTCACAGGTGTTGATATGGAGACAGCGGCTGCGGCAACAGGAGTCAGGTCAGACGAAGCAGAGGAAGAGGTTACAGAAGCTGGATCTCCAGAACTTGCATCAGACCGGGCGACCAAAACTTGAACGGCATGGGCCATCTGCTCCAAGGTGTCCTGCATATTTTTAAATCTAGATTCATGAGACTCCAGCAGCTGGCCGTGAGAAGTCAGAACCTTGTGCAACTCCGAGGGATCCATGACCCTGTTGTACTGTCACGACCACCACCACACTGGCACTTACCGCAGAAGTTTTTCTACCCAAAGTACTACTGCTGAAGGAGAAGCCCCCGGCAGCAGCACCCCAGGATTTAGAGGATCCCAACAGTAAGGAGGCCAGGTAGAAGTAGGTAATACTGGAACAGAGTTGGATCAACAAGGTATTGGTAAAGCGTAGAAGGATCTGGTAAAGGATCCCGCAGGGTGGAGATGATGCCAAAACGGTAGTCAGGAAAGCTGGGTCAGAGCACCAAAATCGGGTAGTCATACAAGCCATGGTCAAAATCCAGAGAGGGTAGTCGAACAAGCCGGGGTCAAAATCCAGAGAGGGTAGTCAGACGAGCCAAATCGGAAGCCAAATCAGAGAAGGTAGCGGTACAAAATCAGCAGGCAAGCAAAGGGTCAAAATACTCAGGAGACTAAACAGCACAGTGCACACAGCAAGACCACAACAGGGTAACTGGGAGGAGGATTTCTGGATTTTTAAATCCTGTGCCAGACCTAAGCTCCACCCACTGGATGACATCACTGATGCAGCTTCAGCCTGCCATCAAGACCACGCCCCCAGCTATGCTGTGACGACACGCCCCCGTCTTCTACTCAGGAACCATGGATGTGCCGAGATCGGGAAAGTACTTGTCTCTGGGGGTCTCCCCCTCGTGGTGCCCGTCGTGCACGGGCATTAGCTTGCCCATCCTTGCCGGGACCCGGGATCGCTCTGGTCCACCTCGATTCTCAGGCCCCTAGATGGGTCCCTCTTGAGGAAGCAATGTGCCACTTACCTGACATCTCGGAGGTTTGCTGGCTGGGGGGGGGCGCGCCCGCCCTTTGCCGATAGCCCCATGCTGTCCTTTTCCCTCTCTTTGTGGGACCACCTTAAAACGCGATACAAACTGTCCTTACTCCTCTGTTTTGTAACCCCGCCTTCCCTGCGGGGTTGACGCTAGCGCCCTTCCACTGGTGGAGGTCCCATGGCATTACTAAAGTTGGTCACCTGTACACACTTTGCACACACTCACTACCTCCCTGCAGATGCCCCCTACGGAGGCTTTTCGCTTCCTTCAGCTCCGGTCTTTTTTGACAGTGCTCAAGTTCCCCCGTACCTTACCACCCATGACTCCGTTCGAGGGGAGACGACCGGGCGCGATCTCGCAGCTTTATACTCACCTTGTCACCCATGCCTTTCCTGACGCTCCTCCCCACTGCCGACTGTGGGAGCGGGACCTTGCTGTCCCTCTGGCTCAGACGGACTGGGCGGAAATATACACGTTCTCACTTACAGCTAATACTCTCATTAAAGAGGGTGCGTTCAAGGTGGTCGGCAGATGGTATCTCCATCCTTCCCGGGTTGCCCAGATTTTCCCGGGTTCCAGTGATGGTTGCACGAGAGGTTGTGGAGAGAGGGGCTCGTACTTTCACATGTGGTAGACGTGGACTTGGGCCTTTGACCTTCTTAGTGAATTTGTAGGTACACAGGTAGACAGATGCCCTTTGACAGCTTTACTCAACAAGGACCACCCTAACCCCCAGTTCCCCAGGTGCACTCATCGTCTCATACACAGGGTATGTGCGGCTGCGCGGCTCTCTACCGCTAAAAATTGGAATACGAGGGGGCGTGGCCTAACACTGATGTGAGAGGCTGTGTATTCTGTGAGCTCTGCTCAGCTTTCACAAAAACAGCTTTAAAAACAGCTAATTTTCACCTAAAAACAGACCAGGACAAGCATGCAGTCCTCAAGAACCAAAAGGCTCTTCATAAGAAGTGGAACAAGTGCTCCAATTGAAAATAAAAAGCACAGCAGTGGTGAGGAAGAACACATAGCAGCAGCCATTACACAACCACATAGAGAATTAATGCAACAGGCAGAGGGAACTACAGCCACACTGGATGTACAAACACTGACATTAACAATGCGATCGCTTCTTCAAGAATTAAGGCAAGAAGTTAAAGCTGACATAAACTCTGCCACTGCTGCACTGGCAAAGGACATACATGATATTGGTAAGCGGACAGATCATATCAAAGCAAGCTGGATGAGATGGTGGATTCACACAACATGCTGGTAGAAAAATCAGATACCTTAGAAGCTGAAGTGACAAATCTCACTAGAAAACTTGCAGACATTGAAGACAGGAGCAGACGTAATAATGTACGTATAAGGGGGATCCCTGAAAGCATTAAAAATGATCAGTTGGAAGACTACTTCAAGGACTTTATGGCCAGTATAATACCAGAACTGGAAAAATTGGCCTTTATTGTAGACCGTATACACAGGCTCACAAAAGGAAGAACGGCGCCTGCATCAGCTCCAAGTGATTCAGTGGCTCGCATTCACTTCTACCACTAAAAAGCACAACTACTGAATTCACTGCGCTCAGCAAGAGAAATACCAGATAAGTTCGCAGATATTGAATTGTTCCCGGATTTATCAGCTCATACTTTGGAATGGAGACGGCAGATGAAGCCCATAACTGAAATTCTGAGAAGAAAACGAATAATGTACAGATGGGGTTTTCCGTGCAAACTTTTAATTATACGCAGTGGAAAAGCAACACCTTTATCAGATCCCAAAGAAGCGTTCTCCTTTCTAGAGGAATGGGGTGTAATGGATGCTACGGATACACCAACACGCCCTAAGCAAAGCAGCCTCCCAAAAACCCCTCGCAAGCTTCAAAAAGACTGGCAAAACATACCTAGCCGCAAAAGGCAAGCAGCTCCATCGCAAAGCCCGTCATCTACTCCAGACTGAAGAGCAATACCTGGATAGGTGATATCATAGCATTTGACATAGCTGCTTGTTGTTTAAATGTTATGTTTATAACCATGTTGATAGCTGTGCACAATAATAGTAGGGATACAGAAGTTAATGGTATAACCTACATATTAGTTCTTGTAGGGACTTTTTTCTCCTAATTAAAGGCTGAATTTTAACCGGTGAAAGGGCAGCTGCTCGTAATCAGATTTATATTTTGGAGAGATTATGCATCACTCAACTCCTATACCCCGTGGGAGTGATAAGGGGGGAACTAGACTGCTGGCCTGCTTGTTGCGCCAGGACAGTCGGTTGGTTACTCCTCTATGTACAATACTTCAGTTCACAAAAGTTATATATTTTATGTTTTTTTTTATGTTTTACTTAAGAAGAGCTTTAATGTTGTACAGTTTACTATGTGTCACAATCCCTTGATGGTACATTTGAACAATTGGATTTGCGATGCCGTATTTTTTCACCCTGAGCGGCTTAGTCTGTGTTGTGCTCCGATGTCAATTAAGCAATTACAGCAGCACAAATTAGAAATGTGTCTATATCACAATGATTAAGGTAATGACATACAATACACGGGGCTTAAACATACCTTACAAGAGGAGAATGCTCTGGGATGAAGCTAAAAGACACAACATAGATATACTATGCGTGCAAGAAACACACTTTGCCCAGTCAAATGCCCCGTCATTCAGCCACAGGGACTATCCCTATGTCTATCAATCCCAAAATAAAAACAAAAAAAAGGGAACACTTATTGCTTTAAAGAGAGACATACAATTTGAACTACATAAATCGTATATTGATAAGTTGGGTCGCTTTATAATTTTGCATTGTTCGATAAAAGGCGAGGAGCTGGTGATAAACGAACAATTTCAGACTTTAAGGAAAATCCAGGCAAGGCTAGAGGAACTCCACGAGGTCCAAAAAATTCTAATATGCGGAGATTTTAATTTAATCTCAGATCACACTTTGGATACATCCAATAAAAGTTCTAAGCGCCATAAAGAATGCGGGAGATTTTTGAGTTTTCTACATTTTAACAAGCTGTTCGATTTATATAGGTCATTGGATCAAACATCAGGGAATATTCTTATTGTTCTAAATCTAATGACATGTACAGTCGGATAGACACATTCCTAGGAACAACTAGTATTTTACATGAAACAAACAAAGTCGAATATCACCCGGCTACAATGTCTGATCATGGTCCGGTAACATTAACCCTTAATATTGGACAAAGACCATCTACTGCCTTGCGGTGGCGGTTAAATGACATATTCATAAATAAGGAAGAACTTAAATTAGAACTAAAGAATAAGATTAACAAATACATTAAAGAAAATAACACTGAGGATGTATCTAGGGAGACCCTGTGGCTGGCCCACAAAGCAGTTATTAGAGGCTTTTGCATAGCCAGGGCATCATCAATAAGTAAGAAGAGGAAAGCTAAATTAAATGATCTATATGCAAAACTGCAGCAATTGGCAAAATTACATATTGACGACCCTAATACAACCAATAAGGAGAACCTAGAATTAGTAAAGTCAGACATAGAAAAATAGATAAATTGGATTGTGAAACTCTAACAGTCCCCATAACACTTGATGAAGTCCTACAAACTATTAAGGAAATGCTGTCGGGTAAATCTCTGGGCCCAGATGGCTTTACAGTCGAATGCTTTAAAACCTTTAGTACTGATCTTAGATAGATAATGTGTGACATTTTTAATGATATCTATAAATCAGGTAAAGTACCAGGTGAATTAGCCGAAGCATATATTGTAACTCTACCCAAACCGGGAAAGGAACCCACAAGCTGTGCCAACCTCCGTCCCATCTCGCTACTTAACACTGATTATAAAGTCTATGCAAAGATCTTGGCAAGCAGGTTGGCAAACATTTTGCCAAAGATTATAAACCAGGACCAAGTGGGCTTCACAGCGGGCCAACAGGGTTCGGATGCAACACGGCGTGTGATAAACATTGTAGAGAGATGCTCAGCCGGGAAAGTCGAATGCCTTCTCCTGTCCCTGGACACGGAGAAGGCATTCGACAGATTACACTGGGGATTCCTGGAGGAGACGATCCGGAAGATGGAGTTTCCGGAGAGTTTCATTAGAGCAACCTTGGGCCTATACAATGCCCCAAGAGCCAAGGTGCTTACCCTGGGGTGCCACTCAGTCACCTTTCCTATAACAAATGGAGCTAGACAGGGGTGCCCAATTTCCCCGCTTTTATATATTCTTTCCTTAGAGCCTCTGGCATGTAAGATCAGAGAATCTGAATCTATTACGGGCATCATCGCAGATGGTATCCATAGAAAATTATCCATGTTTGCAGACGATGTCCTCTTGATGTTGTCAAATCCTCGAAAATCACTAGTAAGTTTACATGAAGAATTAAAAGAATACGGTGACGTGTCATATCACAAGGTCAATGTTAAAAAATCTCAAGCCCTGCCTGTGAATTTAAAAAAAAGATGATTTAGAGACACTAAAACAACAGTTTAAATTTGATTGGAAAAAAAATATTTGGGGATCAACATTTATAGAAAATTGACAGAGATAGCGATGCAAAACCTAAAAAGAGTATGGAATTAGATAAAAACTAAGTTAAAGGGCTGGAGTACTTGCAATATTTCCTGGCTTGGGAGGATTGCAGCCGTTAAAATGATGGTCCTACCAGAACTATTATATATATTTCGCACCATACCCATTAAGTTTAACCTGACTCAAATTGCAGATATTCAGAAACAACTGAATGTATTCGTGAGAGGTAGTAGGCGTTCTAGAATCCCAGAAACAATACGGTATAGACATAAACTAAAAGGTGGCATGGGCATTCCTAACATCAAGATGTACCACAAAGCTGCCATACTTGCCAGTGCCCTATCTTATAATAAAACTAATATGGCTCCCCAATGGAGAGAAATGGAAAATAATGCTATATCCCCACACAGGGTCCAAGATATAATGTGGGCTAAGCAAAACGTAATTATTAACAAAAATGCTTACTCCTCTACTAAAGCTTTCCTTGGTTATTGGAACCATATGATAAAGAAAAAATTCCAAAGCAAAGTTCTATCTAGGGCAGCAACAATACACAGTTTGCAGTACTGGATGACAGATTTTAATCCTAAAAAATGGGAAGACGGAGGAATTGTTCACCTACACCAATTTTTTGAGAATGACACGTTCTTATCATTAGAAACCTTAAGACAAAAATATAAACTAAACCCAGGTCTAGTATTTAATTATCTACGATTAAAACATTTCTTTCAAATGCCAGCACAAAAAGACAGATTTAGA
Source organism: Spea bombifrons (assembly GCF_027358695.1). NCBI lineage: Eukaryota > Metazoa > Chordata > Amphibia > Anura > Pelobatidae > Spea > Spea bombifrons. Next base: position 16,606,500 of record NC_071094.1, read on the forward strand.
AAAGACAATATCATATCAATTGAGCACAGACTCATTAACTCCAAAAACGTCAGAGGTGGCATCTCTATATTTTACAATTTCTTATTAGAACTTAATTATACATCTATACCCTCCTACCAGACACAATGGGAGAATGAACTGAACACACAATTTAGTGCAACAGAATGGGCCCAATCATATAAACATATCAAAGGAATCACAAGGAACACTAACCTCACAGAATTTGCTGTTAAGGTTCTTTTTAAATGGCACTTTACACCTAAAAAACTGAATATAATAGACAATACAGTGTCACCTCTATGCTGGAGGGGGTGTGGTTTGATTTCAGACCATAAACATGTGTGGTGGGAATGTGTGGATAGAAGTGGTATTGAGGTAAAGTTGGAGATCCAAACTGCAATATTGGGAATCTTGCCAGATAACTTCCCACAACACTTAATATCACTGGTTAACCTTACATGTTTAATTGTAAAGTATTTATTGGTCACCCGATGGAAAACACCTCAGATACCATCCATACAGGAAATAATCAATAAAATGAATGAAGTAAAGCAATTGGAATTAGTGGCTAACGGGGCCACGGGATCTCCAAAATCATATGAAAGAACGTGGGATATATGGGAAGATGACTTAGAAGGTTAAATAAACAACATAAAATTACACATGTACCAGAAAGGGTGAGACTTCCATGGGGAGAGAGACACCATTAAGGGACTTAAACACATGTAATGAAAATATCAGAAAGTAAACACATCATTCGTATTTTTCACACATTTATGCTCACCAATAACAAAATGACCACCACTGTTTAAGATAAATCAATAACACAAAACACAAAAGCATATTATTCATGTTTGACATCCTAACCATTGACTAATGTTTTTCCTTTCTGTATAATAACAATGTTTTAAAACAACAATAAAAAATAATGTTACATAAAAATTGGAATACATGCATTCCTTCCCGAACACAAATTTTGGCCAAAATCTGGCATATTACGCACATGGAAAAACTCAACGCATACATACACAACACTACTGAGCGGTTCCTGAAGGTGTGGACCCCCTGGATGTCTTACGCTTACGGCTCCACAGGAAGGATCGCTGCTCTGTGAGGTATCCTCTCGACACTCCGTGAGGGCTCTCTCCCCCTCTTTCCCTCCACCCCCCCTTTTTTCTTTTTTTTTCTTTTTTTTTCTTTTTTGTTATTGTGGCTATGCCACTCGTTTAGCCCTTCTCGCCTTCCGCCCTGTTGCTCCCTTCCCCCCGGTTCCTGTGCGGTGGTCCTCTACCACCTGGGCCGTGCCTCCCCTATCTCTAGCTGCCCAGATGCTTAGTCTGTGACCATATGGGGTTTCTGCCTACGGGATTGCCCGTTACCTGTTGGGGTTTCCCTCCCCTCAGTTGTTTGCACTAAATGCTATCGTGCTTTTGTCTTATGCGTACGGCGCTAGTATTTGCTATGTTGCCGCTTCCGGGCCCTCATCCCTTGATTATCTTCTCCTCGCCTCCTCAGTTGGATGAGGCCCGTGATCTCTCGCAATACTAGTTTTATTGACACTCCATTGTATTTACTCATGTTATGTGTTACATTTGTTACCACATGTCTAAGACCAAAAAAACTGACGTCCAGGCGCCGCTCCTGTCTGATCTGATTTATATGTATTTGCTTATTCTGTCGCATGCTGTACCTGGTTGTCAATAAAAATCTTTTAAATCGAAAGTAAAAGAAAGTAAGACAATCCGCAGGCCAGAAAAGATAAGTAAAGCTTTCGGAAAGTTCTTTCAAACACTCTTTAGTTTAGCAGGACCTCCTACCGAGTTTAAGATTAGAGAATACTTGGAAAATCTTAAATTACCTTATAAGGTTAGCAGCAAGCAACTGGAGGTCCTGAGTCACCCAATATTAGTGACGGAAGTACAAAAGATTATAGAAGGATTGAAGCTTAACAAATCTCCAGGGCCAGGCAGGTTCGATAATTATTTTTACAAAGCGCTTAAAGAAAACATTTCATATTATTTAACAAGAGCTATGAATGATTTTTCATCTAAATCTTTTCCGAGTGAACTCGCCCAGACGCGCATTGTTACCATCCAGAGCAAGTTCCTTATTATAGACCAATAGCACTAATTAATGTGGATATTAAGACCTATTCATCAGTGCTTGCGAATAGGCTTGAAATGGTCATCCAGCAGTTAATCAATTCTGATCAAGCAGGGTTTGCACCTAATCAGTCTTCAATAAATAACATTAGATGATTAGTAGATATATTAGTCAGAGCGAGCACTAATGTAACCCCCATGATGACCCTATCACTGGATGCTGAAAAGGCCTTTGACAGGGTCGACTGGGCGGTCTTGGAAGAAGTGCTGCTGGCCTTTGGGTACGGGTTTGACCTTTGACTGGTTTAAAATCACAAACGGAGTAAGACAAGGGTGTCCTTTATCACCCCTGTTATACCTGATGTCAATTGAACCACTAGCAAAAACCATAAGAAATAATACAGAACTAAACGGCATCAACACGTCTGAAGAACCGGCAAAAGTGAGTTTAAATGCCAATGATATTGACCTTAGAACAACCTAAAAAATCTCTGAAAGAACTAATGGCAGTTATACTCGAATATTCATTGGTTTTGGGATATAAACTGAATTTGGAAAAGTCTACTGCATTAGCAAATAATATATTTCTCAAAATAAAAATTAAATTTGTCTAAAGGATTTGGATTCCAATGGGCCAAACATTATTTAACCTGTTTTGGAATTAAAATAGGATCAGACATATAAAAAATTCCAGAAATACATTTCCTCCCCCTCCTGAAACACACAAAGTTGAAGGCCTGGAAAAATATAGGTCTGTCTTGGTGGGGTAGGAAAAATGTGTTTAACTGTGTTAATATACTTATTAAATATGATACCTATTAATATACCCAATAGCTGGATGGAGACAAACCTTGATTAAGAAATTCATGTGGCAGGGCAACAGTGGTGTCAGCAGGGAGGGCAGAGGGGGCAATGCCCCCCCCACATCATGCTGTGCCCCACCGTGTACCCCCCCAATTGAAACACCCTTTTCTTTTGTTTTTTTTTGCAGCCGCGAGGAAGCACTGATTGATGCGGAGGAGAGAAAGGAGCGCCAATCAGTCGCTCAGGAATACATTTTCAGCAACCGCTCGGCGCCCCCTCACTCTCCTCCAAAAGGCCTCTGTCTTGGTCATGGTGCCTTGCGCTCCCACCACAGGACTTCTGCAAGGTAAGTGAACTATAAGGGGGGGGCTAGATAGTGAAAAGGGGGAGAGAGGGGATAGATAGTGAGAGGTGGTAGATAGTGAGAAAAGGGGGGAGAGGCGGTAGATAGTGAGAAAAGGGGGAGGATAGATGGTGAGAAAAGGGGGGTCAGGTAGATAGTGAGAAAGGTGGGTAGTAAGAATATTGAAATACAGAGTAAGAATGAGTGAGAGAATGAATGAATTAATGTGTGTATGAATTGTGTGAATGAGTGAGAGAATTAATTAATGTGTGGATGAATTGTGTGAATGAGTGAGAGAATTAATGGATTTGTGAGAATGCATTAAGGAATATGTGTAAATGATTTGTGTCTAACACAGACTAAGTGTCTGTGTGTATCATAGATCTATACTTGATTTGTGGAAAGGCAAAGATGGCGCAAGAAGGATGTTTAAGCCTTGGGGACCAAGGTGGCACAGGCATGATGTTTATGGGACAAAGATGGCACAGGGTGGGCTGTTTCGGGACAAATATGTCATACGCTGGTAGGGAAATATTTAGAGCGTGTCAGAGAGAGAGAGAGAGTGAATGAGCATGAGAGTGTGATTGTTTGAGATTGTGAGTACCACCTCACCTTGTTGCCACCACACAGGCTTGAAACCATCTGAACCAAATATGTTTATCCTGGTTTCATCTTACCACAGGATAATGTTCCAGTAACTCATGTCCTTAGTCTGCTTGTCTTCAGCAAGCTGTTTGCGGGCTTTCCTGTGCATCATCTTTAGAAGAGGCTTCCTTCTGGGACGACAGCCATGCAGACCAATTTGATGCAGTGTGCGTCGTATGGTCTGAGCAATGACAGGCTGACCCTCCACCCCTTCAACCTCTGCAGCAATGCTGGCAGCATTCATATGTCTATTTCCCAAAGACAACCTTTGGATATGACGCTGAGCACATGCACTCAACTTCTTTGGTCGACCATGGCGAGGCCTGTTCTGAGTAGAACATGTCCTCTGAAACCACTGTATGGTCTTGCCCACCGTGCTGCAGCTCAGTTTCAGGGTCTTGGCAATCTTTTTATAGCCTAGGCCATCTTTATGTAGAGCAACAATTCTTTTTGTCAGATTATCAGAGAGTTCTTTGCCATGAGGTGCCATGTTGAATTTCCAGTGACCAGTATGAGAGAGTGTGAGAGCGAAAACACCAAATTTAACATATCTTCTCCCCATTCAAACCTGAGACCTTGTAACACTAATGAGTCAAATGACACCGGGGAGGGAAAATGGCTAATTGGGCCCAATTTAGACATTTCCACTTAGGGTTGTACTCTCTTTTGTTGCCACGGTTTAGACATTAATGGCTGTGTGTTGAGTTATTTTTAAGGGAACAGCAAATTTACACTGTTATACAGGCTGTACACTCACTACTTTACATTGTAGCAGAGAGTCATTTCTTCAGTTATGTCACATGAAAAGACATACCGTATTTGCTCGATTATAAGACGACCCCCCAAAATCTGAATATTAACTTAGGAAAAAAAGAAAAAGCCTGAATATAAGACGACCCTAAAGGAAAAAAGTTTTACCAGTAAATGTTAATTCATGTAAACTATTTTTTTTAATAAAAGCTATGATTGAGAAAAATATTTTTTTTTTGTTTTTATTTCTTGTATTTTCCAACCTGTCCCCCAGTTACGCACATCTGCCCCCAGGCTTGCCACACCAATATGGCACTGTGGCCCATGATATGCCTTTTAACCCTCTATATGCCACTGTGCCCCATGGTATGCCTTTTGACCCCCTATGTGCCACTCTGCCTCCAGAAATGCCTTATACCCCTATATCCCATTCTGGCATTTAGGGGGTTAAAATGCATATTATGGGGCAGAGTGGCATATAGGGAGGTATAAGGCATTCCAGGAGGCAGAGTGGCATTAAGGGAGTTAAAAGGCATTATATAGAGCACTCTGCCTCCAGAAATGCCTTATACCCCTATATGCCACTCTGGCATTTAGGGGGTTAAAAGGCATATTATGGAGCAGAGTGGCATATAGGGAGGTATAAGGCATTTCAGGAGGCAGAGTGCTCTATTAAATGCCCCCTTAACGCCACTCTGCCTCCTGAAATGCCTTATACCTCCCTATATGCCACTCCCTATATGCAACTCAGTTTATATTTTGTTAACTTATGCTTCTTGATGTATTATAACTAGTCCCTGATGAAGTCAACATATGACGAAACGCGTTGGACTTAGTTTCTTAAAACATTAAGCATTTTTAATGGGCTATTTTAAATAAAGAACTTTTGGAAGATACCCTGCCTGCCTACCATCCGTTTGTATCCAGCAGATGACCGGTTTTTAAAACTTTGAGGTGGTTTTAAAAAGTTCCAGTAAATCTTCAGGATTCCTAAGATACAGGCTATCTTTAAGGCGCAGTTCCTACTACAATCTTGTGAGTGTGGCACAACTAGTGGGGGCTGTTTTAAACCTTTTAAACGTTATTGCACCATTTGTGGTTTTTATTCTTTTTACAGAGTATTTTTAAAGCTGTATCCCCAGAATTTGTTCTGTTTTATCCATATACCATACACAGTACCCTCATGTGGCACATTTCTAAATCTCAGACGCCCCACCCCCGAGGGCAAATTCCACCTCCTGGGAGACTTTATGTGCAACCACGCTTTCGTAAAGCCGTTCTGTCCTGGGGTCATGCTTCTCCGGTAGCAGGTCATCGGGGAACTCGGAATGTAAAATTTCTTCTGCAGAGGAACTTCTGGTGGCCTACTATGAATCATGACATATCTGACTTTGTGCAAGCATGTACTGTATGCGGTCATAACAAAATCCCGCATACTAGACCGGCAGTATGTTCCAGACCGACCATGGCAGCACTTAGCCATGGATTTTGTTACGGACCTACCTCCTTCTCGTGGACATATGACTATTTTAGAAGTCGTAGATTTGTTCAGCAAACAAGCACGTTTTATCGCTCTCTCTAAACTTCCGTCTGCCAGTACACTAGCTGACATCTTCATGAAAGAAATCATAAGACTTCAAGGAGTTCCTCAAATAATTATTTCTGATAGAGGTTCACAATTTATCTCAAAATTCTGGAGAGCAATGTGTAGACTTATGGGAATTGACATTTTTCTTCCTCCCACCATCCACAATCCAATGGACAAGCGGAGAAAACAAATCAAGTCCTTAAACTATACCTGAGAATGTATGTTTCAGAACACCAGTCTGATTGGTCAACGCTTTTGTATCTTGCCGAATGGTCATACAACAGCTCATATCACGAGTCACTACAGATGTCTCAGTTTAAAGCGGTTCATGATTATGAACCTTCATTTTGGCCTCAAGAAACCAGTACCATGGGGGTTCCAGCAGCCGAAGCCCAATTCCAGGTTTTACGTGATCATTGGGCACTTATTTCGGAACAGTTAAAGCAGACTAAAAGGTTGCAAAAGAAAACAGCCGATAAGTATCGATCTAAAGGGCCTGTGCTCAACCCCGGGGACTATGTGTGGCTTTCCACAAAATATCTTCATCTCCAACAACCTGCCAGAACCCTAGGGCCTAAATATATTGGTCCATATAAAATTAGAACACAGATTAACAGAGTTACCTATTCTCTTGTGCTTCCCAAAACACTGCGTATTCATTATGCATTTCATGTTTCTTTATTAAAGCCAGTAATTAGGAATCAATACTCCTCTAAGATTCGTACTCCCAACCCTGTAATAGTTCATGGCGAAGAAGAATACGAAGTACAGACCATCCTAGACTCTAGAAAGAAACAAGGGAGGCTCCAGTATTTTATTAGATAGAATGGATACGGTCCTGAGGAGAGTTCCTGGGTTCTTGCTTCGGATGTCCATGCTCCAGGCAAGATTCGTTCTTTTCATAAGAAATTCCCACAGAAACCAGCTTCTGATCGCCAGGATGGCTCTTGTGGACAGGGGGTACTGTTACCTTGCCGGCGAGACGCAGGTCGCGCAGGCAACCCCCGGCTCGTCTCGCTCGCAGGAAACGCGGCGAGGTCCGTCCTGCCGCTGGACGCGCGCTCCTGTGTGGATTGAGAGATCTAGACGGGACAAGCGCCTTGACGTCATGAGAGCCGTTCGCGCATGCTCATGAATCTTCATGACGGGTCTTAAAGGGACCTTTATCTTTTTAATTAGGTGGGTAGGAGGATCTAGGAGTGGAGGGATATTTAACCCCTTAATGACAATTGCCAGTTCTGGCACGGCACAGAAAAACAAGTCGTTTACGACAAATGACGTGCCAGGACCGGCACGTCTTTAAACGGGTGCAGAAAGCGATCTACGTTCGCTTTCTGCACGCAAACGGCGTTGCTGTAATCATTCAGCAACGCCACGATCGGCACCAGGGGCCATGTCTGGCCCCTCCCCGGGGCGTCAACAACCACCAATACACCATTGTATGGCGGCGGACGCCCGTTTTAAAAGCGTTTAGGAGGCGATCAACGATCACCTCCTAAACTTAAATGGTGTCGCTGGAATGCCTCGATCAGGAGGCATCCAGCGACACCAAACACTTACCTCTGGATGCTACCGGTGATCTTCATCATCAGCAAGATGGCGGCGGCCCGGGGAAAAAAATAATAAAGATGAAAAAGTTCGCTAGACGGTCTCCAGACCCTCTAGAGAACTCTGGCTCCACTTGCAGGTTGAATACAGGTACTGCATTCAACCATGCAAGTCAATGGAGCCCAGCTTTCTAATCACAGTGTGATTAGTAAAAATAAATTAAAAAATAAAATAAAATTAATAATAATTAGAAAAAAATAGTAAAAAAAAACAGTAAAATGTAAAAATAATTTCCCACTGATGTCACTATCAGGGGAACCTTCAAGTTGAAAAAAAAAAAATTAAATTTTTTAAAAAGGCAAAAAAATAAAATATATATATATAAAAAATATATTTTTGTGAGCAAGCCCTAAAATTAGCACATTATCTTAAAACAATTCTCGCATGGAAAGAGTTAAAATACCAGCATTTAAAATACCCTGGTGTGTCTAGTTTTCAAAAATATATGGTTTTGTTGGGCACACTGAAATGGCCCGGCTCAAAGATGTACCAAATAGGGCATGAGCAGTGGATCCCCAAATGCCAAAGTTCAACATTGAAAAATGCGCATGTCCCAAATGTGGCCCTTTTGCCCCCAAACAGCCAGGCAAAATCATTCATGTGAGGTGTCGCTGTACTCAGGAGATGTTGCCGAACACATATTGGGGTGTTTTGTGATAGTGACATATACGAGGACCTTTTAATTCATACCTGAAGTAAAATGTGTGTGACAGAACAAATGCAAAAAAATGACTACCACAAAGTTTGACAAAGACTGGTGGTAGATATGGTGCATGGAAAGAGTTAAAATACTAGCATTTGAAATACCCTGGGGTGTCTAGTTTTCAAAAATATATGGTTTTGTTGGGCACACTGAAATGGCATGGCTCAAACATGTACCAAATAGGGCATGGGCAGTTGATCGTCAAACGCCAAAGTTCAACATAGAAAATGCGCATGCCCCAAATGTGGCCCTTTTGCCCCCAAACAGCCAGGCAAAATCATTCATGTGAGGTATCGCTGTACTCAGGAGATGTTGCTTAACACATATTGGGGTGTTTTATGATAGTGACATATACCAGAACCTGTTTATTCATACCTGAAGTAAAATGTGTGTGAAAAAACAAATGCAAAAAAAATTACTACCATAAAGTAGGCTGATGGTAGAATTAGTGCTTGGAAAGGGTTAAAATACTAGCATTTGGAATACCCTGGGCTGTCTAGTTTTCAAAAATATATGACTTGATGGGGTAAATTGCATTGGTCGGCTTCAAAGATACCCGAAATGGCACATGGAGGGAAGAATTACCAGATCTGGAAAAAATGGCTTTGAAATAGCAAAACGCTACCTGTAATTATTGCCCCATAATGTGTAGAAAAAAGCAAAAAAAAACCATAAAAACATTGGGTATTTCTAAACTCAGGACAAATAGTAGAATCTATTTAGCAGGGTTTTTCATTGCCTTTTATAGATGAGTAAAAGATTTTTCAACTAAAAGTTAGAAACAGTCATTTTTTTTCTAAATTTTTCACCATATTTTATACTTTTTTTAATAGTAAATAATATGATACAATCAAAACAATGTCATCTAAAGAAAGCCCTTCTTGTCCTGAAAAAAAACAATATATAATGTGTGTGGGTTCAGTAAAGGGGAAAGAAGTAAATTACAGCTAAACACGAGCAGCGCAGAAATGTTAAAACGGCCAATGTCACGAAGGGTACAAAAAGTAACCTTTGCTCGTGACCCCGACTATCCGACTACCCCGACTTTCCTGCATTATTGGGGACCCCTGGTTGCTGATACGTCTTCCAGGAATCTGCATAGCTCTTCATCACCGCTTGGGGGCGCCTTTCCTTGTACTGCAGCGTGGATCTACAGCCTGACTTGCCGTTAGTGACAATTGATGCCCCAGCCAGGCCTCCTTTAGTATTATTTAATTTTTGTTCCAAGGCAATTTCTCCCCCCTCCTTTAAATATGGGTTCACTTTCCTTTAAGCCCTAACTATTTACATTTTTGTGGGTTTTTTTTCCTGCTGTCCTCCAACATGAGGATCCTCTCCCTGTCAGGAGGAACTGTTCTGTGAGCCCGCCCCCTTGAACATCATGTCTTAAAAGGGGTGGGACGAAGAGCTGAGGCACTGCTGCCACTGGGCGGCACAGTGTGTGCACTCCGGCTGCTTTAACTTCATTAGACAGCCAGCGGAGGAGTTTTTACAGCCACATGATGGCTGCTTTGAACTTCGCGGCTGGGCGGCCGCTTTGAATGTTGGTCTGCTGGCCCACTGGCTCCTAGGCATGCGCGCGCTGTCACTTCCTCCTTATATATCCCTTCAGGGGGCATGGCCTAAGCGGACGGTTGCTTTATAAAGCAGCACTGAGTGCGTGATTGTGATTGTGTCTTGTTACTTACCCCTGGATTGTTTCTACGGACTTTGCGGTATTATCTTCTGCCTGCACGATAAAGATCATTGGATTGTCATCCTTGTATAAACCTGCAAAACCTGCATAGTGGACTCCTCACTCGAACCTGACATAATTACTGAGCTTGCTATGGAGTCCATGGGATCGTCTAAGGGTATGAATGCTCTTACCCAGCAAGTGGCTAACCAGTCCCGGTCCATCCATGAGTTGCAGCAGGTATTTGCAACATTTAAAGAGACAAAACCCTGGAACATGTATTTTCTGAATGGTATGTTCCTTTTACTAAAAAATTAAGAGGAGGCAAATTGATCTTCGATACATTTAAAATGGATTGTGAGATTCTGTTCTAAAGCCAGGGACCTACGCCACAGACTTTATTATAAGGTGTGTGCAGCTATCACTTTGCTTTACGGTCAGCTGAAAACCTGGGCACATCAATTGTTAGCTGAAAAAAGTCTTATCCTGGATACCTGGGTTTTTTTGTGAATTCCTTGGGCTCTCTATTCTTTTGCTCCCATTCAGTTTCTCCAAGAACAAACTACAACACTTTTTGCCGGCGAAAACATCTCTGGGTATTCCTTCCCATGGAAGTCACGTGGAAGAGGCGATTTATAGGAAAGCAGCTAATCCTTATAAAGGACTTCATGGATGTGTCTGCCCTTGATTGTTATTAAGAAGAGCCGATGAGAGTTCCGGTGTGGAGCCTTACGAATATGGCTGCCGGAGTGCGAGCTCCTCTCTTCAACTAGGAGACTTCTGACCCTCGCGGTGATCCACACTCCATGAGGGTGGTGGAGGCTCCTCCGCATTGTGTGGATTCCAGCGATACCCGTATTGTTGGATTTTATCCTCACTGCCCCGGAGGCCTTCCAGCTTACTGGAGAGCCTTTACTCCAAGATGGCCTACTGCCACCACGCTGCTTCCTGGCGGGTAGCGCTTGGCGGCCCTCTGACTCGCGGCCTCCTGGAGTGCCTGTCGCGAGATCGTTGAAGTGCCTGACGCAGGGAGGCTGGCGCGCCCGGAGCGAGACTGCAGCACTGGAGTACCTGACACAAAGCGGCTGGAGCACCTGACACGTGGCTTAGTTAGTTTGTTCTACTATGATTCACCTGAAACTTAGTTCTACCGACTTGTTTATCTTCTGATATATTATGGGTTGCCCTCGCCCCCCTTCGATATTTGCCCCTACATCGCTATCTGCCTTGGAAAAGTATATGAATAATTCTACAAAATCTTCTGCTAAACATCATAAGAAGAAAACAAGTAAGTCACATAAATTGGATAGGATTATCCCAACACAGCCTAGAGAGCCATCCTAGAGAGCTTGTCCACTATAGTCCATGATGTCGGCTATGGCGACTTAACTGACATGGGGATCAGTCTCCCAGCTGCCTGGGACAGGGAGACCCCCTTCCTGCGTTATCTGCTTATTGTTCCATCATGCTGGAAACGAGGAATTAGCTGACCAAACGCATATTCCATCTGCTCTACCGCCAACTTCACAATCCTCTCAGATTCTGGCTATACTTTTTATTGCTTCTCTGCCTTACCAGGGCCTCTCCACCATGAAAGATATTCATGGCCATTTCCTCATCATGGAAATGTTCGTTTATGACATAAAACTTAAAGTGGTGAATGTATATGCTCCCAATGCACCAAATCACTTTTTTTTGTTTCTCTTTTTTAGCGTTTAGCGGATGACAGCTTAACTCCTTTGATCGTAGGGGGCGACTTCAACACGGTGGTGGACATTTCGCTAGATTCTTCCTCTAATTCCAGACGGTTGCATACTTCACAGATGGAGGGTATTGGGTCTCTCTCAGGTAACTTACAGCTTATAGACCCTTGCAGGTTGTTACACAGTGACTTGAGGGAATATACACATCATTTTCACAACCACAACTCTGAAGCGTGTATAGATTACATACTGACTTCGGACTCCCTTCTACACATAGTTAGGGACACGCACCCTGCTGGTGTTTCTCCTCTTATCTTCATGATAACTCTGAGTTCGTGCAATTTTTGAAAACGTCTTGGGCCAATTTTCTTGACAACAATATTTTACTTGATGACTCTCTCTTACTGTGGAATACCTCTAAGGCGGTCATGAGGGGTCACATTATGCAATACACTGCTCGACGCAAATTGGAATAGAACAAGAAAACGAGGCCTTCTTGGGGGAATTGACCAGTAGCCAGGCACAATTTTTTCACACACATTGTGACGTTGACAGGGTGTAATATCATTCTGTGAGAACCTTAATGCATACTTTTCTCACAGAAAAAGGTACACGACAAATTGAATACTCCAAACAGCACTTCTTCCAGTGTGGGGGGGGGGGGCAGGTAGACTACTGGCACGAGTTACTAGGGCTCAGCGGCCGCTGCCTAAAATCCTTAAGTTATGCACCCCTGCGGGCTTAGTCACAGATCCTGGAAAAATCAATGACGCTTTTGCAGACTACTATCAATCTTTTTATAGGGCTCGCCTTGACGATCATTCCCAGGGGCTTTTACAGGGGGCAGGTCTTTTGAAACTTACGAATGCGCAGTGTGACAGCCTTAATGCTCCCATATCACACTTAGAACTGTTCTGTGCCATAATGTCCCTTCCTAACGCCAACTCGATGGGCCCTGATTCTCTGAAAAGTTTTATAAATCCCTGAGGGCAGATCTGGTGCCCACTTTATCTACTTTATTTAATGCCATTAAATGCCATTTATTTGGATCAGCTTGAGGCTTCCTCCCTCCTGGAGGCTACAACTATCTTACTCCCTAAGCCTAGCAAGGATGTTGGAATTGGTAACGTCTTATCGTCCCATTACGTTACTGAATACTGACATAAAGATCCTTACCAAAAACATAGCTATGCAGTTACATTCTATTCTGCCACATATTCTTTCTGCTGCCCAGATTGGTTTTATACGGTCGCGTAGTCCGTAAGGCGCTTACTGCGGTTATGCACGCTACTCTGGCGACCCAGTGACACCAATATAGGTTACTTAGCCTAGATGCCCATAAAGCCTTTGACTCGGTTGCATGGCCGCACATAGTGAGGATTTTGAAATTCAGATTTTTTTGGCTCAAATTTTCTTGGCTTCTTTAGGAAGATCTACTCTAAGCCATGGACTGTGATTTCTACTAATGGGGTTAATTCAAGGCCCATCGCCAGGGATGTCTTCTTTTTAATATTGCATTAGACCTACTGCCCTGTCTCATGGAACGTACCCCGACTCTTTCGGGGATTCCAACGGGGTCTCATCCGCTGAAGGCCTCTGCGGATGACATTTTGTAGTTTTTGGCTAACCCGTGTATAGAGTGGCCTGTGGTTCTCTCCCTTCTTGAACAGTTTGGTCGGGTCAGTGGTCCACTGCCTTGTGTCACGAACATGGGCTATTGGCCCGGCTGAGACCGTGGGGAGAGTGTATAAGTGGAAGGGTTAATGACACCAGATCCCTGGTTTCCTGTTGCTAGTCCCAGCAACAACTAAATTAACCCCAGCAATCCCTCCTACACTATACCCCTAGTACACATTTTGCTGCCACCACCAAGACTTTACAGTGGGGCAAAAAAGTATTTAGTCAGCCACCAATTGTGCAAGTTCTCCCACTTACAAACATGAGAGAGGCCTGTAATTTTCACCATAGGTACACTTCAACTATGAGAGACAGAATGGGAGGAAAGAATACAGGAAATCACATTGTAGGACTTCTAATGAATTCATTGGTAAATTCCTCAGTAAAATAAGTATCTGGTCACCTACAGACAAGCAAGATATCTGGCTCTCACAGACCTATAACATCATCTTTAAGAGTCTCCTCTGTCCTCCACTCATTACCTGTATTAATGGCACCTGTTTGAACTTGTTATCAGTATAAAAGACACCTGTCCACAACCTCAAACAGTCACACTCCAAACCCCACTATGGCCAAGACCAAAGAGCTGTCGAAGGACGCCAGAAACAAAATTGTAGACCTGCACCAGGCTGGGAAGACTGAATCTGCAATAGGCAAGCAGCTTGGTGTGAAGAAATCAACTGTGGGTGTAATTATTCGAAAATAGAAGACATACAGGACCACTGATAATCTCCCTCGATCTGGGGATCCACGCAAGATCTCACCCCGTGGTGTCAAAATGATCACAAGAACGGTGAGCAAAAATCCCAGAACCACACGGGGGGACCTAGTGAATGACCTGCAGAGAGCTGGGACCAAAGTAACAAAGGCTACCATCAGTAACACGCTACACCGCCAGGGACTCAAATCATGCAGTGCCAGACGTGTCCCCCTGCTTAAGCCAGTACATGTCCGGGCCCGTCTGAAGTTTGCTAGAGAGCATTTGGATGATCCAGAAGAGGATTGGGCGAATGTCATATGGTCAGATGAAACCAAGGTAGAACTTTTTGGTAGAAACTCAACTCGTCGTGTTTGGTTGGAGAAAGAATGCTGTGATAAGCAAAAGATATGAACTTTTGTTATTGACCAAATACTTATTTGCCACCATAATTTGCAAATAAATTCTTTAAAAATCAGACAATGTGATTTATGGACTTTGTTGTCTCATTCTGTCTCTCATAGTTGAAGTGTACCTATGGTGAAAATTACAGGCCTCTCTCATCTTTGTAAGTGGGAGAACTTGCACAATTGGTGGCTGACTAAATAATTTTTTGCCCCACTGTATATCCGGGCATCTTAGGTTACCCCAACACAGTAGAATTATAGTATAACAACCTTACTTTACTAATCAGACATATATATAATTAACCCTTTGGTAACATATCTCGCAGAAGAGTGAGTTTATATAATTAGAGAGCAAAGACCCGAGCTGATTAATTAAACATTTAATCTGACAAAATACTTTACAGTGCTGTGTACAAACATACAGAAATAAATGAAATACAGAGTACAAGTTACAAAACAGTCCATAAAATCAAATAGGAGAAAACACAAGAAATCCTTATATATATATACCGTATTTGCTCGTTTATAAGACGACCCCGATTATAAGACGACCCCCCAAGATCAAAATATTAATTTAGGAAAAAAACAAAAAGCCTGAATATAAGACGACCCTATAGGAAAAAAGTTTTACCAGTAAATATTAATTCATGTAAATATATTTTTTAAATTTCCTTTTATTTGCCAACCTGCCCCCCCCCAGTTATGCCACTCTGCCCCCAGAAATGCTTTATACCCCCCCTATTTGCCACTCTGCCCCATGATATGCCTTATACCCCTATATGCCACTCTGGCATATAGGGGGTTAAAAGGCATATCATGGGGCTGAGTGGCATATAGGGGGTTAAAATGCATTTCTGGAGGTATATATGCATATCATGGGGCTGAGTGGCATATAGGGGGTTAAAATGCATTTCTGGAGGTCCAGAAATGCATTTTAACCCCCTATATGCCACTCAGCCCCATGATATGCCTTTTAACCCAGCATGTACTGGCTGCCTTGGCTTGATAGGAGTGTGATTGCTGTTAGCTATCAAGCCAAGGCAGCCAGTACATGCTGGAACCTGGGGATGATAGTAGTGGGATTACAGCCTCCCTATGCCATGCTACAACCCCCACCCCCCTTACACATCCATGCTATCACACACAAACACACATTCACAAACATTTAAATACTCATTCATTCCATTAATCACACATACTTCACACATTAATCACACATACTTACCCAAAAACCCTCCCCCACCCCCTTACCTGAACTGCAGATCTCTCACTCGAAGACTTCTGCAGGGGACCGGCTGTACCAGCAACTTCTCCGGCCCCGCCGCCAGAGGAGGGAGGGGGAGATAGAGTTCTGTGAGGAAGCTACAAGCTTCCTGTCCTCCTGCTTCTAACGGAAGAGACGCTGCTCGCGACCGGTAAGCAGCATGGCCCCAGCCATTTTTTTGGGGTCTGATTAGAAGACGACCCCGATTATAAGACGAGGGGTATTTTTCAGAGCATTTGCTCTGGAAAAAACCTCGTCTTATAATCGAGCAAATACGGTATATATAATCCTTGTGGGAGATTCAGATGGTAAAGGTTCTCCGTGCAGTTGTTAAAAGAAAAAGAACTCTCTTTCTCAAGATCTAAAATCTTCTTATATTGAACCCTGGTTGTTCCTAAATGACCAACCCCCTAGGGGTTTGGCCTTGACAGTTTATGGTCCACTCCATCATACCTGTCAAGAGCCCAGTGCAGACTTTACAATATACCATTATAATTTTGATATGATCATATTCATCATCCCTATCCTATCAAAAGGATACAACCTGGGCAATCCAAATATACCGTATTTGCTCGATTATAAGATGAGGTTTTTTTCAGAGCAAATGCTCTGAAAAATACCCCTCGTCTTATAATCGGGGTCGTCTTATAATCAGACCTCAAATAGGTCTGACTATGAGAGGACTAAGATCCAGATCCCCCGCAGCTGCAGGGGACCTGGATCCTCCTGTCTCCCCCCCGCCGCCCCACTTACCGGTGTGCAGCCGGGGCAGTGTGTAGATGTCTACGCGATTCGCGTAGACAACTTACGCTGCAGCCGGAATGAGGTGTGGCTAGCAGCGGGGGTTATCTGCGTCCATCGCGCAGACCTTCCCCGGCTGTCAGAGATCAGAGTTCCCCGCACCGGTGTTAAATGGGGGGCATAAGGCATTTCTGGAGGCAGAGTGTTCTATGAAATGCCTTTTAACCCCCTTAATGCCACTCTGCCTCCAGAAATGCCTTTTTTAACTCTCTATACGCCACTCTGCCTCCTGAATTGCCTTAAACCTCCCTATATGCCACTCTGCCCCATAATATGCCTTTTACCCCCTTAATGCCAGAGTGACATATAGGGGTATAAGGCATTTCTGGAGGCAGAGTGGCACATAGGGTGTCATAAGGCATATCATGGGGCACAGTGGCATATAGGGTTAAAAGGCATGTCATGGGGCACAGTGGCAAATAGGGGGCAGATGTGCATAACTGGGGGGACAGGTTGGAAAATAGAAGGTAATAAAACCAAAATATTTTTTCTCAATCATAGCTTTTATTAAAAAAAATAGTTTACATGAATTAACATTTACTGGTAAAACTTTTTTCCTATAGGGTCGTCTTATATTCAGGCTTTTTCCTTTTTTCCCTAAAATAATATTCAGATTTGGGGGGTCGTCTTATAATCGAGCAAATACGGTACATTCATTTTGGACCCTCCCACAATACATACACATGATCTCAATATTTCATTTTATGTGGTTATTCTCTGACTTTTGAGTCATTCAGAGGACATGTCCCAATATATTTTATGACCCCCCACATTCAGCTCTGGTGATCCTTATCTTCTAAGTACATTTTATGGCTTAGACCTGGTGTTACAAACCAGAGGTTTCCTGATCAAAACCCACAATAATGACTATAACAACAAACACATTATATTGCATACCAAATGCCAATTCATTAATTGACATCACACCTTGTATTTGAATAGGTGTCCCATGCCCCCTAATATGCCCCAGATGCCTTTGATATGGGCACCGTCTTCCTTCACTTACCTTGATGTTACAATACCCAAAAAATATCCACAAGCTTTATGCGCTTAATATCAAGCCCGTTATTGATGTTATTGTCACTGAACATAAATCTTGGGGCGCTGTATCTTTCTCTTATACGGGCAGGACCGCTCTTTTTAAGACGGTGAGCTTCCCCCAACTGTTATATCAGTTGCAGGTTCTCTCCCTTCTTTTAAAGAACAAATATTGTAAGTTGCTGAATAAGGCACTTACAGGGTTTTTATGGAACAACAAACAGGCAAAAAATTGGCTTGTTTAAGTTACAGCAGACTAGCCAGAGGGGGGGGTTAAACATTCCTAATTTTAGGGATTATAATTTGGTTGCCCTCTGTAGGCAGGCTTTGGATTGGATAGTGGATGGTTCTAAATAAACCTCACCATCTTTGGACCAATTAATGTGTCTGGTATTGCACTTCGTGGCTTTACTGCATACCCCATTAGAACAAGTTCCTCATACTGTCCGGGCCAATCCATTACTGTTTTGCACTGGCGGGCGTGGTGGGCGATCCGCAGGAGGCTGTCGTTGTCCGTGACTCACTCCATGTTCTCCCCCTTTTTAGGGAACCCTAGGTTCCAGGATGCCAAGGTGGCCGCCCCATTTGTGGGTTGTCAAAGATGGGACTTAGGTACATTAAACCCTTCCTGGACTGTGACTCACCCTCAGTTCTATCCTTCTCTGACCTTAGCCTGAAATTCCCAGACCTCTCTGTATCACAGTTTGTCTTCTTCCAACTCAGGCATTTTATCTGGGTTCAGAATTTACAAATGAAGACTGGTCTAACACCCTCAATGACTTGGTCGATACTGTTCCTGAGGTGGGGTATTCTATCTTGGTCATACTCAAACGGACACGGTACGATTTGGTTCATGACACAATACTGACTGGCATACATTTCGCTTGCTTGTAGTCACCGGATGGGTGGGGCCCTCTCGGACATATGTCTCTGGCAATGTCCACTTGTACAGGCCTTTTGGAGACAGGTGCAGAGTTTTGCGCTGTCTGCTTTGCATGTTACCCTGACACTTACACCTGAGTATGTGGTGTTTGGTATTCTTGCATTGCCCAGACAGGCCATCTTGCAACTTATCTTAGGGGCGGTGGCTCTCAAAACTATCCTTCACCATTGGCTTGACCACATGTAGCCGCCAATCGCCTTATTTCATTCTAAGCTGTTCTATCTCTTTCGAATGTCGTGGCTCACAGCTCAGACGGCAAAATTGACACAGACAGGTAAGTTTATCACTGTGTGGCAGGACTACATTAACTCGCTTCCGCCGCCTACGCGCAGGGCAGTTAAACTGACGTTTCTTACCACTCCCTGGTACATGGAAGCGACACTGCGACAACAGGATCCTATACGGGACTAATTGAGACATTTTGACTGTTGGTGTGAGGGATTAGTGTTGCGGTTATGCTTTTATTCTGGTTGGGGACTATGTGAGTCTTGGGTCCTAAGTTCCTGACTTTCTCTACTTTGTCTACAGTGATGTTTTGGAATGCTTGACTCAGTTATGCAGACTTGCCGTGCTGACATCTGATGTGACGAATGGACAGACGGGTTTTGTTTTTGGGTTTTATTTTGTGTTTGTTATACAATTTGATTGTTTCAAGGGTATCATGTTTCTACCTCTATGTTGCTATGTAATGCATTGTTCTGTTTCCTTGACTCATGTGGCTGCAGCCGCTATTCATCTTCGGCTTGTGATACGTCTTGATTGCTATTTAAGATTTAAGATTTATTCTTTATCTTTTTCATAGGCCTACCGTGTTACGATGCTACCATATTTGTAACCGTTAACCCTTGACATTTTTACATGCTTGCTGTATTCATTTTGTTGATGAATAAAGTTTTCAAAAAAAACAAAAACAAAGAAGAGCCGATGGAGATTGGAATGATTCAGAGGACTCAGTCTTCTAGCGAGAGAGCCAGAAGGTGTGTTAGAGGCCTATTTTTTTATTGTGGCATTTTATTACAAACTGCCCTATATGCCCATGCCGGTCTCGGGCTCCTCATATCGGGATTGTACTTAACCACCTAGTTACTTCTCCAAGTTCATCTGTAAGACATTCTTGTTGTGAACACTTCTGCTCATTAGTGACATCTCTGAGGAATGCACTCAGTATTGATATTGGCTCTCCTATTGTTCCCGACCACCCGACTAATACTTTACCAGTAGTGTATCATGTCCTGCCCAAAAGGATATGCCCCCTGATCTCACTTATGCCTCTAATGGCACGGTGGTCTACAGATGGAATCTGGAGGGTTTTGAAGAAGCACTAAAGGCCAGGAACTCTACCGCTGAAGCCACCTAAAAGACTAAGGAAGGCTATCTCCGAGCTTTACAGATGGCAGCCAATGTTGCTCACGTTTCTACTGTTCCTGATAGTAGTGTCACAGAACATTATAGTCATGATGCTTCCTTGTGTGATGAAATGATAAGTCCTGAACATGCTTGTTCTTACAGCGATTAAGAATCCCTGGCCAGTGATGAGTTAGTCATTTTGGGATACAGTTCTATGCCAGCAGTGCCCAAAGTGATGGGTACGCTGGCATGGGACTGTTCCACCTCTCAGTCTGCTCCCAATCCAGGGGATAAATGTACAGTGGAAGGTTGGTCCCCCTGTACCTCCAGTGCAAGGGCATACCTCAGACTTGGATGTCAAAAACTTTAGCAAGAAGGTAGTCCAAAGAGATCAAGATCAAGATCTTGTGCAGCAGCGGCCACCCCCGAAAAGGCCCCAGTGGAGGCACCTTGTGTTATCTCAGACCCCCCTGTTTCCCTCCCTCCCCCTGCTGCTGCAGATCCCTCTCTAGACCCCTGGAAAAGCTACCAAAAGGAGCTGGAGCATGGAAAAGAAGGCACAACTGCAAAAAAGAGGAAGATGATGCTGAGAAGTGTCCTTCAAAGACCTCTGATCAGAAAAGAGCTCCACCATCTGTCCCCTGGACCCGCTGCTGCACAAGATGAAAACATGGATAATATAGTCCAGGACTTGACCCTAGACAAGCCAGCTACAGACACCCAAGTTCTGGGGCTTACCCAGGTCTCTCCTAGACCAGCCGCATCATCAACCACGGTGGTGGAGACCTCTTGCGAGAGAAGGAAGTGGTAACTAGCGCCTTGTCCGAGCTAACCTTTTTTTCTCCCAACTAATGGCGTCAGTATTTACCTGTAATATGAGGAGAGTGATGAATCAGTTCCAAAGGAGTGGTATGCAAACTTTTTTTTCTTCGCAGCAATCTGATACATTTCTATGTTGGAGGGATGTGATTTGTCTTTCTCTAATTCTTATTGTCACCTATGAAGTGAATGGTTTCATGGCCCGTCCTTCTGGTCTAGTGACAATGGCTGCAAGTCTGTAGGTGTTGCCATTGCGATCTGGGCAGACTACTCATTGTGGACAGATCCTTTGCAAGAGAGCCTGTCATACTCAGTACCGTGTACGCCTCCCCAGAGAAGAATCAATGCCTGGAACTACTCCTGAACCTGAGAACCTAGGTAGCGGCCACCAGAGCCTTAATGATTGGCAGAGACTTCCCCTGACAGATCAAGGAGGGAGGACACACCTCCAGTCATGCAACGAGTCTCGACTTGACTTTGAGATCTGCTGAGGAGAGATTATCACAGAGGCATCTTTAAAGGGATGGGCTCCATTGGGATCGGCTCTGTGAACTATTACTGGAGCTGTCCCGATGCTTCTGTAGGTTCATGGTTAGACTTTGTGTTCATCTCTCAAGCAGTAGAGTATCAGCAGTGTTTCATGGTTTCCTGCTACTTCTTCTACCACAGGGCTGTTCAGCTTCAGCGTCACCTTGTTTACATATGCCTACCCAGAATCCTCTGCATTGATGGTAGCACTACAAGATTTATGTGGGAAAACCAAGTCTTCTTGTCTGGTATATGTAGTTGAGCATTTAATAACACCACTGCTATTTCTTAATTCTGAGTGGAGGTGTTTTCCATCACACTTTTTCCCCCACCATAACTTATATTATTTGTGTGAACCATGGTCACATGTTCAAAATACAGCAATTTAGTGTATCTACAGTATACGGTACATATGTTCAGTACCTGTATGCTCTTGGATTGGTTGCTTCTCGGCCTTTTGTCTAAGATCAAGTGTAGTCTCTCTTGTGGTGGGGAGGGATGACACTGATCCTCTGGCCTTAGGGTTCGGGAAAGCAATGGAACCCAAGGTGAAATTGCCCTGGCAGGAATGCTGGAGTCACCGTGTGTGGTATTGCACGCCACTGCACACGGTGAGTACACGTTTCCACTGGCGGCCTTCCAGCACTACTCGCCCCCATGTACCATCAGGTCTTGGGGATGAGAATTATTTTTGAATCCGGCAGGCCAGAAATGGCTTGCCCTTAAATTATTTTTCTTTAATTTATTTAATTCACTTAGTTTTTTCACGAGTGCCTATTAATTTATCTCCCTTTTGAATTCACGGCTTGAAATTCACGGCTTGGCCCTCACTATTCTACGGCACACGTATTTGTAACCACGTTTTGGACACTGTTTTTCTTTTTAGGAGGCAGTGAAGTCTGGACTTTGCTGGAGGAGTATTGGAGCCTTCTGGCCCTTTCCTCTCTTCAAGAAGGCCAGCAAGGAGTCTCACTCTTCGGGGTGAGACTCAAGATCCGACCCTCCCATGGGGGGGGTTGGAATTTGTCCGAGTTCTCCGTGAGGGAACTCGGTATTGTAGTCTGGCTTCTGCTGCCTTGTGCACAGAATGCGGCACCAAAGGAGCACGCACCTCGGGCTTCCAAAAAAAACAAAACAAAAAAAAAAAACCTGTATGCTCTTGGATCTAGTAGGCCCAGTGACCCGAATCCTGTCATTAGCAGACTGGGCACTCCTCCAGGTTGGACACAAAACTAATCCAGGATTGTGCTCTCCGTAAGGTTTGCCTCCTCAGCACAGAGCACAGGAACAATCAAATCTGGAAGTTCAAGTCATTGCCATTGGGCTTCAGTTCAGCCCCATGGTGATTTACAAAGCTCCTAATGCGGATTATGGCCTTCTTCACATGGTCACGCATTGAGCTTGGAAGAAAGGAGATTTAGTCTAATTCAGAGGAAAGGGTTTTTTACAGTAAGGACAATAAGGATGTGGAATTCTCTGCCTGCAGAGGTAGTTTTATTGGAGTCTGTACAGACGTTTAAACAGCAACTGGATGAATACTTGGAAAAACATAATGTTCAGGGATATAATCTTTAATTATGGGGAAACAGCTTATTGATCCAAGGAGAAATCTTGGGGTCAAGAAGGATTTTTTTCCCTTGTTAGTGCAAAATTGGAAAGAGACAAACTGGGGTTTTTTGCCTTCTTTTGGATCAACAGCAAAAAATTAACAGATATAGGAAAGGCTGAACTTGATGGACGCATGTCTTTTTTCAGCCTATATAACTATGACACTGCGGGGATCCTGTGAGTGCAACCATTTACTATCTTATTCACAAGCTTTTGTAAACAGTATCACACTACTGGTTGTGCCTTCTCTCTCTCTCTTCAGTGACGTTTAATCCTGCTATGAGAGGGGAATGAGAAACGCATGCAAATCTTTTCTTACATGAGCGCCCCCTACTGAAATTGAACCTTTACTTTACAACACCTGGAGAGAGGTGTTTTTAAGGCGGCAGCTGTGAGAAAACAAAAGGGAAGTATTTTTAAGAGATTTACTTATTTAGCACACACTATTTTGGGGGCACACCGGTTCTCCTCACATTCTTTTTGCTTTAGTTCAGGCCAAGAGGTACCCGATCCATTTTATACCTAGACAACATAACTTTGTTCTCTCAGCTGGCAGCCACCTTATTAAACCAGACGGAGTTCATTGTCAGAACATTGCACTAACTTGGGTTTGTGGTGAACCTACTGAAGTCCAAGATGATGTGCAAGCAAAGGATCCAGTTCTTAGTTCTTGAGATAGACTCTGTGTCGGGTTGTCTCCACCTACAGTCATCCAAGATCAAGTCTATCAAGTGGGAGATTTGAGGCTTACTGCAGAAGGACTCTTGTCACTTTTGGTAGCTAGCTCATGGGGCTGCTCTCCTCATTGATCCAGGCGATCTTCCCAGGTCCCATCCATTACCATGCCCTGCACTGATTTAAAGCCCAACAACTCAGAGAAGTCCCTTCGTACGATCAACAGGTGTGACTTACCGCAGAGGTGGCTTCGACACTTGGAGGCCTGGAACAGCCGGGCGATCTTTGGCTCTCAACCAGACTTCATATTACAGTCAGATGCCAGTCTGTTTAGGTTGGGGAGCAGCGTCCGAGACAGAGGTGACAGGAGGTCTGTGGTCGCAGCAAGAGCGTTCCTTGCACATCAGTTACCTTGAGCTTATAACGGGTTTGTTTGCCATCAAGAATCTACTGTTCGCCTAACGGTTCAGCCGGTGAACGGGTGGGTAAAGACCATTTGGGCTGCTGTTTGCTCTTGGGTGTACGTCTGGCTTGACACATATTCCTGTGTTGGTTATGTTTTGAATATGTTACGGTAATGTGTTATGTATATTTGTATTTATTATTTATCGGTTATTGTATATTATTCTTATTGGTTTATGGTGTTTTGGGCCAACACAGTGTTTTATGGTTTTACAATAAAATTGTGCTGTGGCCTGCTTTATCCAATTTCGGTCTCCGTGTCGTTATTTGGTGGGTTACACTGGTATTGGGTTACAATGCACGATACACACTACCTACATACATGTATTATTCCTTTGATCTAATTGGTGGTCAACTTGTTTGGCTGTTCTCATGGCACACATGGGGTGATTAGATGATCAAGTCATTTACTGCTTACGTGCATTCGTTGGCTATTAGTCAGGGCAAATTAATTGCTCCATGCACACTATGTACAGTGGTATAACAAAGTACATTAGTTGTCTTTTGAGTTATGCTGACATGTTTCATTAAGATGAAAATTATCTATTAAGGCTCTAATATTCAGAACTTACCAGTATATAGTAAAGATTGTCATCTAGTGACAAAGACTGGTAGTGCTAGCAATGTCTCAGGTGTAGTGTTAAAATTGTAACACACGCCAATCATAATTACCTTTGTTTTTTTTTTTAATTATTCACACACTACAACACTTATTATTTTATAACCAGATGAAGTACGTTTATGTTTTTTTTTAAATAATACGGTAAGAAAAAGGATTACCTTGGATGAAATCAAAGTGGCGAGAATACCTCAGAGTTATTCGAAGATAGTAAAGTATAACTTTTATTAAAAGCTGATTGACAAGCATAGTGTTGATATGCATCATACTGAATTATATGGCTAAATAGATGTTTGACGTATTTGAATAATTCTTGTGCATTATTCTTATATTAAGTATTGTTTCTCCTAAGCTTTATTGCTTTCATTGAATATGGCAATGTATGTAGTTATTTAGTAGCTGTGAAATGACATATACCTTGTTGTCCCACTTAATTTTTCTACTTTTTCATGTTTTTCATCATAGATTATTAAAAAAAATACTTACTTTAAAATGTTGTGACATGAAACACAAGCTGCAAGTGTTAAACACTGTCTGGTGTCTCCTGCTATTTCTCTTCCAGGGTCCTGGGGAAACTGCTTTGTGAAGTAGTGATATAGCTCTTTATGAGGCCTTGTATCTTACCAAAAACTATCCAAAACAAGTTTAAAGGTAACAACAAGTATAATTATTTATTAGGAAAAAATCCAGTCTTTTATCTAGTACAGATCAAAGAAAGGCAATACAACCAGATTGGGATATTGAGACAAGATAAACCATAAGCAAAGTTGGAATGCATTGAGGCACCAATGAACATCAGTGGGTGAGTATTAACACACAAGATCTCAGGGAAACTTGGTTCTTTAAACTACAGCTAATCAGAGGGGCCACCTACCATCTCCATGTTATGCAACAGCAAAGGGTGACTAATCATGTTAAGGTATTATGGGTGTAGCTGCCCTATCAGAGAACTCTCTATATTACTATTTTAATGATACATACATATTACATAATAATGTGTTACATCCACTGCATATAAAACAGAACGTAGAACAGAAAACATAAAATACAAAAACAGATGTCGAGTGGAGAAGAGCAATCAAATTTTCAGCCTACAGATATATCACACTAAGATGTAACCCAGTGCAGTCATTCTGTCTAATAACACTGCAGCTGGGTTGTCATGGATACTGATCTTTCCCTCCACTAAAAGGTCACTTGTCTCCTGTGAGCCAGTCAGGATCTCTTTTTGGACATATGTCAGTCTTCCTGAGCTAGGGACATATTTCTCAGCCTATCAGAGAAAGGGATTTAGGAATAACTTTCTGGAAGGTGGGGGGCAGAGCTAAGCAGGGAAGTGAAGAAGCAAGACACACTGCTCTCCCTGTAAGCAGGCCTGGAGTAAGCCTGCTGTCTTTAGTGTGTGTACTGCTGACATTCAACCAGTACACCGAAGTTGAAGCAGTAGTGTGCAGAGAATGCAGAATGGTGCCATATACTTCCTGAGTGAGTGGGAGATACTGCAAGTACTCAGAATTTTTTAGATTTTAGAAAAGCTGACTTTTCTAAAATGAGAATATGTGTAGAGGAGTCACTGTCAGACTGGAGCCATTTAAATGGAGTCCAAGAGAAATGGGATTATTTAAAAGTTGTATTATTGAAGATAACAGAAAATTGTATTAGGCTGGTCAGTAAGAGTAAAAACTTAAAGAAACCGCTGTGGTACTCCACAGAAGAGGCCAACATCATAAAAGATAATGTCAAGAATGTGAGGTTGAAGCATAGCACAGAGAGTCACCAGGTGAACAGTAAATGCAAAATCAGTACAAGGAATTTCAGCAATGGTTTTATTCCACTGAGCAGTAAACAATTAGACAAAAGGCATAAACAGTACCGTTGATGCGGCCTAACATAGTGGTTCATGTGAACTGGGGCTGCGTGGTACGTGGACGAAGCCGTGGACGCCCGATGATCCTCCTACCGGACGGGGACCCCCGCAGATGACCCTGACAGACAAGAAGTTAGCCTTTAGTAAATACAAAAATACCCAAAGTGAGGAAGATAGACTAATCTAGAAGATAGATTAGGCAGAAAGAAGCAAAGCAAAGTTATAAGAGCTGCCAAATGAAAATGAGAGAAAGGGACCTCAGTTACAAAAAAAAACGAGTCATTTGATACATGTGCGTTTATCAAAGCAGAGGTCCTACTTCAGTTGTTTAAGGTAAAGACAAATAGATCGACAGGGCCTGATGGCATCCACCCCAAGTTATTAAAAGAGCTTGGTAGTGTACTAGCAAAACTGTTAACGGATTTATTTAACAAATCATTGGTAATGGGAGTTGTGCCAGGGGATTGGAAATTAGCAAATGTTGTGCCCATTCACAAAAAAGGCAGTATGGAGGAGTCGGGCAACTACAGGCCAGTAAATCTTACATTTGTAGTGGGGAAATTAATGGAAACTATGTTAAAGGATATGATTGTAGAACAACTGAAATCACATGGGTTTCCAGATCAAAAACAACATGGGTTTACCTCAGGAAGATCATGCCAAATCAATCAAAAAAATCAATAACATTCATTGGGTGACTAAAGTAATTGATCATCTAAACACCTGTTTAGATTTGTCATCCAAGTCACAAAATGAAAAGTATGCCATTTTCAATAAACTTTGCATAAAATTGTTACCGTATTTGCTCGATTATAAGACGAGGTTTTTTCCAGAGCAAATGCTCTGAAAAATACCCCTCGTCTTATAATCGGGGTCGTCTTCTCAGACCCCCCAAAAAATGTCTGCTGGGGCCATGCTGCTTACCGGTCGCGAGCAGCGTCTCTTCTGTTAGAAGCAGGAGGACAGGAAGCTTGCAGCGTCCTCACAGAGCTCTATCTCCCCCTCCCTCCTCTGGGGGCGGGGCCAGAGAAGTTGCTCTACAGCCGGTCCCCTGCAGAAGTCTTCGAGTGAGAGATCTGCAGTTCAGGTAAGGGGGTGGGGGAGGGTTTTTGGGTAAGTATGTGTGATTAATGTGTGTTTAATGTGTGAAGTATGTGTGATTAATGGAATGAATGAGTATTTAAATGTGTTTGTGTGTGATAGCATGGATGTGTAAGGGGGGTGGGGGTTGTAGCATGGCATAGGGAGGCTGTAATCCCACTACTATCATCCCCAGGTTCCAGCATGTACTGGCTGCCTTGGCTTGATAGGAGTGTGATTGCTGTTAGCAGTTTGATATAGATATATAGATATATATATATATATATATCTATATCAAACTGCTAACAGCAATCACACTCCTATCAAGCCAAGGCAGCCAGTACATGCTGGGTTAAAAGGCATATCATGGGGCTGAGTGGCATATAGGAGGTTAAAATGCATTTCTGGACCTCCAGAAATGCATTTTAACCCCCTATATGCCACTCAGCCCCATGATATGCCTATATACCTCCAGAAATGCATTTTAACCCCCTATATGCCACTCAGCCCCATGATATGCCTTTTAACCCCCTATATGCCAGAGTGGCATATAGGGGTATAAGGCATATCATGGGGCAGAGTGGCAAATAGGGGGGTATAAAGCATTTCTGGGGGCAGAGTGGCATAACTGGGGGGAGGCAGGTTGGCAAATAAAAGGAAATTTAAAAAATATATTTTTCTCAATCATAGCTTTTATTAAACATGAAAAAATAATTTACATGAATTAATATTTACTGGTAAAACTTTTTTCCTATAGGGTCGTCTTATATTCAGGCTTTTTGTTTTTTTCCTAAATTAATATTTTGATTTTGGGGGGTCGTCTTATAATCGGGGTCGTCTTATAATCGAGCAAATACAGTAATTTCCATTTAATTTTAATGGTTCAAAGAATGTCAGGCAAAATGGTCGGCCCTCGCACATGTTCACTTCATCAAATCTGGCACTCCTCGAAAAAAGTTTGGACATGCCTGGATTAGGGAGTGGCTGAGTGACAGAAAACAGTCAATGGCGTATATTCTGAGCAAGGTCTTGTTACCAGTGGCATACCTCAGGGATCTGTACTTGAACCCATTCTTTTTAATATTTTTATTAGTGATATTACAGAAGGTCTTGATGGAAAGGTATGTCTTTTTGCTGACGACACAAAGATTTGCAACAGGGTTGATGTTCCTGGACGGATAAGCCAAATGGCAAATGATTTAGATAAACTGGAAAAATGGTCAGAGCTGTGGGCAACTGGCATTTAATGTGGATAAATGCAAAGTAATGCATCTAGGGCATAAAAACCCAAGGGCAGAGTATAGAATATTTGGTACTGTCCTTAACTCAATGTGTGAGGAAAGGGATTTAGGGGTAATTATTTCTGAGGATTTAAAGGTAGGTAGACAATGCAATAGAGCAGCAGGAAATGCTAGCAGAATGCTTGGTTCTATAGGCAGAGGTATTAGCAGTAGGTGAGACCTCACTTGGAGTATTGTGTACAGTACTGGAGGCCGTATCTCCAGAAGGATATAGATATGTTGGAGAAAGTTCAGAAAAGGGTTCTAAAATGGTTCATGGATTACAGGATAAAACTTGCCAGGAAACGTTAAAGGATCTTAATATATATATATATATATATATATATAGCCTGGAAGAAAGACGTGACAGGGGGGATATGATAGAAACATTAAAATACTTAAAGTGAATGAACAGGATAAAGGAAGAGAGTTTATTTCAAAGGAGAAATACTGCCACAACAAGAGGACATAGTCTTAAGCTAGAGGGGCAAAGGTTTAAAGGTAACATCAGGAAATAGTACTTTTTGGAAAGGGTAGTGGGTGCATGGAATAGCCATCCATCAAGGGTGGTAGATGTTAGTACAGTGAAGGAATTTAAGCAAGCATGGGATAGGCATAAGGCTAATCTAGATATAGGATAAGGACAGGTACTATGGAAAGTACTCAGAGGTTGGGCAGACTGGATGGGCCTAATGCTTCTTATTTGCTGTCACGTTCTATGTTCCAGTCCTGCATCCTGTACGAGTGAGGTGAAAGCACAGCTGCAGACAGACATTTGCGTGGGAAGAGAGTCTAAAGACACTAAGGAGATGTACTTTACTAATATACTGTATATCAACAATTATATCCTTGTCTCCCCGGGTAGCGGTACCTGCATCAAGGGCCCCAACAGTGCACCAACACAGGGACATCTGGCAAGAACACCTACATTTGGGGTGCGGGAGCTGGTGTTGCAAGTTAATCAGTTTTCTGTGTTTTCTCCCAGCAGTTGTGGAGGCTCAGGTTTCCTTTCATCAGCGTCACTGAAATATATAACAGCGGAGCAAGGTAAAAAAAGGGGTTACAAATATGATATTTTATATATGTCGATTGGCAAGAATTAAATCAGTAGAGGTTTCAGTTTTTCTAAACAGCGGTAGCATTCTACTTTCTTTTTCATGGATGAGGTTTGTATCCAACTGAGGCTAGGTTTCCACTTGGTTTTCTTTTGCTAAAAACGCCCATAAAAACGCCAATTCAGCCACGCAGCGTTTTTTTTGTGAAAAAACGCTGCAGCCAGATGTAAGCTGTTCTTCAATAGGAAATCGCACAATGCCATTTCCACTTGGCGTTTTTTCAGTCCTCTTTGGCTTTTTTCTGCTTTTTTGGGCTCTGTGGCAGTTTTTCAAAATCGCAGCATGTTGACACTCTGGCGTTTTTTGCAAGGAAATCTTGGCGTTTTTTTCCAACAGAAGTCTATGGGAGAGAAAAAACGCCATGAAAAAGCCATGTGGGTTTTTTGCTTTGGCGTTTTTTATGGCGTTTTTTTCCACAAATACAATGCAGAGGATGGACCCAGTATCTGTGTGTCCTATGAGAAATAGGCTGGAAACAGTTTCACACAAAACAAAGTTCATATTGAATTTTACACCATTTGGAACAAACATGCCATTACAAACAAACATACCCAACTGAATCCTGCGTGCCAAAAGCAACAGCAAACAATTTGCACCATCATTTGGGGCCAATCTTCCTAGAGGAGCAGACATTCGGAATAAAGCATGCCTTACAAACTACAGAAAAGAGACAAAAGGGTCCGCCGGGGCGTTTAAGTAGAACTCTACCAAGGAAATGACACCAGGAGAGGGCAGATACTTGCCATTTATCCTAATCCCTTTTAGCTGGGTGAAACTTCTAACTTGTAAAGGCTGGAAAAACTGCCTAAGGTCAAAAAAAGCAATTTCCACAGGAAGGCTAAAACGCCAGAAAAAAACTCCGGAAAAACCGCCAAAACGCAGGAAAATGCAGTGGCAGTTTTCTTGGCGTTTTTCATCAAGAAAAAAAAAACCCAAGTGGAAACCTAGCCTGACCCCTCTTTCCATTGTCAGCTTCCAGGTTAATTGATTGCCTCTATATGTGGCCATACACAATTGTGGCTTTGTTTTCACTCTTTTGCTATTATAATGTTTGTAATAGCAATGGGTTACAAAATGACGTTCTGTATATTTTTTTAAATCAATCATATTTAACATGTCATGCCATATTCAACAAATAGTCTACCTTTTAACAATTGCACCAAACATAAAGGTACGTCTCTACCTCACTACCACATCACCAACATATATTTGATGTCTGGGGATACATGTTGCTTAATCTATAAGCAACTAAAAACTATTTTTTCATAACTTTAAACATATCTTTCTTTCTTTGGCCCCTTTGATTTGGCCCCTTGCTATGGGTCTAAGCAGTCATGTGTTCTAGTATGTTAATTTATACAAATTTTGGGATCTGAAAATGCAGATCTATTTTTTTGTGAAAATGTTTTGTATTTGTCTCTTTATCTTTTTTCTTTTTGAATCGCTACATTCCAGAGAGGCTTTGCAGTCACATGGCTTCTCTCTCCTTTACAAAGCTCTCATTCAGGTAGCTGAGGACCCCCTGCCATCTTTTGTGGGTAAATGGGAACATGCCCTTGATGTATCATTGTCTAGGGAGGAGTGGGGTAAGATATTTTGCTTGACGCATGTGTATTCTATTAGTACGAGGACCCAGGAGCTCTCTTATAAGCTTCTCACGAACTGGTATCACACGCCGTCACGTCTTCGCACCAGGTTTCCTGACCATCCAGAAGTCTGTTGGCATTGTGGGTCACCGGGGGGATCGGTTTTACATATTTGGTGAGAGTGCCCCCTTATAGCTTCTTTTTGGAAGGCAATACGTGAGGTTCTCATTTTACTGATGAGGTTTTACTGATGATGAACGTGAGATTCATCATTTTACTGATTCACCTCCTCCATTCCATCTTGTCAATTGGTTGCTATACCACACCTCTGTCTCGGTAGTGGTGCATAAAAAATCTGTGGTGCACCACTTATTGAACGAGGCTAAGGCCCTGATACCCATATACTGGGGCAAGACTATGTCGTCTTCCCTCAGGGAGTGGGTTGCTAGAGTGAAGCGCATACAGGTACTTGAGGAGTTGGTGGCTCATCATGCAGGTCGAGAGGAGGAGCATGGGAGACTGTGGTTTTAGTGGTCTCGTTTTGTTGGTGACCCTTCCACATGACTTGTCCTAGCTTAAGTCCTTGGGATTGATGTGGTCATGTTTACTTATGATTCCTCTGGCGAAAATTGCATATATGTTTGAGGTGTGTTTTTTTTTCTTCTATGTAATTGTCTTACCCTGCTGTGTCAGGACTTGTTGTATGTTTTCCCCTCATGTATTTTTGCCTTCTGGATCATGCATTTTTCCTCTTCCACCTTGTTTTATTTGTTTGTTCCTTCCTTTCACATGTAAACCAATCAAAATATTGATTACAAAAAAAAAGCTGTGGCCAAATGCCCTATCCCACATAATGTCTTTATTTCTCATGGGTTATTGGGGGGGTATTTTGGGCTTCTTTCTTTCTTTGGCCCCTTGCTATGGGTCTAAGCAGTCATGTGTTCTAATATGTTAATCCATACAAATTTTGGGATCTGAAAATGCAGATCTATTTTTTTGTGAAAATGGTTTGTATTTGTCTCTTTATCTTTTTTATATAATTGGTATTGGTATGGGAACTAGGGTGACCACCTGTCCCGGAATGGGGCAATGCATTGTCCCGGAATTGAAGTGCCGCCTTTTTTTTCTTTTTGACGCAGAGGAGAGAGAGGGGCGCAGAGCGGTCGCTCATTACGTTTTCAGCAACTGCGGCGCAAGGCTTCTAGCTCGGTTGCAGTGCCGGCATGTCATGCATATTATGCAAGTAACCATAATGTAAAAATGGTGTAGAAAGTAAGATCTCATCTTGAGTTGCTGATCTCACATTGGACACAACCCAGGTCCTGTTAGCACTACACCACGTCCCCAACTTGGGCCCTGGTGTCCATTTGACCCCACTGTCTGCACCCTTCCACAACATGCACCTCAGAATTTGCCCCTAACATGCAGAGGTTTGCTTCTGTGTTATAGCACCTATTACAATGTGCTGGTGTTTGCTTGGCAGCCTGGACCTCTGCACTAGCTGGAAGTGAATTTAAACCATCTTCCAAGGTGCCACTACCTGTGTCTCACCATGAAGTGGTGGTGGTAAAGCATAGAGGAATACACCATATGGACAAAAGTATTGAAACACCTGACTATTATACCAACAGGGACTTATCTGACATCAAGAAGACTCGGCCAACTATACGTCAGTAGTTGGCAAATTAATGGAAACCATGCTAAAGGATAGGATTGTTTAATTTCTGGAAGTAAAAACACATGGGTTTACTACAGGAAGATCTTGTGGAACTAACTTAATATATTTCTTTGACTGGGTAACTAAGATAACAGATCAAGGAGCTGTTGATGTAGCCTACCTAGATTTTAGTAAAGCATCTGACACTGTACCTTATAGAAGATATAGACTGCAATTTATTTATGGGTATGGATGCCAGAATAGTTGAATGGATAAACCAGTGCTTGAGTAATAGGAGGCAGAAGGTTGTAGTAAATAATGTATATTCAGAGGAAGGACTTGTCACTAGTGGTGTACCTCAGGGATCAGTATTAATTGATGTACTTTGTAATATTTTTATTAATAATATTACAGAAGGTCTTAATGGTATGATATGTCTATTTGAAGATGATACAAAGGTCTGCAACAGGGTAGACATTCCGGGTGGAACAACTCAAATGGCGAATGACTTAAGTAAATTAGAAGAATGGTTGAGAACATGGCAGCTGCAGTATAATATTAATAAATGTAAAATAATGCACTTGGGACTTAAAAATCTCAAGGCAGAATATAGCATTGGTGGCACTGTACTGTCAGTAACAAAGGTAGAGGGCTCAGGAGTAATTACCATATTTGCTCGATTATAAGACAAGGTTTTTTTTAAAGAGCAAATGCTATGAAAAATATCCCTTGTCTTAGATTCGAGCGCTGCAGGAGTGACATGTCCTTCCGGTGCTCCATCATAGAAGCCCCAGCAGAAGTGCAGAGGACCTGGATCCTCTTATCTGGCAGACGGTGAAATCTGCGTGATGCATGAATGCTTCTATGACGTGACATGACCATGCGGTGCTCTTCATAGAAGCCCCGGTGGAACTAACGGGCAGTAGAGGTTGTCTACGTGCAGCGCGCAGACGTCCACTGGCTGCCCCCACTAGACACCACGGAGTCTGGAGTATGAGGGAAGAGTCTGGGAAAGCATTGGTTGGGGGGGGCAGAGTGGCATATGGGGGGGATATAAGGCATTTCTGTAGGCAGAGTAGCATATAGGGGGTTCAAAGGCATTTCTTTAGGCAGAGTGGCATATAGAGGGTTAAAAGGCATATCAGGGAGGCAGATTGGCATATAGGGAGGTATAAGGCATATGTTGAGCAGAGTAGCATGTAGGGGTATAAGGCATTTCTGGGGGGCAGAGTGGCATATCAGGGAGGCTAAATGGCATGTAGGAGGTACGAGGCATATCTAGGGCAGAGTGGCATATAGGGGTATAAGGCCTCACCTAGAGCATTGTGTACAGTTCTGGCGACCCCATCTCCAAAAGGATATTGGCACATTGGGGAGAGTTCAGAGGAGAGCTACAGAAATGGCAAGTGGTTTGCAGGACAGAAATTACCAGGAAAGGTTGAAGGATCTTAATATGTATAGGTTGGAGAAAAGACGAGAGAGGGGTGCAATAGAAACATTTAAATGTTGGAACAAGAGGTCTTTGAAGGCAAAGAAGTTCTACTTTACTCAAAGGGTAGTAGATAAATGGAACAATCTCCCAGCAGCAGTAAGGGAATTTAAACAAGCATGGCATAGGCATAAAGCTTTCCTCACAATAGTACCTGACGAATGAGGAAAAGTGGACAAACTAGATGGGCCAAATGGTTCTTATCTGCCATCAATTCTATGTTTCTATGCCATTCTAAATACATAGACATAGGCTTTCCTATGTCTGTGGGAATTTTTGCCCATTTACCCAGTAGAGCATTTGAGAGGTCAGATACCGATGTTGGATGAGAGGGCATGGCTCGCAATCTCCCTTCCAGTTTATCACCAAGGTGTTTGATGGGGTTGAGGTTAGGGTTGTGTGGTGGCCAGTCAAGTTCTTCCATGTACAAACTCATCCATCCATGTCTTTATTGACCTTGCGCACTGGGACACAGGCATGCTGGAATGGTAAATGGAATGGACCTTCCCCAAACTGTCCCCACAAAGTTGAAAGCATAGCATTATCCAAAATGTTTTGTTATGTCCCCTTCAGGTAGTATAGCGAGGACAATACATCTTGAAATTTTGAAGCAAATAGCTTTTAAAAAGAACGTAACCTGTTGACGACTGAAGGACGTTCCCTGCCATCATGTAGCTTGATGCGATGCCGACCATGTGACGGCATGGAACATCCTAAGTAAAAGTCTTCAGCGCCATTAACTTCTCATAGCTTCACTGCAGTACTTGCTGTTGCTGGGTGATTGCCTTGTGATCGTTGTGATGAGCAATCACAGCGGGCACAGGGGTAAACCCACGATCGCGTTCCCAGCTGCCACAGGCTGCTTCAGGGAAGGGGGCTGTTTGTTGCTTAGGTCCTCAAACAAGTGCAGGGACCTGCCACAGCATTCCCCTGCTGACTGAACAGTACAGCATTAACCTAGGGGTTAAAACCCATTTTGTATGAGGCTCTCCTGCTGCGGGAAGCCCAGGCAGACCAGCAACAGCAATAAAAAAAACAAACAAATAAATAAAAAAGAGCTCCACAGGCCCTTTGATCACTCCTACATGGGTGATCAAAGAAGCTCCTCCCCACAATCGCCAGAGGCAGCTTCAGGAACAGGGGTAAAGATTTCTTCAGTCTCCACCTGAGTGTGGAGACCAGCCCCAACCCTCCCCTGCTGCCTGATCGCTCCACTAAGACAAAATTGTGGTATTGCAGGGGTTAATATTAGTCCCCACAAGCTTGTGGGGACTAAATATCAGTCAATGACGTGCTCCTGTGGAGCAACAGCATTGAGTTAAAAAACTAAATAAAAAAAAATTTAACAGCACTGACCTGGATGTAAAGGGTGCTTCCAGGGCAATTGCTGAGAGTTGAGTGGGCTGATAATGATCAGATCGCTCCTAGCCAATAGGAGTGATCTGATCATTATGGCAGCCCCTGGATGACCCTTCCCTAGAAAGAGAGAAGGGTCATCTAAGGTAATAATCACCCCACACACACAAATTATTAATAAAAAATACATAATTATTACCTGATCACATGTCAGTGGGAGACCGATCAACAATCCGTAACCTAAAATTGTCACTTAGTTATCTGATAGCTATACATACAGTATACAAAAAATATAAAAAAAAAAGTTTGAAAACTGAAATGTGCATTTTCCAGTTTTGACTCCACAATATCTGAGAAACCTGACTTATCTACGGATAGGGGGTATGACTGTACTCGGGAGATGTTGCTGAACACAAATTGGGGTTGTTTGGCAAAGGCTGGTGGTAGAATCTTATGCATGGAAAGGGTTAAAATACCAGCATTTGAATTACCTTGCGATGTATATATGGTTTGATGGGGTAAATTGCTTTGGCCGGCTTTAAAAGATACCCAAAATAGCACATGGGACAGAATGACCAGATTTCGGGAAAAAAAAGTTTTGAAATTGCAAAATGCTAATTGTACTTATTGCCCAATAGCTTCCAGAAAAAAAACAAGAAACAAAGACTGTGGGTTTCTAAACTCAGGACAAACAGCAGTTTTTTTCCATTAGCTTTTTTAGATGAGTAAAATATTTTTCAAATAAAAGTGATAAAAAGTGTTTTTTAAAAAAAAAAAAATATTTATTATAGGAAATTAGATGATATGATCAAAAAATGGTATCTGAAGAAAGCCCTTCCGAAAAAAACAACATATAACTTGTGTGGGTACACTAAATAGGTGAGGAGAAAATTACCACTAGCACCGCAAAAGTGTTAAAAAAGCCTTGGTCACAAAGGGTACAGAAAATAAAAAACAGCCTGGTCCTCAAGGGGCTAATATGCATTTCTAGTTACTCATATCCTAATTGACAAGTGTTGTATCATGTGTGGATTAGGTTTGTATGTACAATTAGACATGTAAAGATTTTTTTTTCTTTCCTCCCTCTTGTCTTCCCCTCACTTTGAGTAGGTAGTGGCATGGGATTCCTGCTTACCTTTACTTAAAAAGACAGAAGAGACACTTCTCCACATTTGAAACACACAAAGGAGGCAATCCAGGACCATTGTCTTCCTCGGGCTGTGCACTTTGGTTTGCAGGCAGTTCTACCAGCCACAGTTGCACTAGTAGGAAACAAAAGGTAAACAAGGGGCAATGTGCATGCTACCAGTCTTCCTCTCTCTTCTTTGGGGGACCCTGCTCCTCTTCCCACGTTGTGTTGCTCTGCTGAATAGTGGTGTCCTACGTTACTTTTTGGCATGTTAACTAAATTAAACACCTGAATTCCCAGAGATGAAGGGAGAATAGCTGATCAGTCTTAGTTCCTCCACATCAAGGATCTTCTCCATCTGCCTTGTAGGTGTATGTCAGTGTGATGAAGATACTGGTTCAAGCTCCTGCCAGATTGTTAATTGTCAGCTAAATAAGACTCATTTTTTGCAATGTAGAATTGTTTATCAGGATTCAGGATCTCCGTGACTCATGGGATTCCAAAAGTTGTCCACGCACAGATAACACCTTGCTCAACTCAGTGGGATCCATGACCCTGTTGTAATGTCACAACCACTAACACCAAGGCACACACCACAGAAGTTCTTCTGCCCGGTAGCCCACCACCAAAGGAGACCCTTAGAGGCAGGAAGCTGGGATGATTCCAACAGTGAGGAGGCCAGGTGCAAGTGGATATGTGAGGAGGCCAGGTGCAAGTTGGAATGCAAGGTGGAGGAACCACAACAACACAAACTAATTCAGAAGTGCAGGGGTTAATACAAACAGGATACTACAGTATTACTACAGAAGTGGGTAGTAATACAAACCAGGTCAGAGCAGGCAGTCAGACAAGCCAAGACTGGAAACCAGGAGATACAGGTTAAGGTACTAAATCTCTAGGTAAAGAATTGTCAGGCAGGCAAGGGGTCAAAAACTTGGGTAACTACAGAGAACACTCAGGCAACGAAGACCACAACAGGGTACTGGACAGAGCATTTTCGGGGTTTTTAAATCCGGCGCTCATCACAAGCTCTGCCCCCTGGGCCGCACCAGAGCAATTCTGGACGACCTCCCAGAACCCCGCCTGGACCAGTCCAACCGCGCCCCTTTCACTACAGTCGGGAGGAACGCCACTGGACCTTGAGCGGGTGAGTAAATTATAATGCTGGTGGTAGCAAGATTCCCCAATCCTGCTTTCTGACTTCGACGCCGGTGGTCGGACCTCCGACCGCTCACATCAAAGGGGTTAACAGTCACCCCCAGGTGACCGCAGCACGCAAGCAGTCCTCTGCACACACACGCACCCGATACCGAGGGAGTGACAGATAGGCCATATGTAAGTAAGCCAGACTGCAAACTATTTAAAAGGCAGCTGACTTTTAATATAACATAAATAAAGTGTCTGAAAGCAGTGAGGTGACTGAGGAAAGAATAAACCCTATCTCTTACCAATGATTCTTGCATAAGAGGAGAAATTGAGACCAGGTGCCAGCTTATGTGGTGAGAAAAAATGGCCTTCTCTTACCCACAATCCTCTGCAGGGGCAGGAAAAGGAAATGCATTGCTCCTTCCAGTCTCCAGCATTATGCAACTCCTGGGAGGCAGGGCTAAGATGCTCAAGTATTAAAAGCTGGTGATTACAGCAAATAGCCACTAGATGGCACCAACACCTATAACAGTAGATTGCAATACATAATAGGACATCATAATCGATCTTAAATGTAATACACAAACATTTCTAAATCATATGTCCAAAGGACAGCACAATCAGCAAGGGATGTATATTAAATAAAACAAAATAAATACCTACCCATCTCCTCTATTTGACATGGGGTTTGGCACCCAAACAATACAGCATATTTATGCATTGTGTTAAGTTGATAAGTGCCTTTTATCCATTATCCCTTTATGCCATCAATGAAAAACTGCAGTTAGACAGTTATGACTCTGGGTGGAGCTGGATATGCATGGACACTGTAACCAGTAGCTATTTTTTAATAATGTTACATTAAAAAAATGATTATATCATTTGACAACTGTGACTAGGCCATCAGATGAAAAGTATCAGATTTCATTCACAGGGTGCACCCTTTGGTTGCCAAGGGTGATTATCATTATCCACCCAAAGAGGGGCAAGAATGAGGATGTATATTATGTGGCCACCAGTAGAGATTCTAAATAAGGCCAATGAGTCCGGATTTTAATATATGCACTTCTTTTAACAATTTCAGGAAAATGCAGGATCAGTCAAAGATATTTATGCATATAAATACAGGCCAAGGAACATGGATATGAGAAGGGCTGCTCAACCCCCCTTCCCCTCAATCACTTTTCTTATGGACAGTAGAGTCAAAAATACATTAATTCTACAGGCTATACCATGAATGAACTACTCAATCCTCTTCTTTGCACATCTTACATAATTCATAAAGTTGAAAAAAGACATTGATGGACTTAGGTCTGAGCAGCCCTTCCTCATATTAGTAATATCCTTTATCCCTATACAAAGTTTCTTATACCAGTCTCAAATCTGTGCATTGATGGTACATTAATGGATTATTTTATTGATTTAAGTGAATACATTGCCAATTTCAGTGCTATAAGATAAAGGAAAAGGCTGCACTCCTAATTCAGTATAGCAAGGGGTAAGTAGCAAATTGAGTAATTTCCTTAATTTAATGTGTGTAAATGTATGTTGTGTATGTTGTATCTGCAGTACATTTTTACAGAGAACAAGGTACAGAAATTGTAATACTGGTGCCAAACTGAGCCTAAGTTTATCCTACTGTACAAACAGAAAACCCTTTTGGACATTTTCCGGACACCTTAGACATTACACTTAAACATGTTTAGTTGAACCTCTTGGGTATGAATTGCTTGTGTACATTCATCCCAGTTACATGATTTCTATGATATCTAAATCATGAAACAATTTACTGTACTGATATATAATACATATTTTATGCGCTGTAGTGTTCATATGAAATGTCTGTAATATATAAATGATCTT
Source organism: Spea bombifrons (assembly GCF_027358695.1). Classification (NCBI taxonomy): domain Eukaryota; kingdom Metazoa; phylum Chordata; class Amphibia; order Anura; family Pelobatidae; genus Spea; species Spea bombifrons. The sequence goes on from NC_071094.1 coordinate 16,646,874, forward strand.
TTCTTTCCACTGTAATTGTATACCTCTCCAAGTCTCCCTCTTGCCTTGTACACTAATTTACCAGCTCCTGCTTTTGGCAGTTTGTCTAAGAATTGAAAGGGTAGTCTGCTGAGTCAACATTGTTTCAGACAAACAGTAGCCATGGGGATCTTTTCCCCTCCTCTCTCAGAGACTGCTTCTTTCTTCCGTTTGAAACATCTGATCTCAATTAGGACAGAAGGGGAAGAGGGGGAATGCTTTAACATGATGTCATGCTTTCCACTACTTCACACAAATGCCTTGCTTTTTTAAATTCACATTTATACCATTTCCAAGGGGCCCTTGCAGCCTAGAAGTGAGCTGTGCAACTTGAGGTTTTACTTCCCAGTCTGCTTTAGAAGAATGCAATAATGTAGAGAACCCATCACTTTTGTACGTAATTAAATGGATTTGTTTCAAACATAACATTCCAATGTTGTCAATGCCATAATTGGGGTATTGGGGTAAATGAGAACAAAAAGTAGACATGTACTAAAAGGAGGTAGACTAATAATCAGTGGCGTATTTACCAATGAGTGTGAAATGTGTTTAGTGTATAGTTAAGAGTTGTGTGTGTTGGTTCTGTGTGCATAACTACTGGCTGGGTGTGCTCACAATGTCACACAGGTCAGTACCAATTACCGTATTTGCTCGATTATAAGACAACCCTGATTATAAGACGACCCCCCAAATCTGAATATTAATTTAGGAAAAAAAGAAATAGCCTGAATATAAGACGACCCTATAGGAAAAAAGTTTTACCAGTAAATGTTAATTCATGTAAACTATTTTTTTAATAAAAGCTATGATTGAGAAAAATATTTTGGTTTTATTTCCTTCTATTTTCCAACCTGCCCCCCCAGTTATGCACATCTGCCCCAGAAATGCCTTATACCCCCTATATGCCACTGTGCCCCATGATATGCCTTTTAACCCTCATGGGGCAGAGTGGCATATAGGGAGATGTAAGGCATTTCAGGAGGCAGAGTGGCGTATAGAGATTTAAAAAGGCATTTCTGGAGGCAAAGTGGCATTAAGGGAGTTAAAAGGCATTTCATAGAGCACTCTGCCTCCAGAAATGCCTTATGCCCCCCATTTAACACTTACCTGCCCCCCCCCAAACTTACCGGTGCTTCTGACCAGTGTTCCCTCTAAGCTGTGCGCTTGTGCGCGCGCACATAGCTTTTTTAGAGAGCGCACACGCGGTAGACAGTCCCCTGCAGCTGTGGGGGATCTGGATCTTAGTCGTCTCATAGTCAGACCTATTTGAGGTCTGATTATAAGACGAGGGGTATTTTTTAGAGCATTTGCTCTGAAAAAAACCTTGTCTTATAATCGAGCAAATACGGTAGTTTGTGTCAATGTTGTGTGACAGCAGGTGTGGTACAGTCATTGATGGAAGGTATATTAGGCCTGCTTTGGTTAATAGTGGCCTTACTTTTATCAATTAAAAGACTGTCCAAGGGACAGTTAAATCCATTCTAGATCTATTCTAGACAGAAGCTCCATGGGTGTGGACAAAACTGGAGCTCACCTGTGGCTGATCAATAACCAGCAGAGAGAAGCCATTGTTAATGCCAGCTAGCAGAGCTAATGGAGTGAGGAGTGGTAAATCTCTAAACAGGTCTTAACAACAAAGTTGTTCTCTCTCTGTACAAAAGTATGTTTTGCGGTTTACCTCTGATTTATTGGAAGGTGGGAAAGCCACCCATTTGGAGATAGCAGTTGCTATGTCTAGCAAAAGCAAGTGTTTTTTTTAATGTTTTGACTTCTATTCACTGCTGTTTATTTTAACCTAATAAATATTGGAACTTAGCTGGATTTGTCCTGGGCATTGTTTACCCTATAAGACTGTGGTTACTAAAAGATCCTCAACAGAACCCTTGTATAAAAAAAGGAGGTTTGTTACAGTTGTTTTAAGCGTGCATCTGAAAGTCCTTGAAATGGTCAGTGCGGCTGAAGCTGATTTGTGTGATGGGTGTGTTTCAGTATTGTCTCGTGCGCACCATGAGCTGCACTAGTGGGCCCTAAAGTACTGACCTGAGGAGTTCCTAGTATAACACAGCCCCCAAACCCACCTCAGCTGCATCTGTAATAAAAACATGGTTTGGTGAAATAAGGACTATGTAGCAAGGGCCAAACGCACAATTGATGTTTAATTTCCTGGTAAGATGCCTTTGTCTATTGGAGCAATGGATTGGCTGCTAGAAGGCTTTCCTCATTGTGGGCTACTACATCATCAAAATAAGCAGCAGCATAAACTGTGTATTAGGGCTGCAACAGATAATCGATAATGAAAATCATTGCCGACGAATTTCATTATCAATTAGTTGAATCGATTTTATCGATTATAAGATTAAAAATACCCCTCGTTTTATAATCCGGTTCATTCAATGTCAGTTACAGCAGTTACTACTTACAGTCCCTCCCTGCAGTCACACTGATTGGCCCCGCCCCTTTCCTTATAGCGTCCACACTGCTCAGCAGCTCATATAACAGTAAGTATAAAATTAATAGGGGAGGTGGGGGTTAATTTAGGGGCAGTTATGGTTGATGGGGTGTTTAGGATTAATTTAGGGGCAGTTATGGTTGATGGGGTCTTTAGGGTTAATTTAGGGGCAGTTATGGGGTCTTTAATGCTGAGGACTGAGAGTTAATTTAATAAGGTTAACTTAAGGTGCAGTTAGAGGTAAAGGGGGGCAAACTAAGGGGAATCTAAATCCTGGGGGCAGTGAAGATTAATCCTGTATTTATTTATAAAAGTATTGTGTCAGTGTGCTGTGAACGAGTCTGAATCTATGAGGGCACTAAGGCATATCTGGGGGTATAAGGCATATCTGGGGAGGACGGAGTAGCATATCTGGGAGTATAAGGCATACTGGGATATAAGGCATATCAGGGGGTATAAGGCATATGGGTTATATAAGGCATATGTGGGCAGGGCAGAGTGGCATATCTGGGTGTATGTGGCATATCTTGGTGTATAAGGCATACGGGGGTATGTGGCATATCTTGGAGGCATTGTGGCAAGCCTGGGCTCAAATTGCATAAATGGGGGGGCAGGTTGGGAAATAAAAACAAGAAATGCATTTTTATCAAAGTTTTTTATTCTGCTGTTTGTTTTTAACATCCTGTTTGTTTATTAAATTATTTTAAATAAATGAAAAATGTACATTTATTTTTTTATCCGATTAATCGAAATAATAATCAGCCAACTAATCGATTATGAAAATAATCGTTAGTTGCAGCCCTACTGTGTATGGTCTCTGCATGCTAGCCAGCAGTCTTTAAAATGTTGCTAGAGCACCATGCAAGTAAAAGGGGAACTTTAATAAATGAAATAGGAAGTTGAAAATGCAGTGGTTTTTTATTGATTTGGTAATAGCTATTTGTTAGATCAAGAATACTTAAATATTTACCCTTACCCAGGCTCTAATAGAACATCCACCCAGGGTATAAGATATGCATCACATGTAGATATTTTATTCAATGGAGAGCTTTGTGACGCCATCATGTTTGGGAATTAACACTATGGGAGCACTTACTGTGGAACTTCTCAATCACCCCTGGTTCAAGCATATTCTCCAGTTTGTCTTTTACCACCTCCCTCATTTTCTCTGGCAGGCTGTGCCATTTTACCTGACTTTTTTCGATATGATGCGATACAAGAGTCATCTTCTAGGTAGTTGGATGAACATATCGTCTAAGGACAGAAAGTTTCTAAACCTGCTTAATGACAGCTCTGTCACAGTTAGTAGAGAACCCCAACATAAACGGATGCGTGTTTGGATCTAGTAATTAACAAGGAGCTTATTTTAAACAAAGAACACTTTGGAAAAAGTGACCTAACATGGTTTTATTTGATGTTAATTCAAAAAAAGCAAATAGGTAACCACTCCAACAAAATACTTCATTTTAGAAGGGCCAACATGGAAAGGCTAAGGGCAGCTATTAAACACATAGACTGGGATGGATTATTTTCTGGAGGACACAAGACAATTGGAATACCATTAACCCCTTAACGATCTGACAGGCACGTCATGCAAAAATGGTCAGTTAACGATGCTTGGAAAGTTGGCTACGATCACTTCTCTTAAACAGTGTTGCTGTAAAACCTCGAGGCATTCAGCAACACTGAGATCGGCTCCACCACACACTGTATGGCAGCAGCCCCTCGGTTTAAAAGAGTTTAGGAGGCTATCAATGATTGCATCCTAAACTTCAATGGTGTAGCTGAAGTGTCTCGATAGCGAGGCATTTAGTGACACTGAACATCCACTCCAGTACGTGCTATTACTGCTCCTTTAAAAAAATCACTAAGTCGCCATAGTTTCCAATAGGGATTTTCAACATATATATTTTTTTGTTATATAAGAAATTTGATGATATGATCAACACATGGTACCTGAATAAAGCCCTTCTTGTCCTGAAAAAAAACCAATATATAAATTGCGTGAGTATACTAAAGGGGTGAGGAGAAAATTACAGCTAAACACAAGCACCACAAAAGTGTTAAAACAGCCTGGTCCTTAAGGGGTTAAGCACACATTATGAAATTATACGCATCAACTTATACCTTTGAGAAACAAAAACAAAAGACGCAAATTTAAACCAATGTGGCCTATTGGGGAGTTGTTTGACAGTGACATGCACCAGGAGCTCTAAATTCATACCGTAAATTCATTCATAAAGTGTGCAGGGACAAATACAGAAAAATACTACTGCAAACTTTGACAAAGGCTGGTGGTAAAATGTGTGCATGGAAACAGTTAAAATAACAGCATTTGAAATACCCTGGGTCTCTAGTTTTCAAAAATATATGGTTTGATGGGGTAAATTGCATTGGCCGGCTTCATAGATACCCAAAATAGCACATGGGACAGAACGACCAGATTTGGGGGGGAAATGGTTTTGAAATAGCAAAATGATACTTGTAATTATTGCCCCATAACGTGCAGAAAAAAAAAGCAAAAAAACATTGGGTATTTCTAAACTCAGGACAAATAGTCGAATCTATTAAGCATGTTTTTGGGGTTTTTTTTACACTTAAAGTTTATTGGGTTTACAATAGACCAAACAAAGAAAAGATAAACAATGGATACAGAGATTGCAGAGATAACAATAAAAATAAAAACCAGAGCAAATGGAACAGGATTCCAATAATGCACTCAGTACACATTGCATAATGACACATGTAAATAAAAATAAAAAACAAAGTGAAGTATAGACACAGAAACACGAAAAAACACCAGACAATTCAGAGATAAGACAAGGACACACACAAGGAAAGAACAAGATGGAGGGGAGACAAGGGAAGGGGATGACGGCAAAAATGAGAGAACGAGGCCCAAATCAACAGCTGACACAGCGGGCCTATGAGGCTGCAGTGGCCTTTAGGAACCACGGTGTGCGTAGTGATCCTAACATAAAGCCCAAAGGGGTAAGTCCAAATTGATTCAGATAAAACTGGATCCAGCAATCCCAAGCCTCCTCAAAGATATGCAGTGTGTTGGTGGCAAAATGGGCTGCCTTCTCATATTGGCAGGTCATAGCAAGGGAGTAGAGGACATCATGAATAGAGGGGGGGAGATAAAGACTTCTTGGCAATAGTGATCTTTGCAACAATAAGAACGTGAGCCAGCAGTTTATGATGAGGCCCAGAGAGGTTGTCTGGAAACATGTTGAGAAGCGCTAGTTCAATAGACCTCGGAAGCTGAAGGTGTGCACTAAGATCAAAAACGTTGTTCCAATAACTGCGCAGTGCAGGACACTCCCACCAGATATGTGCCATCCAGCCCTGGGCACCACATTGACGCCAACACAGTGGGGACACCGTCCATAATAATACCAGAGAAACAGAATTTTTCTATTAGTTTCAAAGTGAGTCACATTCTTCGATACACCCCGGATCATGGAGAGAGCCTGAAACCAGTCGGAAACATCAAAGGCACGGCCTAATTCCCGCTCCCATGAGACCATGTAAGAGAGCTTGGTATCTGTGGTGGGATTCAGCAGAGCCAGGTAGAACAGAGAGATGGCTTTGGGAACTAGCGGAGCCTGGAGGCACATCTGGACGATAAGGGTAGCCGGTTCGGATGATATAGATTTCTGCAGAACAGAGCTGAGCTGAAGGTACTCGAAGAAATCCTGCCGCGGGAGACGAAAATCAGCACAAAAATCTTGGAATGAGCGTACGTGAGATTGAGTAAAAAGCTGTGAGATCGACCGGACACCATTTCGGATCCAGGTATCCAAGGATGTGTGCGGGAGGAGAGATTTCATGACAGAGAGAGGAGCAAACCATGAGATCAAGGGTGGAAAGCGTAGGATAAGTCTATATTTGCCCCAGACAGCAAGAGACTGCTTCGTAGTGGGTAAGGCGTCAGGCATTGGTGGCCGAAGTGACTTAGGGAGCCATAGAAGATAGCCAATCCGGTAAGGTCTTGTAAATAGGGCTTCCTGATCGACCCACGCCACTTGCAAGGCGCCAGAGAAAAGCAGCAGAGTCTAAGCAAGGGTTGCAGCTAAATAATAGAGTTGAACATTCGGGACCCCTAAACCTCCGGAGAACTTGGGCCGCTGCAGAAGTTTCGTGGATAACCGCGGGCGTTTACGAGACCAGATAAATTTAATGAGGCGGGACCAAATGGACCGTAGAAAGGCAGCCGGGAGTACAACAGGAAACGTTCGGAAGAAGTACAGGAGTTTAGGTAGCGCGTTCATTTTAAACGCAGTGATACGCCTGTTGTGGTCGTGGCCTGTTTTATGCAAAATTATGCTAATATTTAAATACACAATTTAGACAAAACACATCTAACAATACAACAATAAATTTGATTCAGGAATACAGTTAAATTATGTAAAGACGAATACCAACAGATGTTCCGATATATAATGATATACTTTATTAATACCTCTAGCGGTAAAAACAATATATCGAAAAAGGTTACCATAACAAAGTTACAGACAGTCAACAATTATATTCTAATAACATTGTAATAACATATGTACTTAGCTTCAAAGAGTATCAGCATATCAAATGACTCCTTTGGTGTTCATATAGAAGACTTTAAAGGATTCTTTCAGTAGTTGTTTTCTAATTCTTAGTTACAATACTAGGCACTAAACTAGTCCTAGCTTCTTGGCACTTAACTAGCCCAAGATGGAAGAGCAGCTTTCTATTTCATACTTTTTCTCTGGCAAACTTTTGCAGCTCCCTTAGCTTCTGCCATGCTACTTCCTTCCTCTCCTTCCAGTCTCCTCTCCTCCTCCCCCTTCTTCCTGGAGTTCCTGATATCCCATTGTTCTTGGTATAGCCCACATGGCTTTTCATGTAGGTAGCCATTATCTATGGTCTTAGATAAACAATAGATGTACACATCACTCACTCTCTAGTGCTACCTGGTGGTAGAGGTAATGCACTTCTTAAACAATAAAAGTATAAACAATAGAACTAATTGATATTGTAATATATTCCACAGTTAGGGGAGTGGTTTATCCAAAGGGAGATACAGATGTTGCGTCTGTGACGTGAATCACTAATAATGGATGACGCAATCCATGTCCACAACAACGCCCCAACCAGGAAACCTCCAGCTTTGACCACCGGTTAAGATCCTCTTGAATCCGATTCCAAAGGGGGAGAAAGTTATCTTTGAACAAAGCAAGGGTGTTCTTGGTAACACGGATCCCCAGGTACGGACGGAAGGAAGTCTGAGCGCCAGTCGTATGGAAAGGAGGACGAAAGCGTAGCCACCAGCGAGGAGGAATACCCAATATTAAGGGCCTGGGATTTGTCCCAATTGATTTTATAGTAGGAGACGGCACTAAAGGAGTCCAGTAAAGCATGTAACCGCGGTAAAGACGTTAGAGGTTCCGTGATTATCAAGAGCACATCATCCGCGTATAAGCTAATCTTGAACTCCGTAGCATGAGCGGAGAACCCCTTGATCTCAGGATCTTCGCGTATCGCAATCGCCAAGGGTTCCATGGCCAGCCAGAAGAGGAGCGGAGAGAGCGTGCACCCTTGACGGGTGCCATTGCGGATGTGAAAGGACTTAGAGAGGAATCCAGAAGAGCATACCCTGGCAGAAGGGCTGCTGTAGAGAAGGAGGACTACATTGATGAATGTTTCTGGAAGATTTAAAGCCTCCAAGGTAGCTTTCAGGTATCATTAAAAGCCTCAAAGGTAGCTTTCAGGTATCCATGTTTTTTATTAGTTTTTGCAGATGAGTAAAAGATTTTTCAAAAAAGTGAGAAAAAGGTCATTTAAAAATAATGGTACCTAAAGAAACATAGAAACATAGAAAGTGACGGCAGATAAGAACCAGTAGGCCCATCCAGTCTGCCCAACCTCTGAGTACTTTCCTTTAGTACCTGCCCTTATCCTATATTCAACCTGCAGGAGGAGCTCAAGAGTTCTCAAGAGGGTCTGGACGGCAACATCATTTACAGGATGGCACTTGTAGTAAGAGAAACCAAGGTAAGCCAAAAATTAATTGTTTCAATTTTGTGAGGACGCACATCTCTTGAAAGGTTATGAGGAAGCTTGGAGAGCTCACTCAGTACACATGCATGCTTGGAACAGCAGTTTCTGGGTCCATATACTCTTTAATATTTTTATCTCTTTAATATTGTTGTTAGCTATAAAATGCAGAAGGTCTTGAAAGTATGTCATTTTGCTGACTACACAAACATTTGCAACAGTTGATGTTCCTGGAGGGATAAGCGATCTACTTTCCCTTTCTGCACCCAAACGGTGTTCCTGTAATGCCTCAACCTCAAGGCATTCAGCAACGCCACGATCGGCACTAGAGGCCATCTCTGGCCCCTCCCCGGGGCGTCAACATCCGCCATACATTGTATGGCGGTGGACGCCCGTTTTAAAAGCGTTTAGAAGGCGATCAACGATCACCTCCTAAACTTAAATGGTGTCGCTGGAATGCCTCGATCAGGAGGCATCCAGCGACACCAAACACTTACCCCAGGATGGACTGTGACCGTCCGGGAAAAAAACAATAAAGATGGAAAAGTTCGCTAGATGGTCTCCAGACCCTCTAGAGAACTCTGGCTCCACTTGCAGGTTGAATACAGGTACTGCATTCAACCATGCAAGTCAATGGAGCCCAGCTTTCTAATCACAGTGTGATTAGTAAAAATAAATTAAAAAATAAAATAAAATTAATAATGATTGGAAAAAAATAGTAAAAAAACTGTAAAATGTAAAAATAATCTCCCACTAATGTCAGGGGAACCTTCAAGTTGAAAAAAAAATGCTAAAAAATGTTTTAAAAAAGGCAAAAACTTTGAAAAAATTCTGGTGGTAAAATGTGTGCATGCAAAGAGTTAAAATACCAGCATTTAAAATACATTGAAAATGTGCATGCCCCAAATGTGGCCCTTTTGCCCCCAAACAGCCAGGCAAAATCATTCATGTGAGGTATCGCTGTACTCAGGAGATGTTGCTAAACACATATTGGGGTGTTTTATGATGATATGACATTTACCAGAGCCTGTTTATTCATACCTTAAGTAAAATGTGTGTGAAAAAACAAATGCAAAAAAGAAATTTAAGAGGCAACCGTCGGCAGGAAAGTTGATGTTGACTGTTTTTGGGGAAAAGCTGGTAAGACGTTGAGAAAATTGCATCGCAAAGGAAGGTGACTGTGTAGAAAAGTGAAATTTGTTTTTGATGTACTTTGTTTTGAAATAAATACCGTATTTGCTTGATTATAAGACGAGTTTTTTTCAGAGCAAATAGAGGTCTGACTACAAGACTAAGATCCAGATCCCCCGCAGCGCTGCAGGGGACCTGGATCCTCCTCTCTGCTGCCGGCCCTTCCTCTGGAGACTTCTATGACGGAGCGCCGGCATCTCATGACCTTCCGATGCTCCACCATAGAAGTGCCGGCAGCAGCGGAGGTTGTCTGTGCGCATCCCACAGCTGTTGAATGTTTGCGGGATGCGCGCAGACAACCTCCGGTGCTGCCGGCACTTCCGCCAGGGCTTCTATGGTGGAGCACCGGAAGGTCATGTGATGTCGGCGCGCCATCATAGAAGCCCCGGCGGAAGTACTGGCCAGCAGCAGCAGAGGTCTGCATCGCACAGACCTCTACTGGCTGCCGCACTAGACTTCAGGAAGTCTGAAGCACGGACCACAAGTAGAGGGATGCACTGGTAAGTCGGGGGGGGGGGTCAATGGTTTTCTGGCAGAGTGGCATTTAGGGGATTAAAAGGCATGTCAGTGAGGCAGAGTGGCATATAGGTGTATAAGGCATATCTGGGGGGAGTGGCAAATAGGGGGTAAAAATGTATGTCAGGGAGGCAGAGTGCCATATAGGTGTATAAGGCATATCTGGGAGGCAGAGCGGCTTATCAGGGAGGCAGAGTGGCATATAGGGGGTATAAGGCAAATCTGGGTGGCAGATGTGCATAACTGGGACAGAGTGGCAAATAAAAGGAAATAAAAACAAAAAATGCATTTTTCTCATAGTTTTTATTAAATATGAAAAAATAGTTAACATGAATTAATATTTACTAGTAAAACTTTTTTCCTATAGGGTAGTCTTATATTCAGGCTGTTTCTTTTTTTACTAAATTAATATTCAAATTTTGGGGGGTCATCTTATAATCAAGCAAATAAAAGTTAAAAAAAGTGCTGAAACGTATCTACTGACCCTCGTTTATTTTGTCCCCAAAATGAGACAGAAGGCACCTATAGCATGTGTGTTAATTGACAAGCTTAAGATCATGTCTACAAATGCTTGCAGTTTAGGGAATAAGATCCATGAACTTGAGCCAGTAGTGACAATTAAGAATGCTTATTTAGTGGCTGTTACTGAGACATGGTATAATAAAAAAAATTAGTGGGACATAGAAAAGACAGGAAGGGCTAGAAAGGGGGAGGGGTGGCCCTATATGTGAAAAGTAACGTAAAAACACAAATTGGTGAGGAGAACATAGTCAGTGTGGGTTACATTAAAATTTGGTAAATGTACATAACTCATGTAGGTGTAGAAGTAGAAGCGCTAGAAAATCTAATAATTGATGAAATAGCTAAAATGATGTGACGGGGGAAGTTATAATCATGAGTGACTTTAATCCTCCTGATGCAAACTGGAAAACCAAAGTAGCTGGGTGTGCCCGTAGTGCAGATATTCTAACTCCTTACTGGGATTATCGTTAAAACAAGTAGTTGAGGAGCCAGCTCATGAGGCCATATTAGATTGTGTTCACAAATGGAGATTTGTTAACAAATATTACTGTAGGTGAAAGTTTGGCATCTAGTGATCATCAGTCTGTGTAGTTTAATATACGAACAGTGACTGAGTCACACCACACACAAACAAAAGTTTTAGATTTTATAAAAGTTGACTTTTCTAAAATGAGAATATGTATAAAGGAGCTACTATAAGACTGGGACCATTTAAATTGAATCCAGGAGAAATTGGATTATTTAAAAGTTGAATTACTGAAAGTTAGAGAAAATTCTATTAGGCTGGTCAGTAAAACCAAAAAGTAAAGAAACTACTGTGGTATTCTGCAGAAGTGACCAGAATGGTAAAAAAATGGAAGTTAGCATTTAGTAAATACGCAAAAGTGAGGAAGATAGACAGATCTATAAGATTAGGCAGAACTGCCAAAGCACATGCAGAAAACAGAATTGCCCAGTTAGTTAAAACAAAAAAAGAGATAAAATGTATTTTTAGATATATAAATGTGAAAACAAAAGGAAGGTATGTAGAAGAGGATAAAATTCTAAGTGACTGCCTCAAATATTTCTGTTCAGTTTTTACAGATGAAAATGAAGGAAAGTGACATATTTCATACATATCAGTTTTGTCAAGGCGGAGGTTCTACTTCTACTATAAGTCGATAGGGCCTGATTAAATACACTTCAAGTTATTAAAAGGGCTTTGGTGTTTTAGCAAAACCGTTTACGAATTTATTTAAGTAATAATTGTTAACGGGAGTACTCCCAAAAGATTGGACATTAGCGAATGATGTGCCCATTCACAAGAAAGTCAGTATGGAGCAACTACAGGCCAGTAAGTCTAACATCTGTGGTGGTGAAATTAATGGAAACGATGTTAAAGGATATGATTATCGAACATCTAAAGACACATTGCCTTCAAGATCAAAAACATGGGTTTACCTCAGGAAGATCATGCCAAGCTAATCGAATCAATGAAGTATATTTGGAGCTAGGTCTTTTTACCAGTGGGGCACCTCATGGGTCTATACTTGGACCAAAATGTATTTGTGATATTGCAGAAGGTTTTCATGGTAAGGTATGTCTTCTTGCTAATGACTCAAAGATTTGCAATAGGGTTGATGTTCCTGAAGGGATAAGCCAAATGGTTTAGGTAAACTGGAAAATAATGAGATAAATGCAAAGTAATGCATCTAGGGCATAAAAACCCAAGGGCAGAGTATAGAATATTTGATACTGTCCTAACCTCAATGTGTGAAGAAAGGGATTTAGGGGTAATTATTTAAAGGTAGATAGACAATGCAATAGAGTAGCAGGAAATTTTAGCAAAATGGTTGGTTGTAAAGGGGTATAGGCAGTAGGAATAGAGACATGCTTATGCCGTTGTACAGAGCACTGGGAGACCTCACTTGGAGTATTGTGTGCAGTATTGAAGGCCTTATCTCCAGAAGGATATAAATATGTTGGGGAAAGTTCAGAGAAGGGCTGCTAAAATGGTTCATGGATTACAGGATAAAACTTACCAGGAAAGGTTGAAGGATCTTAACATATATAGCCTGGAAGAAAGACATGATAGGGGGATAGGATAGAAACATATGACGTACTTAAAGGGAGTCAACATTATAAAGGAAGACAGTTTATTTAACCCCTTAAGGACCATGTTTATTATTTTTGTACTCTATGTGATCAAGGCTGTTTTAACAAGTGCTCGTGTTTAGCTGTAATTTTCTATATTGTTATATATTGTTTTCTTCAGGACAAAAAGGCCTTTCCTCAGATACCATTTTTTCATATAGTCTAATTCCCTATAAAACAAAAATAATAAAACATGATGAAAATTTGTAATAAGCACCCTCTCACTTTATTTGAAAAAACTTTTACTCATCTACAAAAGCTGATTATTAAAATTGTACTGAGTTTAGAAATACTCAGTTATTATTTTTTTGCAGGTAATAGTATAATGCTACTTGTGTTTATTGCCCTATTACAAAACCATTTTTTCCAAATCTGGTCATTCTACCCCATGCGTTTTCGGAGATCTTTGATGCTAATGCAATTTACCCCCATCAAGCCATATGTTTTTGAACACTAGACACTCCAAGGTATTTCAAATGCTTGTATTTAAACCTATTCCTTGCACTAATTCTACTACAACCCCTTGTCAAACTTTGTGGTAGTGATTTATTATGTTTTTATCACATACATTGTATTTCAGTTGTGAATTTACGGGTCCTGGTATATATCTCTATCGCTCAAGATCCAAATATGTGTTCAGCAACATCTCCTGAGTACAGTGATACCAGCCATGCATGGGTTTGTTGGGTTGTTTAGGAGATAAATCTCTATATTTGGTAAGCACGCATTTTTTAACTTGCCACTTTGACATATGGACATTCTGCCACCATGTCCTATTTGGTACATCTTGAAGCCAGTCAGTTCAATTTACCCCATCAAATCATATATTTTTGAAAAAACCCCATGGTATTTCAAATGGTGGTATTTTTCTTCATTTTACTTCAGGTATGAATTTACAGCTCCTGGTATATGTCACTGTCAAACAGCCTATCACGGCTGACCCGTGAGCTAAAAGACTGGTGGTTCCTAATAGCAAACGGCAACTCACACACAAAGTCCGAGCAAGGTACAAAAGGGAGAATCCAAAATCAAAGTCAGGTCACACGCAAATGGTCGGGGCAGGCTGCAAGGTACGCTGGTCAAAAATCACAAAGGGAGGTCTGGTGCACGGGTAGATAGGAACAGGAACGCTTAGGTATAGAGGCAATAAATCAGCTTATACTTGAGCACTGATTACAGAGTGAAAGGGGCTCTTATTGTTTGAAATTGGCACCAAAATGACGCCACACGCGACTCCTTCGTTACCGGCATCTATCGGCACCAGGGAGGAGACGCGTCTCCATAGCAACCTGAGAGCGCGTCCTCCTCCCTGCTGGTCTCTGCCGGCAGTGGAGGGGTCATGCCTGCACAAAGCCTCTGCTCGTGTCTGTGTCGGCGAGCAGAGGAGGAGAGGAAACCCGACGCTGAGTTCTGCCGACGCTGGAGCCGGGGAGAGGGTGAGTAGATTTATGACACAGTCCAATATGTGTTCAGCACCACCATCTTGTGAGAGGCAAAATCTCTTGCTGTGGCGCTTGTGACCACTGTCCAGAGCGGTCAGTGCCTTCTGGGGTGGATGCTCGGTGTTGTTGGATGCCTCGCTATTGAGGCTTTTCAGTGACGGCATTGAATCCACGATCGCCTCCTAAACTCTTTTCAAATGAGCGTCTGCATGGGGCCCCTGATACTGATCTTGGTGTTGCTGAATGCCTTGACATCGAGGCATTACAGCAACACTGCTTAAGCAAAGAAAGTGATCGTAGATCGTAGAAAAACAGTCGTTTAAGTCACAAGTCTTGTGAAAACAAACTTCATAGCATTTAGTGAGTCAGTAGAATATAGTAGACTTGTGCATTCATCTTCGGGCAAACATGAAAACGAACACGAAAAGTCAGTTTTTTTGTTCGTTCCGAAGAAACGTAGACGAGAATACAGTGCCGGTAAAACGTAGGCGAAGACGAAGACACACACACGAAGAATCTTCCCTTCCCCATCTAGCCTACCTTATCTTCACGGCATCGCAGGAGTTGACTGAAGCGGAAATCTGCAGGGCAGTGTGAGTGAGCCTATTGGTCACCTGCAGGGACTTACTCTGGCATCAACACAATTGGTTGATGCCAGAGGAAGACCCTGCAGGTGACCAATAGGCTCACTCGCATGGCCTTTTTAACGCCTGATTTCCGGTCCCGTTAACCCCTGCGATGCTGCGTTGGATAATGGGAGCAGAAATCCGTAGGTTAAAGGGCCGTGCAAGCGACCAATAGGCTCACTCGCACGGCCCCTTATCACTATTTGCTATGCAGAAAAAAGGAAAAAAAAAAACCTGGGACCCTGCTGCAACAGTTAAAAGTTCGTGCCAGCGACCAACAAAGTCGCTGGTACGGACATTTAACTTAGCATAATAACTTATTATAACTTCGGACACGATGCTGCCCATTTATTAATTATTTAAATAAAATATATTCCCATGATCCGCTGGTCTCCCCGTTGCAACAGTTAAATGTCCGCACTCGCGTACATTAATTCTGTCTAACTTGCAAACTCTTTTTTCTATTTATTTATTTATTTATTTATTTTTATTAAACCATTACACGAAAGGATCATGGGAATATATTTTATTTGAATAAATGCAAATGAGCACACATATGGCTAATATATGTTTGGACAGAATGCTGCCCTCTGTTGGTTAGATACATTAAGTAGCATAATAACTTTGGATTTCAAGCATGTGGAACAATGCTACTGGCGCCAGAGCTGCTGCGGTACGCGTTAACCCCGTATTAACCCCTTAACCGGAAAAAAAAACGAAGAAAAACGAACACGAAGAATGTCCACGAATATTCGCCCGTAGAGAAGACAGGAATGGGCGAATATTCGGAGAATACGAATATTTTTTTTTGTGCCCAAGACGAAGAGCCCCCTGTTGCCCAAGTCTAGAATATAGGTCTAGGTCTTGCAGTGGAATTAGAACTTGCTAAGGTATTTGATACGGTTGATAAAGTTACTGTACAAAATGTTTTTTTTTTTTATTTAAATCTTTTTATTAGCAATGGTCACAGAGCAGAAATAAATAACATGAAACTCAATAGTCGTACGAGCATTGAACATAGACAGGCCGCACCCAAGGTCAAAAAACATACAGGCATGTAGTGCATCAGAAAATACAGCGTACCCGTACAGAAAAGGCCCGCAACATGCAGACCGTGAACATGGCAGAACATGTCGGACACACACTAATGGACCAAGAATGGCCAACCATAACAGAATACGAACGACCACGGGTACGGTGTTGTGACACCAAAGCAATTTTCTATTTTTATACAGAAGTGTCGAGAGACCACCTCTGATTGAGAGAGAGGAGACTATGAGGAGAAAGAGAGAGAGCGTAGGGAGGGGGAGAAGGAAGAGAAGAAAGGGGAAAGAAAAGAGAAAAAAAAAAAAAAAAGACACAAAAACAAACATGTCCCCAGGGACCTAGAGGCGTAGAACAGAGTGAACTCCAGCAGGATCCATAAAGGTAGATATCCAAGGATCCCAGATCGCCTCGACTTTGGGCACTTCGTCTCGCAGGGTAGCAGTCATTTTTTCCATGGTAAAAATATGCCAGATGTTAGCGTTAATTTCCCCCTGAGAGGGGGGAGAACCCTTCCAATGGCGGGCTAAGGCTTGTTTCACTGCCGCACATATACGATGGATAAGGCGAAAAGCGGAGAGGGACAAAGAGGCAGTTGTGTCCATGAACAATAAGGCAAGCTCTGGGGACGGCGCAATGACAACTCCAAGCGCCCGGGACAACATATCGAAACAGGAGGACCAGATCGGACGAAGGCGGTCACAAGTCCACCAGGCATGAAGGTAAGTACCAGGCTCCCCACAATCATGGAAACAGCTGCGGGTGCTCCCCTGAGTCATGCGCGAGAGTCTCACAGGTGACAGATACCAGTGGGCCATGATTTTATAAGACCTTTCACGGATGACCGTGTTAGCGGTGAGCTTGTGAACCTGTATCGCGGCCTCGTCCCAAGTTTCAGCAGGGATGTCCTCCCGGAGTTCTCTGTGCCACAGGGCTCTGTAAGTCGGCGGCTGAGGATGGAGCACGGACACAAAGTGGGCATAATGTAGCGATATAGAGCCTCGGAGGCGTTTGCGGAGCAGGAAGCGCTGTTCAAAGACGGTGAGGGCCGAGAGATCTCCGGCACGAAGCAGTGATTGAGCAAAATGGCGCAACTGCAGGTAGCGAAACAGTTCCGTGTTGGGGACACCTTTAGCCTCCTGGAGTTCCTGAAAGGAGAGCACCTTATTGCCTTTGACCAATGCTCCTAGTCTGGTCAAATTCGCATCCCGCCACCACCCGAATCTGGGCGCTTGTATACCGTCCTGGAAGAGGGGATTGTGCAACAGGGGCGACAGCTGGGATACAGCCCCCATGAGGGAAAGCTTACGTCTCCACTTGCGCCAGATGGTGAGAGTAGTGGTAATCGCCGATAAAGTAGGAGCCGCCGGGGGCCCCAGAGGATCCAGCCAGGGGACCACATGGATGTCAGAGCAAGGTATAAATCCCCCTTCAATGTCGATCCAGGGAAGAGTACCCGGGGGGAGAGACCACGCCTCCAGTTGAGATATCCGGGCAAAATGTTTTTTAATGGATACGAGGTGGACCCTTGGTGCAGGACCACTTGTGGAGTAGAAATGTACAAGAGGATCAGGCCTGTGGTGAAGGGTACTCTCAGTCCAGCTAAGAATGAAAAACAGACGAGACAGAAGGAGACCTTGAACCGTGGCCCAACCTGGTGGTAAAATGCATGTAATAGCCCACTCAGAGGCCACTGGATTTAAGAAACTTAAATGGTTGGATTATTAACACCTGAACACCTCACCTAAACTTAAATGAAAACATATGATCCAAACATAAAAATAATGCATAAACATGCCGGACAGATACATAAGTAGATCTCTGGCATATATATACAGTTACAGAATCATGAAACCAGTCTGAAGTGCCATAACATGGATAAGGGTTGTCAAGTTTGTTCCTAAAAAGACCTCCACTTTACAAAAAATCTTGGCTCCTAGTTACCTTCCAACAGCCATGTCTAGCACTAATAGCTGGCTAAACCTGATAGGGATGTTCTCATGTGGGGCTACGAGATGTATTTTTTTTAGATTTGTTCGTAAAACCAGGTTTTTTTTATTCATCTTGCAAAAAACTAAAATTCTCTAAAGATTTTACTAATTGCAACACAAAACACGTTATATATTTGATTACCTGTCTAGCTTGTAATATACAGTATATAGGCTGTACCAGTTGTTCTCTTGAGTGTTATATATCCGCTATAAATCACATTGATTCTAGCTTTCTAGTCAGTAGACACTTCCATAAATGTAATGGTGGATATATGACTTATTTTTAGGTATTGAGAAATGTAATTTAGGTATTAGGGGTGGTGATATTGAGGCTCTTCAAAATCGCAGGGAGGTATTTTGGTTCTTCAAAGTAGGCACTAAGGCCTCCTTTGGTATTAATAGGGAATAGGAGATGAATTGTTTGATTTTTGATAATTTAAAATATTAATTTTAAATATATATATATATTTTTTTTTTCTCTTCATGATTATCGTGATACATGTATGATGATATTGTTAACTTGAATTTGATGGCTAATTGATCATGGTTTTGATTTTATTTTGTATTATTGTAAATTATGATTTGTATTCTATTTATTATTGTATGAATTTACAAATGATAGATTTATTTCTACTTTTCGAATGGTTCCGTTACTGGATTACTACATATCTTGATTTATGCTGTATATTCTTTTCCATTTCATGAATGGTTCTGATTCTATTTTTGTTACTGGATTATCACATATCTTGATTTATTATTTATTACTGTATGAATTAATAGGATTTATTTATTTTCATTTAATGCATTATATATAAGTCTGTATTACTATTATGTATTTATATTTCTACTTATGTTTTCTCTTTGTATATCTATTTATATCTTTATATCTATTTATATCTTTTGACGCTTCATATTGGTTTCATGATTCTGTAATTGCATCTATATGCCAGACACCTACTTCTGTATCTGTCTGGTCTATGCATTGTTTCTATGTTTGGATCATATGTTTTCATTTAAGTGTTGGTAATGTGTTAATAATCCATCCATTTTAGGTTTCTTAATTTTGATTGGTTTAGTAGTATTTTAAATTACCATTCAAAACAAAAGCACCTATCTAAGGCCTAAATATTGGGGGTTCCATCAAGCGCCACTGTGTGAAAGTACCACACGTTTGGAGAGTCCTATCAATGTTTTCAAGGCTATATTGCTTACTAAATAAATAAATCAATGTGACTCTAATGCATTTTAACCCAACGCTCAAGCAATTTGAAGCCTTTTCTGGAAGTCCTTATATGATGGCCTGTCTGAACGGTTAAAAGATAAGTTATCCAGCAGAGTTCTTCCCAACACATGTAAAGAATGTTTTCTCTTTGAATGGAATTAAATATCTATATTAACCTCTGCTATACTCGATTCTGATGCTGCAAGCTTCTTCATTGATATTTCAGTTGTTAACAGGAAAAAAGTTTCTCACTGTTGTATCTCCTATTACCTTTGCTGCTGTTGATGTCGATCTGTTGCACCCTGCTGTTAGCATCTAGGGAAAATCAACCCTCTCCTCCTCAGTGTGGGCATACTTCATCATAAATCCATGTTGTTCAATGTCATTGCCTCATTGTTTTGGGCTTTCCTTGGCTGCAATCTTACAACCCTCTGGTTGACCGGCAGTCTGGAGACTGTTTATCACGCTGCCTTGTAAAGATCTTCCCTACAGACCATGGCTATTGCATCCATTATGCCCTCCTTTCTACTTGGTCCTACCATTACAAGGGCTAACATTACATGTTTGACAAAGGACAAGCTAATGAGCTTCCACCTCACTATCCCTATGATTGCCCTATCCAGTTGCTACTTGTTACTGTCCTTCCTAGTGGCAGAACATACTCTTTGTTGCTGCCTGAGTCTGGCGTTTGAAGAATAAATTAAGGAAACATTTTTAAAGGTGTTTTGTTCTTGAATCTACCTCCCCAGCCGGAGCACGATTTTGCATCACCTTCAAGAAAGATGTAGGTTTGAGACGCTGTATTGATTACTGGGTACTCAACCTCATTATTGTCAAGAATAAATATCCTTCACCGCTCATTCAATCAATTGTTTGATCGTCTTCTTGGCTGTACTGTTTTTTTCTAAATTGAATCTCATATCATTTAATCAGCATCAGGCAGGGAGATGAATGGAACACATCCTTCAACAATTGCATGGACCATTATGAATACACCGTGATACCCTTTGGTCTTTGCAATGCCCTTCTGTGTTCCATGATGTTGCCCTCCTATTTGTCATAGTCTACCTGATATATTGGTATATTAACCTGGTTTGCCTCGGGTAGAATGATCAATGTGCCAAGGTTGAAAAGTGTGAGTTTGAAGTTCCCAGAATATCCTTCCTGGGATATATAATTTCCACCTCTAATTTTAAAATGGATCCTGTGAAACTATTGATTATATCTGATTAGCCCCAGCCTCTTGCTCCTGGGGTTATTATTATAGAAAATGAATCAAGGATTAATCAAGGAAGTAGTCCAGGCCTTTCAGACACTCAAACTGGCCTTTTCTTCAGCTCTAGTATTAATACATCCACATGTATCTAAAATATCGTGGTTGAGGTTGATGCCTCTGAGATTGAGGTAAAAAATGTCCTGTCTCAACAGACACTTGAGTGGCAGACTTCATTCTTGTACTTTATTTTCCAAGACGTTTTCCTCTACCAAATCGAATTAAGATGTAAGAAATTGAGAACTCTTGCATTTCATTTGGCTCGCCAAAAAACTTAAGAGTACCTCAACAAGGCAAAAAGGTGGAACTTTAGACAAGCCAGATGGTCCCTGTTTCTCCGTAGGTTGAACTGCATCATCTCCTATGGCCTTTGTTCAAAAATAAAGCTGATGCCTTATCCAGATAATTCATTCTCCAGATCTACAATTGGATTGGAGGATTGGAGGAAGGCAGATGTGGTTCCTATTTTCAAAAAGGGTTCCAACTCTGTGCCCGGAAATTATAGACCTGTGAGCCTAACTTCCGTTGCTGGGAAAGTATTTGAAGGGCTGTTTAGGGATAATATTCAAGAATTCCTTGGGAAGAATAGTATTATTAGCATAAATCAGCATGGTTTTATGAAACATAGGTCATGTCAAACTAATTTAATTGCATTCTACGAAGAAGTAAGTAGAAGTGTAGATCAGGGTGTTGCAGTGGATGTAATCTACTTGGATTTTGCCAAGGCGTTTGACACGGTTCCACACAATAGGTTAGTATTCAAACTGAAAGAAATTGGCCTAGATGCAAATTCTTGTTCTTGGGTAGAACATTGGCTTAGAGGTAGAGAACAGAGAGTTGTTATAAATGGTAAATTTTCAAGCTGGTCAAAAGTGGTAAGTGGTGTCCCTCAGGGTTCTGTTCTGGGACCAATTTTATTCAACATACCGTATATTCCGGCGTATAAGACGACTTTTTAACCCCCAAAAATCTTCTTAAAAGTGGTGGGTCGTCTTATACGCCGGGTACTTACCAAGCCGGAGGTTCCCACGAGGCCACCAATCTCTCTAATCACTACGCGCCGGCTATTGATGCCGAGCGCAGGGATGCCGTCATGTCCCGGCGCCCGGCATCAATTGCCGGCACGTAGTGATGAGGGAGCAGGGAAGCCCGAGGTCTGGCACTTCAGACCTCGGCTTCCCTGCTCTCTAATCACTACGCGCCGGCTATTGATGCCGAGCGCAGGGATGCCGTCATGTCCCGGCGCCCGGCATCAATTGCCGGCGCGTAGTGATGAGGGAGCAGGGAAGCCCGAGGTCTGGCACTTCAGACCTCGGCTTCCCTGCTCTCTAATCACTAGGCGCCGGCTATTGATGCCGAGCGCAGGGATGATGTCATGTCCCGGCGCTCAGCATCAATAGCCGGCGCGTAGTGATTAGAGAGCAGGGAAGCCAAGGTCTGAAGTGCCAGACCTCGGGCTCCCACAACTGGATGGAAGAAAGAAGACAGAAGATAAGGTAAGAGATGGGGAGAAAGGGGGGAGAAATAAATTTTATATATATATATAAAATTTATTTCTCCCCCCTTTCTCCCCATATAAAAAATAAATATATATATATATATATATATACACATACGTGTGTGTGTGTGTGTATATATATATATATATATATATATATATATATATATATATATATATATATATATATACATATACATGTGTGTGTAAAGGCAGGGGTGTGTGGTGAGGGCAGTGTATAAATGTGTATGTGTGGACAGGCATATGTGTAGATATATATAGTGTGTGTGTGTGTGTGTGTGTAAGGGCAATGCATGTATGTATATGTCATCAAATCAACCAGCAAATCACCGGTAAGGTACATCGCTTGCCGTGATTGGCTGGTTGTTGTACGCTGGGTAGAGGGGTAGTCTTATACGGCGAGTATAGTCCAAACTCTATATTTGGACTGTAAAAGTTGGGGGTCGTCTTATACGCCCAGTCGTCTTATACGCCGGAATATACGGTATTTATAAATGACCTGGCAGGAGGCATTGAAAGTCATGTTTCTGTGTTTGCAGATGACACAAAACTAGGTAAAGTTATACAGGGCGAGCAGGATATTACTGTGCTGCAGAGGGATCTAGATAGACTGGGGGACTGGGCACTCAAATGGCAGATGAAATTCAATGTAGATAAATGTAAAGTTATGCACTTCGGGGTAGCGAATGCACAAGCAACCTACACCCTAAACGGTAGTGAATTAGGGGTAATGACAAATGAGAAGGATTTGGGAATTGTTATAGACAACAAACTAGGCAACAATGTGCAGTGTCAGTCTGCGGTTGCTAAGGCCAGTAAGGTATTGTCGTGTATAAAAAGGGGCATCAAGTCGCGGAATAAAGATATAATTTTGCCTCTATATAAATCAATGGTAAGGCCGCACCTTGAGTATGCTGTGCAATTTTGGGCACCTTTTCTAAAGAAGGATATCATAGCACTAGAAAGGGTGCAGAGGCGGGCTACAAAATTAATAAAAGGAATGGAGCACTATAGTTATGAAGAAAGGTTAACTAATTTAAATCTGTTTAGTTTAGAAAAACGTCGCCTCAGAGGGGATATGATAACGTTATATAAATATATTCGGGGCCAATACAAACCATTGTGTGGAAATCTGTTCATAAACAGGACTATGCATAGGACACGTGGTCATGCATTTAGACTGGAAGAAAGGAGATTTAGACTAAAGCAGAGGAAAGGGTTTTTCACAGTAAGGACAATAAGGATGTGGAATTCTCTGCCTGCAGAGGTAGTTTTATCAGAGTCTGTACAGACGTTTAAACTGCAACTGGATGGATACCTGGAAAAACATAATATTCGGGGATATAATCTTTAATTATGGGGAAACAGCTTATTGATCCAAGGAGAAATCTGACTGCCATTTTGGGGTCAAGAAGGAATTTTTTTCCCTGGTTAGTGCAAAATTGGAAAGAGCGAAGCCGGGGTTTTTTGCCTTCTTTTGGATCAAACAGCAACAAATTAACAGATATAGGAAAGGCTGAACTTGATGGACGCATGTCTTTTTTCAGCCTATGTAACTATGTAACTATGTAACTATGTGTCTGCTTATTGGGTACATATAGCAGGGTTCCAATGTGTGCATGCTGACTGGGTGCTGGAAGTTATTTCGGGGAAAACAGAAGGATACATCTGGGAGTTTCTACAGCTCTCTTGGTGAACCCGTTACAACAAGTTTAGGCTGTTGACCATTATGTTTTCCAACTACCAGCTCAATGGGCCACAGTCCAGCAAGCTTTGTCTATGGCTTCCAAGCACAACGAATGGCAGATGAATTGTTGTCGCATTACTCATTCCTACTCCATAGTAACCTCATTAAGGACCTTGCAATTCCGACACCACACTCGGTAACAACAAGAGAAATCTATCACTAGGTGGAAATACCCATAAGGGAGCTCCTTTTATTGTTCTTGTACCTATTGGACTTGCTTTATGTTCTTTTCTGCATTCTTACCCACTAGGTCCAACTGGTGTCTTAGTTTAAGAGCTACATTTTCAGGCCTAGGTTTTTGCATTTCTCACCACATTTTGGAAAAGACTGGAATTCCCCTTGTCTTCCATATAGCAATTGGAAGTGTATAAACTTCTGCCTTTTGGCTTCAAACAAACATTATTTTAAAAAAATCCTAATTTATGAATAATCAAAAATAAATTAAAAAGCTCTGAACTTTAACTTAATTGTGTTTGCTTAGCTTGTCTGCTGTAGCGGAGTATTCCTTCCCTCTCACATTTTCTGGGATTGTTACCAGCAGTTAATTAACTGTTATATTTCAAACTTTAACAGGTTATTGCTCTTCAGCAGAGTTCCCAGAAAATCTGGGCAAGGTTTTCTTTGGTTCTGCCTGAAGTTAACCATTAGTTAACCATTGCAATACCAAAGATTCTTTTACTGAAAATAATCCTACATCAGATCACAACACTTAGCTTTTAATAATATGTTCAATCAAAACACAAAGCTATAATAGAGAGGTGCAAAAGAATCCTTCAAGATGTGGAACAGAAAAATAAAAGTAAAAATCTCCGGGTTTCTGCGGACCTCAATCTGCTAGTGTGAAATTTTAGTTTGTGCTTCTGCTGTGGGTCAGCACAACATTCCTCAACAATTACAAACAGTGGCTTTAATAGAAAACTAATGCTGCCTCACTCGGGCATACATAATATAATGCTCTTTTGTCTGCAGAGGTTAAATGAGAGGGTGACAGTCACAGGGTAAAGCAGGATGGGTTTATTCTAGACTTGTGCATTCGTATTCGGGCGACTTGAAAACTAACACGAAGGGTGCGTTTTCGTTGTTTAGCCTGAATACTTAAGAAACATTCATGGCGGGGGCAAAACGTACACATTTGTCAAACTTTGCGGTAAGGATTTTCTTGCCTTTTTGTTTCACATATTTTACAGGTATGAATTTACAGCTCCTGGTTTATGCCACTGTCAAAAACTCCAATATGTGTTCAGCAACATCTCCTGGTGTCACGGTCCACGGCGCAGTCTATCTCCAGAGTACCCACGTCTAGCGCGTACTCGTTATTTTCTTCCTCCACTGTCTCTCCTCGTTGTCCTGGAGGCGAGTGGTGCATACGCACGTGCATCTCACCTCTCTTCTTATCCCATGCCACTGTGGAGGCGACGGGACGCGCACAGCGTGACGTCGAGTACCAGGGGCAGGGCTTTTGAGCGCGGTAGGTTTAAAAACTGAGCCCTGACTTCCATTATGGAACCTGTAAAATTGGCTGAGGCTGTAGCCGCACTCGCACCACAGATGATGGCTTTTAACCAGGCGTTACAAGACGTTCAAGCAGGACAGAATCAGATACGGCACCAAATGCAAGGCAACCCGATTGTCCGTGGTGATCCATTTCCAGCAAGTCCTATGCTTCCAGAGTCTGTGGCTTCTGAACCACAGATGCCCATGCCAGAAAGGTACTCCGGAGATCATAAAAAGTATAACACTTTCATGACCTCTTGCCAAATCATGTTCAATCTGAAACCACGAACATACTCATTGGATTATATCAAGATTCATTTCGCTGTTGTCAGAAGAACCCCAGTTATGGGCTCATCACCTGCTACATAGAAATAGCCCAGTGCTAAAGACATGGGCCTCTTTCTGACAAGCCATGGATGCCCCTATGAAGACCCTTTCAGAACTACCTCCGCTACTAGCACTCTAAGGGCTCTGAAACAAGTGAAAAGACCCGTAGAAGAATATATCACAGAATTCAGGGGTATATCCATGGAGACTACCTGGAATGAATAAGCACTGCATGATCAGTTCCGTCTAGGCCTGTCAGAAAATATCAAAGATGAATTGGTTCGTACTAATATCCCCAATTCCTTAGATGAATCCGCCAGACTGTCAATACAAGTTGACAGGAGACTTAGAGAAAGAAAGGCCAACGCCAAATGACCCCTTCTTCCAACTGTTCTGCAATACGGACACCGGTCAAATCTACTCCTAAAGACTCTATGGAGGAGCCTATGCAAATAGGTCTCATCAGAGGGCCATTATCCGTAGCTGAGAGAGAACATCGCAGAACTCTCGATTTTATGCCTGTATTGTGGAAACAAGGACCACTATGCCAACGAATGTAGAACCAAATCTCGTTCTTCCAAGGGTAAGCAACCCTCCCTGTTTTCTTCCATTCAAAAGCAAGGTCTCTCCTCATTTTACCAAACATCTGTCCCTTTCCATATCATTACAGTGGAAGGAAGACTCCATTGCTCTCTCAACAATGATTGATTTGAGAGCCAGCAGTAATATCCAGGACACCAAACTCCTACAGCTCCTTGGTATCTCCATACGAGATAAAGTACCTATATCCATACAGCTCCTTGGTATCTCCATACGAGATAAAGTACCTATATCCATACAATTAATGGATGGGAGCCCTTTGAAGACTGGTTCTATCACCAAAGAAACATTACCATTATGCATGCGCATTAACCCCAATCATACTGATGACATTGTTTTTTATGTGGTCCCATCTCCTGTCTTCCATATAATACTGGGTCTCCACTGGTAAATATCTCACAATCCTGTTGTTAATTGGGAGACGGGTACTGTTCGGTTCAACTATAACACATCACCTCATCTATGTCCATCAATGTTGCTCATGATTATAGCTCTCTTCCAGCAACTGAGATACGGCCTCAGTTTAGTCAATTCTCCAATGTGTTCGAAAAGAAAGGGGCAAGTCAACTCCCCCCACATAGAGAGTACAACTGCCCCATAGAACTGTTTCCTGGTGCTCCCATCCCTTTTGGTCGTATTTACCCCATGTCTGAACCAGAACTCGCTACTCTCAAGGACTACATAGGTGAAAATTTAGCCAAAGATTTTTTATGACCTTCTACCTCGCCTGCTGGAGCCGGTATTTTTTTCATTTCAAAAAAGGTTGGTGGTTTACGTCCATGCGTTGATTACAGTGAGATAAATAATATAACGGTGAAAAAACTTTATCCCTTACCTCTAATACCAGAATTAATGGAACGTGTTCCCTCTGCTTCTGTCTTTACATAGATGGATTTGAGGGGAGCATACAACCTGGTTAGAATCAAGGAGGGGGTACGAATGGAAAACAGCATTCAGACCCAGATATGGACACTTTGTACTTACTAATGCCATACGGCTTGTGTAATGTTCCTGCCGCTTTCCAACACTTTATGAACAATGTATTTAGGGATATGTTGGATCAGTTCGTAGTGGTCTAACTGGATGCTATTTTAATCTACTTCTCTTCTTTGACGACTCACAGAGAATATGTTTTTAAAGTGCTGATGAGACTAAGAGAGAATAGGTTATATACTAAACCAGAGAAATGTGTTTTTGAAACCCAATCCGTGGAGTTTTTGAATTTATTCTGTCCCCTACCAAGGTTGATATGACCCTAAAAAGATCACAGCTCTCCTGCAATGGCTACCGCCTACAGATAGGAAAGGCGTCCAAACGTTTGTGGGTTTTGCTAATTTTTATCGAGAATTCATAAGGAACTTCTCTCTATGAAATGCCTTTTAACCCCCTTAATGCCACTCTGCCTCCAGAAATGCCTTTTAACCCTCTATACGCCACTCTGCCTCCTGAAATGCCTTATACCTCCCTATATGCCACTCTGCCTCATAATATGCCTTTTAACCCTCTAAATGCCAGAGTGGTATATAGGGGTATAAGGCATTTCTGGAGGCAGAGTGGCAAATAGGGGGTCAAAAGGCATATCATGGGGCACAGTGGCATATAGAGGGTTAAAAGGCATATCATGGGGCACGGTGGCATTTAGAGGGTTAAAAGGCATTTCTGGGGCAGAGTGGCAAGCCTGGGGGCAGATGTGCATAACTGGGGGGCAGGTTGGAAAATAAAAGGAAAAAAAACAAAATATTTTTCTCAATCATAGTTTACATGAATTAACATTTACTGGTAAAACTTTTTTCCTATAGGGTCGTCTTATATTCTGGCTTTTTCTTTTTTTCCTAAATTAATATTCAGATTTTGGGGGAGACCATAGGTGCTCGAGGTGGATGCCTCTGACATCAAAGGGATGATTCCGATAAATAACTCCATCCGGTTTATTTTTTTCTCCGTACGTTGACCCCCGCAGAAAGAAATTACCGCGTTGGCGAAAGAGAAATGCTGGCCATGAAGATGGGATTAGTAGAGTGGCGTCACTTATTGGAGGGTACTCTTCACCCAATCACTGTCTGAGATTTCCATGGATTCTATTACAGACTTACCTTCATCAAACCAATTCACCACTCTCATGGTTGTGGTAGGTTTACAAAGATGGCTTATGTTATTCCTGCCAGACATCTGCCTTCAGCAGACAAAACCGCTGATTTCTTTGTGAGGGAGATCTTTCGTTTACACTGATTACCGGAGAATATAGTGTCTGATAGGGGAACACAATTTACTTCAGTTTTGGAAGGCCTTTTGTGATGTGATACACATCCAGCGTTCATTAGCCACAGCCTTTCTACCCCAGAGCAATGGACAAACGGAACATACAAAACAGGCATTGGAACAGTATCTCTGTTGTTTCACCTCTCACCTGCAGAATGACTGGTTCGAACTCCTACCATTGGCAGAATTCGCTTATAATAATAACCATATCCATTCCTCCACTTGAATGTCCCAGCTATGGCGTTCACCCTTCTGTGCTTCCTGGTTCTCCTATCCCCAGTACAGTACCCTCAGTGACGGAACATGTCACAAGGATGACCGATGTCTATAAGAAATTACGTACTGCTCTTATCAAGGCTCAACAACGATACAAACAGCATTCAGATAAACATCGTATCGCTGCCCCCATTTCCAGACTTGGTGACAAAGTATGGCTGTCGATTGGTGAGCTCGAGTTGTCCAACTAAAAAATTAGGACCCAAATTCATAGGTCCATACACATCCCGTATTCCATGTAATACTCCTGAAAGCTCGGAATGATAATCCTTTCCCTGGCAGACATCCTGACCCTCCTGCTCCTGTTGTCATCGACAAATCTGATGAATACGAGGTGGAACAGATACTTGATTCCAGAAGTATCATACAATGGAAAGGTTAGAAAGTCAATGATAATTCTTGGGAAGATGCTTAGAGAAGTGCATGCTGACGAGTTGGTTCATGACTTTCATTCAGTTCATCCTTTTAAGCCTGGTCCCTTGAGAGTCCGGAGGTCTCTCCTTAGGGGGGGAGCCTGTCATGATCCACACCGCAGTCCATCTCCAGATGCGGGTACTCATTATTTTCCTCCTCCACCGTCGCCTCTCCCCATCCTCTGGCAGGTGAGTGGTGCGCATGGGCAACTCACCTCTCTTATTATCCCGTGCCATTGTGGAGGTGACGGGACGCGCACAGCGTGACGTCAGGTACCAGGGGTGGGGCTTGGGAGAGCGGTGTCACGGTCAGGGCTACTTGCCAAGCTGTGACTGTGTGGTGGGCATGGGCAAGAAGGGGTTAATAGCACCAGGCCTCTGGATTTACTAACTTGACCCATTAACAAGGCATAAGTTACACCAAACTCCTGTAGAACTTAATAACAATACAGTAACGTGTTATCCTCTCTTAGGGTTTGTGGATATCGATACTAGAGCCCAAAGACAGATTTGGATTATGAATATTTTAATATCAAAAAGACAAAGGTTACACAGTGCCACAATTACAAAAAACAAGACATACAAAAGAAAAATAAAACAGCAAACAGTTCTTAAAAACAATGGGACTTAAACACAGAATCTTCACTCACGAGTTTCTTCAATAAGCAGGCCTGTGGGAACTCCTTGAGTCCAGAGAGTTTCTTATGATGTTGTTCTGATCATAACCAGCAAGAATCGGTTGGTTTGCCAGGCTTGGGTATCGTAATCACATGGGCTCGGAAGTTCTCAGGTGGAATAGTGCCTGAAGTCATCTAGGAACGAAATAAGGCTAACAAATAAGGACCTAATGTGGGGAGAAAAGTTTTGTAATAGGAAGAAGTGAAACCATCAGGGCCTGGTGCAGAGTGGGTTTTTAGTTGGGCCACCGCTCTCTCAATTTCTCTCAATTCAATGGGAGCATTAATGTTATCGGCAACCTCAGGGGAGATAGTCGGTAAGCGGATGGAAGTTAAGTAGGAATTAATATCTGCAGTAGATGGTTGGTGAGTCGAGGTGTCGGAACGAATATTATATAGTTTGGCATAAAAATCTGCAAAGACTTTGACCATAGCGGAGGGGTTGGAAATCAGGCGACCCATGTGGTCTTTTATGTGAGAAGGTCTAGAGGAAGCCACTGTAAGTCTTAATTTTCTAGCTAAGAGTGTGTCCGCTTTGTTGCCTTTGGCATAAAAGCGTTGTTTCAACTTCATCAACATGTAAGATGTGCGTTGGGAATCATGATCAGCGAGTTGCTGACGGGTATGTTTAATCACTTTTATGAGAGAATCTGTGGTGTTTAGTTTGTTAAGTATCTCTAAATCATATAATTTATATAGTAAGGATTCACAGGAGAGAGTATGTTGTTTTTTAGCATGAGCCGAAAGGCTTATTAGGCGTCCGCGTATAACGGCTTTGTGTGCATTCCAAATTGCCTCAATGGGCACGTCATCTGATTGATTGTCATGGAAGTATTGGGATAGGTCAGATTGGAGTTGTGTTTTATGAGTGGAAGATTGCAAGAGAGTGTCATTTAGTCGCCATGTCCCCCTGCCTGAGGTTGGGTGAGCTATCTTAATACTGAGCAGGACCGGAGCATGGTCCGACCAAGAGATTACACCGATCTGGCAAGAAAGAGCCTTTTGAAGAGAAAGTGTATCCAAAAAAATAGTCCAAACGGGAGTACGATTTATGTGGGGAGGAGAAGAAGGTATAATCTCTCTCCCCCGGGTGAAGGACCCTCCAAGCGTCAAACAGCGTGTGAGAATGAAGTAGGGTAGTCAAGTCAGAACTCGTTTTAAGGACGTGTCTCGTGTGGGAAGTCTTTCGTGTCGTCGAAGTGTCTAGGGACAAATCAAGGGGGGAGTTAAGGTAACCGCAAAGAATTAACTGGCCCTTTTTGTAACAATCTAATTTCTCAAAAAAAGAGGGGAAAAAGGAGGATTGACAAGTATTTGGAGCATAAAAAGAATAAAAAGAAAAGAATATGTAAGAAGATGGCATAATGTGTCATGAAATAATAAAATGGAGGTAAATGATATATAAAACAGAAAACAAACAAAAACCGAGAACAATGAAACCATGTAGAAGCGGTCATGTGCTAAATCAGTAGATAGCACAATGGGGTTGAACAGAATCCAGAAATAATAATAAACCGTGGAGTGAAAAAAGAACATATAAAACATAGTCAAATACGACTTAGCTGGTTAGGACTACCAGTCCAAACGGAGACTAAGATGAGAAGGACAAGTGCAGCAGCGATTCAGGTCTTCGATTGAACTGTCCATTCTCGGCGAAGTTTCTTTGGTGGAGACGATCGGTTCCGGGTGGTGTCGGTGTGTGTAGATGGCGGCGGATGGTCGGTAGTAAGGCCCCTGGTGTGGAGGATATGCATGCCTTCCTCAAGTGTAGAGATAGTAGATGTTGAGCCCTCTCTGGAAACATATAGACGTACTGGGTAGCCCCATCTGTACGGGATCTGATGAGAGCGAAGAAGTGTCGTAATCGGTAAAACGTCTGCGTTGTAGTGTGAGTTGGGATAGATCGGTGAGGAGCTGCACATCACCGAAGCGCGGAGGTAAGTCAGGTTTGCGGCGGGCTGCCTGCATAATCTGTTCTTTAACGTCGAAATAATGAACTCTGGTGAGAACATCTCGTGGCACGTTAGATTTAACCGATTGTGGTCTGGTGACCCTGTGGAGGCTGGATCGCCTCCACAGGGTCACCAGACCACAATCGGTTAAATCTAACGTGTCGAATCTCCTGAGCCTCGTCAGTCCCCAAGAGGACTTTAAAGAGTTGTTGAGTATAGGCAGGCAGATCAGCTTGAGATATGTCTTCTGGGATGAATTGTTTCGGCGGGATCTATCTTCAAGGTCCATAATTTTGGTACGGAGAAATTCCAATTCTGTGCGGACGGTAGAAGATTCTTCTGTAAGAGTATTATGTGCGTCTGCAAAGTCATCCATTCGTCTTTCAAGCTGGTCAGTGCGCTCACCAATGGCGTCAATATCTTGACGGAGAGAAGTGATAATATCTTGCAGATCTTTTTTCAACTGCATCCTTATGTCTTGCAAAAGTGATCTCATCGTATGCGAGGTAAGTTGTTGCTCAGGTTGATCATCAAGCAAAGCCAGCGGTGAGGTTTGACGTGGAGACGAAGCGTCAGAACGCGGCACAGATGGCAAGCCAGTGGAGGCATCGGAGTCATCGTCAGGCGCACGAGGTAGGCCCGAGGCTGGAGGGAGAACTTTCTTCTGAGATTTCGACTCGAAATAACCCGGCATAATAGACGGTTTACGCGAGCGGGAGGAAGCCATCTCGTAGGGAACACGAAAACTTGTAGGATGTGGAAATATCACCACGGATTGATGCAGATGGCGTGCAGTAAAGATCTGGATCAGCAGAGCTCTCTCCCCCTGCGTCCATTCATTTCGCCATGTAGGCCACGCCCCCAACTGCTAGTATTTTAACCATTTCCATGCACTAATTCTGCTACCAGCGTCTGTCAAAATTTGCGGTACCATTTTTCCCCCCACACACGTTGTACTTTATGTATGAATTTACCAGTCCTAGTATATGTCACTGTCAAACGCCACTAAGTACAGTGATCAGTGCATACTTTTATCGGGTTGTTTGGGGACTAAAGGGCCACATTTGGGAGCTCCGCATTTTTCAAATTAGAATTTTGACAAGTTGAAAATTATGACCCCATGTCCTATTTGGGACATCTTTGAAGTCAGCCAATTCAATTTGCCAATCAAAGCATATATATTTTTGAAAACTAGACACCACAGGGTATTTTAAATGCTGGTATTTTAACCCTTTACATGCACTAATTTTACTACCAGCCTTTGTCAAACTTTGTGGTAGTAATTTATTTTGTGGTATTTATTTCGCTTCAGGTATGTATTTACAGCTCCTGGTATATGTCACTGCCAAACACGCCAATATGTGTTGAGCAACATCTCCTGAGTGATATCAGCCATGGTTGTTTGGGGACCAAAGGGCCACATTTTAAAGTGTTTCATTTTCTTTGACATTTGATGATCCTGTCCCCATGCCCTATTTGGGACATCTTTAGACCAGGCCATTTTACCTAATGAAACCATATCTGTGTGAAAACTAGACACCCAGGGTATTTCAACTGCTAGTATTTTAACTCTTTCAATGCAGTAATTCTACTACTAGCCTTTGTCAAAGTTTGTGGTGTTTTTTTTCACATGTTTTTTTGGCATATGGTCAGCTTGCACCTATGCCCTATTTCGAATCTTTGAAACCAACCAATTCAATATGCCACATAAAGCTATATATGTTTGAAAACTAGACACCGTATGGTAGTATCAAATGCTAGTATTTTAACTCTTTCAATGCCAGAATTTTTGGGAAGATACAGTGCCATTTTTAGGACTTGCTCATGAAGATATTTATTTTTTATTTTATATTAAAAATAGTTATTATATTAAATAATGGTTATATGACCATATATGACCTATATGACCAAGATCAAAAGGACAGGAATTAACTGAAGAATATGTAATGTATGGTAGTAATATTATGTAGGCTGACACGGGGAAGTGGACAAGATTCCCATGAGGATATAGAAATATCAATTTCCCTTCTAATAAGAAGAAAGGTCTCAATACGTGGATCCCAACCTATCTAATTTACTCAAATACGATCCAAATAATCAAACCAGAGATCAGATGGAGTTACAAAAAAATATTTGATCCCCTAATGATTTTTTATGTTAACCCACTGACAAAAACATGATCAGTCTATAGGTATATTTGAACAGTGAGAGACAGAATAACAATAAAAACATCCAGAATAATGCATTTCAAATAAGTTATGAATTGATTAGCATTTTACTCAATGAACTAAGTATTTGACCCCTTTGCAAAACATAACTTAGTACTTGGTGGCAAAACCCTTGTTGGCAATCACAGAGGTCAGACTTTTCTTGTAGTTGACCACCAGGTTTGCACACATCTCAGGAGGGATTTTGTCCCACTCCTCTTTGCAGATCCACTCCGGTCATTAAGGTTTCGGGGCTGACGTTTGGCAACACGAACCTTTAACTCCCTCCACAGATTTTCTATGGGATTAAGGTCTGGAGACCTTAAGACATTAAGGCCACTCCACGACCTTAATGTGCTTCTTCTTGAGCCAGTCCTTTGTTGCCTTGGCCGTGTGTCTTGGGTCATTTGCCATGCTGAAATACCCATCAACAACCCATTTATCCTGGCTGAAGGAGGTTCTCACCCAAGATTTGACTGTAAATGGCCCCATCCATCCTCCCTTTGATGAGGTGAAGTTGCCCTGTCCCCTTAGCAGAAAAACACCCCCAAAGCATAATGTTTCCACCTCTATGTTTGATGGTAGGGATGGTGTTCTTGGGGTCATAGGCAGTATTCCTTCTCCTCCAAACACGGCGAGTTGAGTTGATGCCAAATAGCTTGATTTTGGTCTCATCTGACCACAACACTTTCACCCAGTTCATTGGCAAACTTCAGACAGGCCTGTACATGTGTTTTCTTAAGCAGGGGGGCCTTGCAGGAGCTGCAGGATTTCAGTCCTTCACGGCATAGTGTGTTACCAATTGTTTTCTGGGCTGATTCCTTACCATTCTCATGATCATTGAAACTCCACGAGGTGAGATCTTGCATGGAGCCCCAGACTGAGGGAGACTGACAGTTATTTTGTGTTTCTTCCATTTGCGAATAATCACACCAACTGTTGTCACCTTCTCACCAAGCTGCTTGGGGATGGTCTTGTAGCCCATACCAGCCTTGTGTAGGTCTACAATCTTGTCCCTGACATCCTTGGATAGCTCTTTGGTTTCGGCCATGGTGGAGAGTTTGAAATCTGGTTGATTGCTTTTGTGGACATGTGTCTTTTATACAGGTAACAAGCTGAGATTAGGAACACTCCCTTTAAGAGAGTGCTCCTAATCTCAGCTTGTTACCTGTATAAAAGACACCTGCAAGCCAGACATCTTGCTGATTGATAGGGGATCAAATACTTATTTCACTTAGTAAAATGCAAATTAATGTATAATTTATTTGAAATGCATTATTCTGGATTTTTTTGTTGTTCTGTCTCTCACTGTTCAAATAAACCTACCATTAAAATTATAGACTAATCATGTCTTTGTCGGTGGGCAAATGTACAAAATGTATATTATACATTGGTATTAACATGGGGTCAAATCAGAATCAGTATAGTTAACTAAATAAATGTAAGATAGTAATACACTTCTGGTTCCTTAGGGTTTCGGCAGATTTTATTCCCATGTGGTCCCATGTATTTCAGCTAAAGATGCTGACTAAGTTATGATACTACCAAGCAGATTCCTTATCAGTTTGTCCCTGAGAAGTTGTATAAAGTGAATCGTATATTAAATTATTTCCTAAGTGCAGTAATCAACAAGTACGACCCTCTCATTCAATTGAAGTCTATACTGTATCATTAGCAAATCATAGACTTGGAAGAGAAAAATATAATTTTGCCTGTATTTGTTTATTCGGTACAAACTATGTGGTGATAGAGTTCTCTGTCTGTTGCACAATTCTTGTGTGTTTTTTCTTAGCAACAGGCAAATCCATTCCATCTGGCCAGAAACTGAAATAGAGATGTAGATGAGCTAACCACGCTTCTGTCTTTATTACTTAATGTTTTTTTAAAAAAATCAATTGAGTAGGGAGGCCTCACACAGTTATCTTGCTGTTTGTGAAATCCAAATATTTAGAAATGCACACTATAAACATTCTTATTTTAAAGTCTACCTGCTTTTCTTTCATTTTTTTCCATAAATGGCACATGAAAGACTCATTTTTTTTGTTTTTTTTTCTTCAAAAAGCTGAAAAATGTGTTAAACTTTTTTTTATCTTGTAACTGGATTTAGGTGTTGTATTTTCAAGCATAGTGTTAGATTGCATTGTAACCATGTGTGCAACTGAATACCTTATCAGGGGTAGGACAATAAAGGGTGCAGTCAGTGCAACGTTTCAATGTCCCTGGTGAGGTAAATCATAGGGTCTCCCATCACTTGCCCCACTTGTGTAGGGGGCCCTTTTTCAAGTGGGGCCAGGCATACCGCTAGGCCAGTAGTCGCTGCACCGAGATACGATGTAATTTCCTAGCGCTCAAACTCAGTGTGAGAGAACTGAGGAGGATCAAGAGAGCTGTCACTGGTTGGTTCACTTCCTATCCTGAGTCAACAAAGGTAGGGGTGTGTGGAAGAATGTATGTGTGTGGAAGTATGTGTGTTTGTGTGTGTGTGGAAGTGGCCTGGAGGCCAACAGCTAAATGATGGGGAAGGCCAGGTGATTCCGGGGTTTTGGGGGTGATGAGGGAGCTGTACTCTACTTAAACCCCAGGTTTTTCTTGGCCTCCCTCCTTTTTCATTTTGGTCAGCAAAGCCTTTTTCCTACTCTCCCACCTATATATGTATTTATTTTTATTGCAGAAGTGGCATTATTGTGGGGAAAGCTGGGCCTCTTCTAGTGTAGGGGCTGGT
The DNA here is from genome assembly GCF_027358695.1 of Spea bombifrons. Lineage (NCBI taxonomy): Eukaryota > Metazoa > Chordata > Amphibia > Anura > Pelobatidae > Spea > Spea bombifrons. The sequence continues at coordinate 16,683,530 of NC_071094.1, forward strand.
TGTTTTGGGGCAGCCAGCCCAGATGCACGAGCGACTGAGTTAGGTGGAGGGCCATCCTCGTGTGTGGTGTCCCTGGGGGTGCCTGGTCAACACTATTGTGCTTTGAAACACCAGTATGTTTTACCAACATTTGCAAGAGGAAACGTACATCTTGAGCAGCCACCCCCTCCCTCGTATGTTCACAGGATTTATGTTGACCGTTTGGTTAATGCTGATGTCCTGACTGGATTGTGTTTAAAGTTACTATTTCTAGGGTGGGAATGTGACTCAAGGGTAATGGTGAGGCAACTGCCCCAAGGCTAGTCATTATTCCGGGGGGGGGGCATAGCAGCTGCTTCTTGAGCCTACAACAACCATGGCTCCCAGGGGCTGCAACTGTGACTAAGACCACTTCTGCACGGGTCTGCAGCATCCTGTCTTATACTGGCCAGGGGAAGCAGAAACACACCGGGGTCAGGTTAAGTGACCCTTCTACGTTCTTGCTTCCCCTGGGCGGTAAAAGAGACTTTGAGAGAAATCTGCAGGTGAGGTAAAGAGGTGCTGAAGGATGTATGAATGAGTATGTGCAAACGAGTAAGTATTCATGTAATAAGTATATGTTTACCCATTTTTATACGTTTTTCCATTTCCCCTGAGGTAATCGTACACTTAAGTAGAACACGGGTCTGTACTTATTATTATATTTAATGGACTGATCCTATTCTTAATGTGTGCAAAGAACACTGTTATATCATTCACCTTTTGTGTTGGTTTTGCATGTTGTTCATATCACGTGTAGTGCACAATTAGTATTACTGTGTGAGTTATAGGAGTGTGCTTACACACATCCACTTATTTTATTATTTCATAAATATCAAATATAACTGTTATTTCTATTAGACCATAGCTTCATCTGTAGATTTTCCACAATAGATTTTATAATGTTGAATCGAAGAAAGTAAAACACACAATTGTTGACAATAAGCCTAGTTAAGATTCGGTCCCATTGTTGTTATCTTACATAGAATAGAGTTGTCTTTATAGCTCAATTTGGTTTGTTAATTAATGTTCCAAATTAGAGAAGATAAATCATTACAATTAGTTATGTTAAATTCCAATCTGTACCAGGAATCTCGTTTTGATTCATCCAGTCGAGTCTTATAAATGTCAGACTATACTCACTTCATAGTAGTGTTTTAAAATAGCAGGTAGCAGGTAGTTCTAACCCTTCTTTATTAATTTTCTGGGCTAATATGTGACAATATATGTGAAATATGTGGCTTTTTGTTTTTTTTGCCTCTCCAAATAAAATTGGTGAAACTTGTTAACCCCTTCAGTCCCGTATGGACGTACCGGTACATCCAAAAAACGCCTTCCAAGAATCCCCTATGGACCTACCGGTACGTCCTGCCCTTCTTGCAACGGTTAAAAATATTAAAATAATACAATCAATAATAATTGAAAAAAATTAAAATAAAGTGAGTTAAGTGATGTCATTGTGACATCACTGGCATTAATAACATGTTCAAGAGGTCCCTAAGAGGACCTCTAACCATTTGAAAATATATATATATATAAAAATACAAAAAAATACAAAAAATTAAATAAAGATTAAAAAATATATAAAAAAGATAATAATAATAATAAAAATTGCCCCAGCACAACATCTACCCAGTATAACCCTCCTGCCCCCTTTCACAACCCCCAAACCTTTAAGCCATAAGCATAAAAATTTACACCTTATAGTATGTTCCCTATAAGTGCTGGGAAAGTATGGAAAGTCTATATAAATTAGGTATTTCCCTGCCATCCCAGGTGACACTAAGTATAGACTCCTCCTCCGTACCTGAGATAGGGCAGGACTCTAAAACTTAAAAATTCCCTCCCCTCCTACTAACACCAGTGTTTTTCCTGCCCTACATCAGGTAAGGAGGACTCATCCACCATTTATTATTTTTTCCTTGGCTCTAGGTTGAGCCGTTTTTACCCCGGGCTAAGCCCCCTTCCTGGGGGATACCCTTGCACCTTAAGCCGGGTGGCTGGTGCCGCGCCGCCCAGCGCTTACAGTCCTTACCTTGGCTCTGTCGGTCATGGCGGTGTTCACGGCTGTGGCTCCGTCAATCGCGGCGGTGTTCGCTGCTGCGGCTCCGTCATTCGCGGCTTGTATATCTCCCATGCAGTGGAGTCGCTACGGGGGGCAAGGAGGGGCAATTGCCCCCCCTTCCCCCCCCCTGCCGAATTTGGAACCACCCAACGGATTGCCCGGGACATAGTGAGAAAGAGGGTAGTAAGAATATTGAAATATGTAAAGTGTGAATGAGTGAGTATGAATTAATGTGTGAATAAGTGAGAGTATGGATTAATGTGTGAATGAATTGTTTGAATGAGAGAGAGTATGAATTAATGTGTGGATGAACTGTCTGAATGAAAGAGTGAAGTAATGAGCGACTGTTAAAGTGGTTGTGTATATCAGATCTATAATTGTGGAAAGGCAAAGATGGCAGTAGCAGGGTGTTTGAGCCTTGGGGACCAAGATGGCACAGGCAGGGTGTTTATGGGACAAAGATGGCACAGGCCGGACTGTTGACTTATGCTGGGCTGTTTGGGGACAAAGATGACAAATCCTATGTGTGTTATCTGGGTGCTGATTAGGTTCTAGGTGGGCAGTGTGGACGCCAGTACTGGCTTTGGGGTGTGCAGCCTGTGATCTATGCCCGTAATTTAGGGGTTTTATCTATACCTTTAATAGATAAAAGTTTTTATGTGAATTCCAATTGATCTATATCTGCAAAGCTGGGTTTTTTGGTTATTCTGTAGATCCATATCTGCTATGCTATGTTTCCATACATTATTATTATTGTATACCTGCAAATACAGTATTTGTATGTCTGATTCTGTTTATTTGATCTATACCTTCAGTGTGGAGTTCACAAGTGAATTTCAATTGATCTATACATGCAAAGCTGGGTTTGTGTGTTAATGTGTTGATCTATGGCTGCTATTGGCATCAGTGTCTAATATTTATATATATTGGCGGCAGGGGCTAATATTAATATATATATGGGCAGCAGGGTCTAATATTATTACATATCGGCAGCAGGGTATAATATTTTGATATATCGGCAGCAGGGTATAATATTAAAGAAACTGCCAGGTCAGCTGTTATTTTGAAATCATATTTCAAGAGATACATACTTATTATGTAGTTAAAAATACATGTCTAATGCGTATATGTGATGGGACCATCACATAAATCAATAATAAAGGGAGGGGCTTGCTGCGGGCATTAATACAAATAGTGCTGGCTGGAGGCGATCATACAAGAGTCTGGGGGCAGCACATTAATCTATACTAAAAAGATGCTGGCTGAGGCATCAATACACAAGGGACAAAAACACAATGCAGTGTGGAAAATCCATCCTGGTGTAGTTGTCTGTGTTGTAGATTGTGTCCTGCTGTTTGTGTGTTTTTGGTTATCAGTATAGCAGAGCCTGTCCTGGTGTCTGTGTGTTTGGGTGTTGGTGTGGTAGAGCCTGTCCTGGTGTGTGTGTATGTGTGTTGGTGTGGCAGAGCCTGTCCTGGTGTGTATTTGGTCATCTTTTTTGGCACTTTACTTACTGTAGGAATAAATTGGACTGTTTATTTTATCCAGACAAAATCATGGACAAGATGTGAGAAATAACATATATATCATATAATCACTTCAACACATAGCAAATACACCACATAGTTTGAAGAAAATATGCTTATAAAATGTTTTTTTTTAACCATTTGCTAATTTTAAAAAAATGTCCCTGGATTTCATTTTAAAAATCTGGTCACCTTAGAGTATTCTGCCTATTCATGTACACAACTAATTGTGTGGACGACTGCAGGAGAAATGGGAAAAGAGGCCACCCTGGCAAAACCACAGCGTTAAGTGAGTTTGTGAAATCTCCCAATAAAGCCGGCTACGATTGAGCAAACAGCTCAAAACATGGGATTATTATACACACACAAGTGTAATTCTGTCATGGGATAAGCATGTTGAATATATAGTTGCTTTTTGAATAAATAAAATGACAAGATTCTAAAGTGCCTTGGGTTATTGTAGTATTCCAGGCCCTGTTTGTATAAATGGAAGTTGTATATTTAATCTATGATTTCCTTTTAAACTAAATATAAATTACTTTGTATGTGGAAAGGAATGTGGTCTTAGTTATTCATTCCAGAGACTGTACTCGATAATTCTGTTGCTGTCAAGAAAAAGTAAGACACTGTTTTGCACTATGGTAAGAAAGTATAGACATGCATTCATTAAGAAGAGTCATATAGAATTAGAAACTGTTTTATTACAACTATCTAAAAAACTTGTCCCCAAATATTATTTAATTGTAGGGCATTCTGATAATATGGAAACATTTGTGATGTTGCTTAATGTCAGTGAATACGAAGTGGTCCAGTCATTAATAAAAATGATGGCCAGTCTGCACAGTTTGCAATCATAGGCAATTTTAACCACACATAAATCATCTGGCATAGAAACTTGTGGAAGAAAATGTTGGGCATTTTAAGACATTTGTATGTCACAAGCTGCAATTGAGACAAGCTAATGGTCTTATATTAAGGAATGGGAATTGTTGGGCAGTGGTAATGATATATGGTTTAATTTTGAAATTGGGTTACTAAAGCTGCTTGTTATGGGACTAACATAGACACTTTTTTGTAAAACAGCAAAGTACAAGTTCCTCTTGTAGAAGAAAATAAACTGGGATAAAAATTTAACAGGAAAAAAGCACAACTGATAAACATTATGTTGTTGACGAGTAATACCAAGAGTTTTATACATTTTGGGGAAACAATGAAATAAAAATGAATTAAAACCCAATGTGGGTCAACTTTAAAGTCTTTACCTTACTTAACCCCTTAATGACAAGACTGTTTCTTTTTCGTAGTACACTTTGGGACAAAAACTTTTTATCATTTATCAGTGTTGTTGTTTAGATAGTTTTTTTTAGGACAAGCAGGGCTTTCTTTAGATACCATTATTTTTATCATATCATCTAATTTAATATAAAAAATGATAAAATATGGTGATTTTTTGTAAAAAATGACTTTTTCTCACTTTTTAAAAAAATCTTTTACTCATCTGCAAAAACAAATGAAAAAAAACCTACTATATGTCCTGAGTTTAGAAATACCCAATGTTTTGTGTTGTTGCTTTTTTCTGTAAGTAGCGTTATGCTATTTCAAAACAATTTTTTCCCCAAATCTGGTCATTCTGCCTCATGTGGTATTTGGGACATCTTTGAAGCTGGCCAATGCAATTTACCCACTCAAACCATATTTTTTTGAAAACTAGACACCCCAGGGTATTACAAATGCTGATATTTAAACCCTTTCCATGAGCTAATTCTACCATCAGCCTGTCAGGGTCCATCCAGGCTGCGGAGCTGCATATCTCTGTTTTTCCTTGCCTTGCCTTAGTTCCCATGTTTTACTGTGGTCCACTCCTGGATTTCCGTATGCTGTCCTGAACCTCTGATTCCTTGATCCCAGTCTGCTCCTTGCTTCAGCTGTTTCCTTTATAAGGTGTGTCCCACGTGGTTGTTCTGTTTGTCTCAGTCTGCAGTCTAAAGGTATGTCCTTCTCGGTTCTGTGTTTGGATTCAATGTTTAGTTTATCAGTACTTTCGTATGCAGGGCTTAGCATTAGGACCCACCGTCATTGGAGTACTTTGGCGTAGTAGTGGGCTAAGCATACTATGGCCATATCATGTGACGGAATCTCCAATTGTTATCACATAGTCCTAGGCTAGTTCCTGTATTCATGTTTGTCTGTCTCTTATGTACCTTTGCTCTCCTTCCCTTGTGTTCCGTGCCTTGTTCCCCGTCCTTTGTTGTGCCCTGTATCATGCATGTCTCGTCTGGTTATGTTCCTTGCTCGGTCTCCCTGTTCCTTGCTCTGTCCTCCTTGCTTGCTACGTTTCTGTTGATACTCTGCTTAGCTTCCATACTCCCAGCCTGCAGCACCCTGTCATGATTCTAGTGCTATGTCTCATGCCTGCTCCAGGGTGCCTGCAGGATATTTCCAAGCTTTGCTCGTTTTGTCAGATCCAAGTTTAGTTTGGATTTCCACATCCAGCCAAGTTTAGTTCTGCCTTGTTCTGGACATCATCAGCTGCTATGTCAGGGTGCTGGTATGTGGCTGCTCAATCCTAGATGCCCACCTGGGAGAGTGCAGTCACCCTGCACCAGGCCCTGTCCTGACTCCGCTACTGCATACTTAACTCCTGAACACAATCTTTGGGCATGCTGGGTTATTACAGTCGTCTGTATAGACCCATTCCCTGACACAGCCTTTGTCAAACTTTATGGTAGTATTTTGTTTGTTTGTTTGTTTTTTCCACATGCATTTTACTTCAGGTATGAATTTACTGCTCCTAGTCCCGGTCAAGCACCTCAATATGTGTTCAGGAACATCTCCTGAGTACAGTCATACCCCCATGCATGGGGTTGCTGGGTTATTTGGGAGGTAAAAGGCCACCTTTGTGAGGTGTGCATTTTTGGCATTTGGACATCTGGTCAGTCTGTGCCCATGCCCCATATTTGGGACATCTTTGAAGCCAACCAATTCAATTTACCCCATCAAATCATACATTTTTCAAAACTAGGCACCCCAAGGGCATTTAAAATGCCAATATTTTAACTCTTCCCATGTGTTAGATGTAGCGCCAATTGTAGGACTCATAAACCCAGAAACAAAATTGTAGACCTGCACCAGGCTGGGAAGACTGAATCTGCAATAGGCAAGCAGCTTGGTGTGAAGAAATCAACTGTGGGAGCAATTATTCGAAAATGGAAGACATACAGGACCACTGATAATCTCCCTCAATCTGGAGCTCCACGTAAGATCTCACCCCGTGGTGTCAAAATGATCACAAGAACGGTGAGCAACAATCCCAGAACCACACGGGGGGACCTAGTGAATGACCTGCAGAGAGCTGGGACCAAAGTAACAAAGGCTACCATCAGTAACACACTACACTGCCAGGGACTCAAATCATGCAGTGCCAGACGTCCCCCCCGTCTGAAGTTTGCTAGAGAGCATTTGGATGATCCAGAAGAGGATTGGGCGAATGACATATGGTCAGATGAAACCAAGGTAGAACTTTTTGGTAGAAACTCAACTCGTCGTGTTTGGAGGAGAAAGAATGCTGAGTTGCATCCAAAGAACACCATACCTACGGTGAAGCATGGGGGTGGAAACATCATGCTTTCGGGCTGTTTTTCTGCAAAGGGACCAGGACGAATGATCCGTGTAAAGGAAAGAATGAATGGGGCCATGTATCGTGAGATTTTGATTGAAAACCTGAAGATGAAACGTGGCTGGGTCTTTCAGCATGACAATGATCCCAAACACATTGCCCGGGCAACGAAGGAATGGCTTCGTAAGAAGCATTTCAAGGTCCTGGAGTGGCCTAGCCAGTCTCCAGATCTCAACCCCATAGAAAACCTTTGGAGGGAGTTGAAAGTCCGTGCTGCCCGGCGACAGCACAAAAACATCACTGCTCTAGAGGAGATCTGCATGGAGGAATGGTCCAAAATACCAGCAACAGTGTGTGAAAACCTTGTGAAGACTTACAGAAAACGTTTGACCGCTGTCATTGCCAACAAAGGGTATATAACAAAGTATTGATATGAACTTTTGTTATTGACCAAATACTTATTTGCCACCATAATTTCAATTTCAAAATCAGACAATGTGATTTATGGACTTTGTTGTCTCATTCTGTCTCTCATAGTTGAAGTGTACCTATGGTGAAAATTACAGGCCTCTCTCATCTTTGTAAGTGGGAAAACTTGCACAATTGGTGGCTGACTAAAAATTTATATATATAATTTGGACCTTTTTTTGGTGACAGTGGGGGATTATTTTTATATGTTACCAATTTTTTTACAATTTTTTTTACAATTTTTTTTTTTTTTTTTACTAATCACATTGTGATTAGTGAGCTGGGCTCTATTGACCTGCATTCAACCTCCAGGGGTGCTCTAGAGTTCTCAGTGGGGTGTGGATAGACCCTCTGTGAACTCTGATATTTGACAGTTGGCACCACCATGTTGTGAGTGGCAGTAATGCCATTCACTGATGGTGCTTGTGGTTGTTCTTCAGAGCAATCACGAGGCAATTGGGGTAGGGTGGTTGTGATTATGCTTAGGAAGTGATTGCTGATCAACCCCCCATCATTAACTTGCAAGTTCCCTGTGAATTACAAATGTGAGTTTGAACTATGTTTTAACTTGAAAAATTCAAATTAATACTCTTGGGGGCATCTTTTGACTTCAACTTGAATTTATGTGTGAGTACTGTCAAGTTATGTCAGTGCAGTTAATACTTTAATTCAAGACATTAGAGATAATTCCCCCAAGTCTAAGTGTCCCATTAAAGGGGGAAATACACACTCCAATCGCTTGATGTTTTCCTTCATGTGTTTTACACAGCCTGGTGGTAATGGTAGGTAGGGCTTTTTTATCATGTTTTTTTTTTATTGTGCACATCAGCGAGTATTTTGTGCACCAGAAGTTGTATACGCGTGTTGCGTAGATGTCCCCCGCCGGCCCCGGAAGACACCCGGGAGTCTGCTCTGGTAAGTCGGGGGGGCAGAGTGGCAGCATATCTCGGGGGGGGAGGAGGTGGCAGCATATCTCGGGGGTGGAAGGACAGTGGCAGCATATCTCGGGGGGGGAAGGACAGTGGCAGCATATCTCGGGCGGGGACAGTGACAGCATATCTTGGGGAGGAGGACAGTGGCAGCATATCTCGGGGGGAGACAGAGTGGCAGCATGTTTTTTTGGTGCTATTTTAAAGAAAAAAACTTTTTCTTTAAAAAAGCACCAAACGTTTAGGGTACGGCCTATATACGGGGGCGGCCTATATCCGAGCCAATACGGTAATTCTCTAGATTGTAAACTCGTTTAAGCAGGGCCCTCCTCACCTGTTTCTGTAATGGTATGTGTTATAGACTACTTGTTATACTCATTGTACAGCGCTACAGAATATTATGGTGCTATACAATAAATAATAATTTAGCATTGCCCACTCTATTAGCAGTTCATACCAGCACTGATTAAGATTTCTTTAAATTGAATAAGTTAGTGTGTAGCTCCCACAGAACCATCTAGAACCCACTGAATAAAATATATGGGACATTTTGCTTCAGAGGTTGTTGGGAATTTGATAACTAATGTATTGTTGATTCACTCAGACACACATCCAGATATTTGCACACTCAGCACTAACACACCCATATATTCAAACTAAAACACACACATTACTATACCTAAACAAATACACATGTTTACATACTAACATACCCATCCACATATATACTAACATATGATCACACCCTAAAATAACCCACAAACATACCTACTACACATACTAATATACCCAAAGACATGTTCACACACTAAAATACCCCCACACACATACTAACATAGCCAAAGACACATGTTCACACACTAAAATATCCCCTCACCACACACACACTAACATGCCCAGACACACACACATACATTAACATACCCACACACATTAACATACTCAGACACACACACACATTAACATACACACGTGGTTGTTCTGTTTGTCTCAGTCTGCAGTCTAAAGGTATGTCCTTCTCGGTTCTGTGTTTGGATTCAATGTTTAGTTTATCAGTACTTTCGTATGCAGGGCTTAGCATTAGGACCCACCGTCATTGGAGTACTTTGGCGTAGTAGTGGGCTAAGCATACTATGGCCATATCATGTGACGGAATCTCCAATTGTTATCACATAGTCCTAGGCTAGTTCCTGTATTCATGTTTGTCTGTCTCTTATGTACCTTTGCTCTCCTTCCCTTGTGTTCCGTGCCTTGTTCCCCGTCCTTTGTTGTGCCCTGTATCATGCATGTCTCGTCTGGTTATGTTCCTTGCTCGGTCTCCCTGTTCCTTGCTCTGTCCTCCTTGCTTGCTACGTTTCTGTTGATACTCTGCTTAGCTTCCATACTCCCAGCCTGCAGCACCCTGTCATGATTCTAGTGCTATGTCTCATGCCTGCTCCAGGGTGCCTGCAGGATATTTCCAAGCTTTGCTCGTTTTGTCAGATCCAAGTTTAGTTTGGATTTCCACATCCAGCCAAGTTTAGTTCTGCCTTGTTCTGGACATCATCAGCTGCTATGTCAGGGTGCTGGTATGTGGCTGCTCAATCCTAGATGCCCACCTGGGAGAGTGCAGTCACCCTGCACCAGGCCCTGTCCTGACTCCGCTACTGCATACTTAACTCCTGAACACAATCTTTGGGCATGCTGGGTTATTACAGTCGTCTGTATAGACCCATTCCCTGACACAGCCTTTGTCAAACTTTATGGTAGTATTTTGTTTGTTTGTTTGTTTTTTCCACATGCATTTTACTTCAGGTATGAATTTACTGCTCCTAGTCCCGGTCAAGCACCTCAATATGTGTTCAGGAACATCTCCTGAGTACAGTCATACCCCCATGCATGGGGTTGCTGGGTTATTTGGGAGGTAAAAGGCCACCTTTGTGAGGTGTGCATTTTTGGCATTTGGACATCTGGTCAGTCTGTGCCCATGCCCCATATTTGGGACATCTTTGAAGCCAACCAATTCAATTTACCCCATCAAATCATACATTTTTCAAAACTAGGCACCCCAAGGGCATTTAAAATGCCAATATTTTAACTCTTCCCATGTGTTAGATGTAGCGCCAATTGTAGGACTCATAAACCCAGAAACAAAATTGTAGTGGCAGAGTGGCAGCATATCTCGGGGGGGGAGGAGGTGGCAGCATATCTCGGGGGTGGAAGGACAGTGGCAGCATATCTCGGGGGGGGGGAAGGACAGTGGCAGCATATCTCGGGCGGGGACAGTGACAGCATATCTTGGGGAGGAGGACAGTGGCAGCATATCTCGGGGGGAGACAGAGTGGCAGCATGTTTTTTTGGTGCTATTTTAAAGAAAAAAACTTTTTCTTTAAAAAAGCACCAAACGTTTAGGGTACGGCCTATATACGGGGGCGGCCTATATCCGAGCCAATACGGTAATTCTCTAGATTGTAAACTCGTTTAAGCAGGGCCCTCCTCACCTGTTTCTGTAATGGTATGTGTTATAGACTACTTGTTATACTCATTGTACAGCGCTACAGAATATTATGGTGCTATACAATAAATAATAATTTAGCATTGCCCACTCTATTAGCAGTTCATACCAGCACTGATTAAGATTTCTTTAAATTGAATAAGTTAGTGTGTAGCTCCCACAGAACCATCTAGAACCCACTGAATAAAATATATGGGACATTTTGCTTCAGAGGTTGTTGGGAATTTGATAACTAATGTATTGTTGATTCACTCAGACACACATCCAGATATTTGCACACTCAGCACTAACACACCCATATATTCAAACTAAAACACACACATTACTATACCTAAACAAATACACATGTTTACATACTAACATACCCATCCACATATATACTAACATATGATCACACCCTAAAATAACCCACAAACATACCTACTACACATACTAATATACCCAAAGACATGTTCACACACTAAAATACCCCCACACACATACTAACATAGCCAAAGACACATGTTCACACACTAAAATATCCCCTCACCACACACACACTAACATGCCCAGACACACACACATACATTAACATACCCACACACATTAACATACTCAGACACACACACACATTAACATACACAGACACAAACATTAACATACCCACACACACATTAACATACCCCCCACACACATTCACATACCCAGACACACACACACATTAACATACCCCCACACACACATTCACATACCCAGACACACACACTAACATACCAAAAGACATAAATGTATTATGCCTCCTTATGATGTTGACTCAGTTTATTGCCGCCCTAAATGTTAATAAAATGGCCGATGCGCCACATTAACCGTGATCGCAGGAGTTGCAACCCCCGCAATCACTTCCACAGAGGCCCTGCCACTTACCTATGTGTCGCTCACTGTGCGAACAACGTCTCTTGTTCCACCCAGGAGGGTAGAGGTGGTATGATTGAATATGCATGATTGAGGAAATGAATGAGTATCTGTAAATGATTAGTATCTGTAAATGAGGAAATTAATATATGAATGTTTATGAATAATAAATGAATATGTGTGTGCGTGGGGGGAAAGCATTGCTCAGGGAGGCTGTTTGAGGATACCACAGACATGTTGTTTGGGGGCAAAGGTGGGAAGTCCTATGCTTCCATTCTGGGTGTTGGGCAGATCCTGTGAGTAAAATCTGGGTGCTAAGGGGGGGGCATTAATTCACGAGAGGGTGCATCACAGAAATCAATACTAAAGGGGGGCTGGGTGGTGGGATAAATATACAATGTGGGGCTAGCTGAAGGCATTAATACACAAGGGTGTGGGCGCATTAGGGTGACTGCATTGGCCATGTTTTCCAGGACACATATAGCTTTTACATTCTGCTGACAAGCCCAGATAAAATGCTGCCCTGCAGTATGGGGGATTTATAGACTCATGGAAGGAACAAACTAGTCAGACCCCCCATATACATCCCCCATACACAATGGTAGCAACTGGGGCCATTAAACAAATGTGGGCAAAATCACTAAAAGGGGGGTCAACGACAAAGCAGTGTGAGAAACACTTTTTTTTATTATTGATGTAGCTTAGCCCGTCTGGTGGATGTTGGAGCCTGTCCTGGTGTGTGTGTCTGGTTGTTAGTATGACAGGGCTTGTCCTGGTGTGGTGGGTCTGTCTGTCAGTGTGTCAGAGCCTGTCCTGATGTGTGTGTGTTTGGGTGTCAGTGTGGCAGAGCCTGTCCTGGTGTGTATTTGATTATCTGTTTCCTGGCGCTTTACTTTTTGTAGGAATAAATTGAACTATAGTCACTTTAAAGGACAACATTTTCTAGGCCCAGAAATCAGCGAGCAGAAAAGTAGAGGTTTTGTGTTATTTAATCTATTTCAATCTGCATATTTTATTAAAAAGGATTAGTTGTGTTAAATTGTGGCTTCATGCGTCCCGTGTATGATGACTATTTTTTAGTGTACTGACGTACTCTCAATCCCATCACATTACATCAACGTGTTAGAAAATCAGGAAAAAATGGGCATGGATGGTGGGCTGATTCAATGGCGCAATGGGCTGCTTGACTAGACTTGCCTCCAGGCCATAGGCAGCCAGCCCTCCCCTGATTATATCTATATATATTATCTATCATACCATCCCTGTCTCATCTTTCTTCCAAGCTATACATGATACAGATCCTTTAACCTTTCCTGGTAAGTCCTATCCTGCAATCCATGAACTGGGTTAGTAGTCCATCTCTGATAGCTTTCTAAACTTATCTATTTCCTTCTGGAGATACAGTCTTCAGTACTGTGTACAATACTCCAAGTGAGGTCTCGTCATTGCTCTGTACAACAGCATTAACACTTCCCTCTTTCTACTGCTAATTCCTCTCCCTAAACAACCAAACATTCTGCCAGCATTTACTGCTGCTATATCATGCCCCCAACTGTGCCGATTTAGGCAGGACAGTCCTTAATCTGTCCCGCCTATCCCTTCCTCTGTCCCGCTTTGCAGGGGCAAAGAAAGGGTGAGGCGAGATCCGTACTCACCTCAGGTGCAGCTGCGGGGGAAGGGGGATGCACAGCCGCCTGATCAGCAGCTGCAGCCTGCAGACTAGCTAGGAGATTGCAATCTCCCTCTAGTCGGCTCAACATTAGGGGGCGCAAGGTCTGTCACTTCAGACCTCGTTTTACTGCTTCCTCATCACTATGCGCCGGCAAATAATGCAGAGCGCGGGGAAATGACATCATCCCTGCACTTTGCAGCAATAGCCGGCATGTAGTGATGAGGGAGTAGTAAATTGAGGTCTGAAGTGACTGTGTAAGGGCAGTGTACGTGAATATGTGTGTGTGTAAGGGCAGTGTACGTGTATATATGTGTGTGTAAGGGCAGTGTATGAGTATATGGGTGTGTGTAAAGGCAGTGTATGTGTATATGTATGTTTATGGGCAGGTGTGTGTAAGGGTCCTGAGAGGGAGACTAACATTAGCCTTTTTTAAAAAAAATCTCTGCTGCTATGTACTACTCTTCCAATGATGCTCAGCCAGCATTATGGTGGACACCTGGCTGGCTGAGAATCATTGGAATTTTAGTTCACAGCTAGCACCTGCAGCTTTACTGTTGCCACACTTCCCATGACTCTCAGCCATCATGGTAGTAGTATGTCAAGGCTGAGCCTCATGGGAATTCAATTCAATGGGTTGGATATTTTTAATATGCATGACTGTGCTGACAAAAACAAAGGGAGGTATGCTATTTTGCATTGTCTATTTCAATTATTACCCCTAGATCTTTTCCTTAGATGTTGAGGTTAGGACTATATGAACTATTATATACTCTGCCCTTGGGTTTTGTATGCCCAAAGTGCATTAACTTACACCTATAAACATTAAACATCAGTTGCCACAGCTGTGACCATTTTTTTAACTGACCTAAATCATTTGTGATGTGGCTTTTCCCATTCAGGAGCATTAACCCTGTTGCACATCTCTCTCATCAGCAACATTACATACCTTACTATCAAGACCTTTTTCAATATCACTAATAAAAACATTAAAGCAGATGGGTCCAAGTACAGATCCCTGAAGATCCCCACTGGTAACAAGACCTTGCTCCAAATATACTCCATTGACTACAATCCTTTGGTGTCTGTCATTCAGCCACTGCCTAATTCATTAAACAATGTTGGGATCCAAACTCAAATATTGGTCTTCTATGTGAAATAGTGTCAAAAGCCTTACTAAAATCTAGATAGGCAATGTCTACTGCACCACATTTAAGTCACCCAATCAATCAATCAATCAAAAAAAAAAAAAAAGATTAGATATGATACCCAGGCCCCAGGTATACACACACTAACATACATATCCAGACACACATCCACACCGCCCACTTACCCCATAAAGCCTCAGCCTGTCTTATATGCAACTCACCCCCACGGGGACACGCAATGCAACATTACGTGACCCCACCTCCTCCTGGAAGTTAGGAAGATAAAGAGGTAAGTCTGGGTGTCTTAATGTCCACTCTCGGAACATGCCTCCTATCTTGGGGAGGGGGGTCCACCAATGTGCCTGATGGTACAGTTGCCTAGGCAGATCTAGATGGGGAAGAGGGAAAGCAAAAAGAAGAAAAGATCAAGGATAAAGACAAGCATGAAACAACAAAAACATAAATGTACTGGCTAGCTCTAAGACCTGTCACTATTAAAAAAATAATTGAAGATTTAGTTAATCATATGGCCATAAAATGTAAGCTTTCCACAACTTCATGGTACAAAACAAAAACAGGAAAAAGAAACCAAGGTGCTTACCATATAGTGTAGGGGTGTCCAACATGCGGCCCTCCAGCTGCTGCGGGACTACATCTCCCATATTCCTCAGCCTGCCCCTTAGCTGAAAGAGCATTATAGGAGATGAAGTCCTGCAGCAGGACACCCCTGATGTAGTGTACAGGAAAGAAACAGAGGAACAGGGTGGGGCAGGTTAAATATAAAAAACTAAGAAAACCCAATATAAGACACGGACATACAGGAAACTGGATGCATACTTTTGTTGTAGCAGGCAAAACAAGAAGCCTGACAACAGAGCCGGCCTTAGGTGTTCTGGCGCCCTGTGCGAACTACTCCTCTGGTGCCCCCCTCACTACCCCCCTCTGCCCCTTCAAACTACCCCCCCCTCTGTCCCTTCAAACTACCCCCCCTGTCCCTTCAAACTACCCCCCCTGCCCCTTAAAACCAGCCCCCCTGCCCCTTCAAACTAGCCCCCCTCTGCCCCTTCAAACTAACCCCCCTCTGCCCCTTCAAACTACCCCCTCTATGCCCCTTCAAACTACCCCCCTCTGCCCCTTCAAACTACCCCCCCTGCCCCTTCAAACTACCCCCCCTCTGCCCCTTCAAACTACCCCCTCTATGCCCCTTCAAACTACCCCCTCTATGCCCCTTCAAACTACCCCCCCGCCCCTTCAAACTACCCCCCCTCTCCCTACTTCTCCTTATCCTAACTTACCTTAAGGAGTCCTGCCGGCATCTCATGTTGAGCGCCGGAATAGTCCGGTGCTCAACATGAGATGCCGGCACCGCGACGGAGTCACGGAGAGTAAGGGGCGTCGAGCAGTTGCTGAGAACTTCACAAGCAACCGCTCGGCGCCCCTGCCCGGGTCATAAATGAAAACATTGGGGGTTTTTTTTGTTTGTTTTAACTTTATTTAACATCCGCCATGATAAATAAAGTTAAAAAAAACTTTATTTAACATGGAGGATTTTAAATAAAGTTAAAAAAAAACAACAAAAAAAACCGATGTTTTAATCTAGGTCCAGAGGGGGCGGCAGCGGACCTCGCGGCAGCGGACCTCGCGGCGGCGGCGGCGTTGTTGTCGACGTCGGGTCGGGCGGCGTCAGCGGCGGACCCGGAGGCGGCGGACCCCGCGGCGGCGCCCCCTGGAGTGTGGCGCCCTGTGCGGTCGCACAGGTCGCACACCCCAAAGGCCGGCCCTGCCTGACAATACCTGACAGTAGAATTTTTCCAACTTCATCAATGCTACATCTTTAAGTTATGCACCTTATTGCACTTCAATACAATTAAGAGAAATACTCATATCTACTTATTACGAAAATTTAAACGGCACTATAGATGAAATCCAATGCTCCTGGGCCACTGCCAAATTATATCAAATTAGTTATTTGCATCCTGTGCAGAGGTATACACCATGCTTAAAAAACAGAACATTTTCATACTTTAATTTAGATCTGTAATGCATTTTAATTTTATGACTCCTGAGCCCTTTCATGACAGGGTTAATTAGCTAAGTATAGTTATACAACTTGTAACTTGGGCATCAGATGTACAGACCACTGTGCCGAATAGATAAGGAAAGTGCCTGGCCAGTACCATAAGATAAGAACAGAAGCCACCTAGAGATAACACCACAGCCGTGACCGCAAACTTTGAAGCCTCACCGGCGGTGTTTGCAAGAACATGCACGGACAGCCCAGGAGGGATCCAGGGATCCTTGCAGCTGAGACAAGTGGCTCTTCGAAAAGATTGTTCTGAGAGGTTTCCCATTGATTGCTGTGATATTGACTGATTGCTTAACTCGTTTTACACACACATATACACATACATATAATTTTACACACATAACTATTTTCTATCTGCTGTAGTAAGAGTTATATATTAAAGTTTTGCTTGACAAATGGCTGTGTGTTGTGCTGTCATTCCATATCCTCATTAATTGGGCAAAACAAGGACATGAGCACAGACTGACCAGATGTCCAAATTTAAAAAAAAAAAACACCTGTCAAAGGTGGCATTTTACCTCCCAAATAACCTGACAAACCCATGCATGGGGTATCACTGTACTCAGGAGATGTTGCTGAACACATAGTGGGGTGTTGTTTGACAGTGACTTATTCCAGGATCTGTAAATTCATACCTAATGTAAATGTGCGTGGAATAAAATACCAGCAGAGGCTGCAGGAGGAACAGCAGGTAGGGAGCCTCGTGGAGCAATCCTTGGAGCCTGACAATTACACAGAAAGAGGCAGAAGAGAGAAGGGCCCTGTCAATAAAAAAAAGCGAGACAACATGTTTTTTAGATATATATGAAAATAGGAAAAGGAAAGTAAAACAAAGGGAAGTTAGAAAGAAATACAAAAGAAGGAAGGTATGTAGAGGAGGATAAAGGTCTAGCTGACTGCCTCAATGATTATTTCTGTTCAGTTTTTACAGATTGGAAATGAAGGAAAGGGACCTCAGTTAGGAAAAAGAGTCATTAGATACATGAGCTTATCAAGTAAGAGTGGTATAAAGATTTTCTGGAGGCAGAGTGGCAAATAGGGGATTACAAGGCATGTCAGGGAGACAGAGTGGCATATAAGGGTGTAAAAGGCATATCTAGAGTGGCAAATAGGAAGTTAAACAGCATATCTGGGAGCAGAGTGGCATATAGGGTGGTATAAGGCGCCATCATAGTTTTTATTAAATATGAAAAAATAGTTAACATGTGAATTAATATTTACTAGTAAAACTTTTTTTCCCTATAGGGTAATCTTATATTAAGGTTTTTTCATTTTTTTCCTAATTTGGTATTCAAATTGTAGGGGGTTATCTTATAATCAAGGTTATCTTATAATTGAGCAAATACTGTATGTTAAAGGATAGGATTGTTGATGATCTATAGTCACATGGGTTTCAAGATCAAAAACAACATGGGTTTACCTCAGGAAGATCATGCCAAACCATTCTTACAAATAGTTTTATCGGTGGCTACAATAATTGATTAAGGTGCATATCTAGGACATTGCATATCTAGATTTCAGAAAGGTATTTGACACCGTCCCACATAAAAGACTGAAATCTCTGAGTTTAGATCTCAATATTGTTGAGTGGATTAGGCAGTGGCTGAATGACAGACAGAGGGTTGTAGTCAAGGAGCAAGGTATTGTTACCAGTGGGGTACCTCAGGGACCCATTCTCTTTAATATTTCTAATAGTGATAGGTTTTGATGGTAAGGTATGTCTTTTTGCTGACGACACAAAGATTTGCAATAGGGGTGATGTTTCTGGAGGGATAAGCCAAATGGCAAATGATTTAGGTAAACTGGAAAAATGGTCAGAGCTGTGGCACATGGCATTTAATGTGGATAAATGCAAAGTAATGCACCAAGGGCATAAAAACAATGCAATAGTGCAGCAGAAAATGCTAGCAGATTGCTTGGTTGTATAGGGAGAGGTATTCAGAGTAGAAAGAGGGAAGTGCTTCTGCCGTTGTACAGATGACTGGGGAGACCTTATTTGGAGTATTGGATACACTACTAAAGACCGTATCTCCAGAAGGATATAGATATGTTGGAGAAAGTTCACAGAAGGGCTACTAAAATGGTTCACAGATTACAGGATAAAATGTATCAGGAAAGGTTAAATGATCTTAACATATATAGCCTGGAAGAAAGTGACAGGAGGATAGGATAAAAACATTTAAATACTTTAAGGGAGTCAACATGAAGAGGGAGAGTTTGTTTAACCCCCTTCACGACAAAACCCGGACATGTACAGGGTCACGATGCTCCTGTTTAATACCTGCATTGCCACGACCAGCGGCTTTGCAGGATCCACGGAAGCCTCACAAGTGAGTCTGGCCGTGGATCATGGGAGGAAAGCCCTCCCCCGGAAAAAAATGGGCTGCTAAAAGAGTGCTTAGGAAGCGATTACTTTTATAAAAAAAAAAACATGTGTTAGGAGTTTTCTATGTGAAGACTTCAGAGATTGTTAGAACATATCTAACAGAGCCACTTTTACTTCTTCCACTACCGGAATATGAAGCAGGGAGAAATTAGAAGAAAAACAGCCACCCAAAATGGGCAGAGTACAGGGCAACTCCACCATGTATGTAACATTGTTCCAGGTTCCCAACATTGTCTCCAACATAAAGGAGAGGAGGAAGGAAACATTTTGGCAAGTTTAGAGGGTTCGTAGTACCAACGAAAAAGAACCTTACGGTTGGTCTCCGTCAATACTTCTTCAATACTCCCTGAAAGGCCACAAGAGCGTGGTACCAGACTTGGGTGTCATATTCACAACCTAGCTCTCTCTACCAGTGTATCATGTAGGGAAGTTTGTCCTCAGACCTGTGACCCAGCAGGGCAGAATAACAGAAGGAGATAGTTCCGGAAACATGAGGAGCTCGGAAACATAACTTAATAATCGGCGTATCAGGACCAGAAGCAGTGGGGTGTCTGAAATATTTGCATAAAACGTCTCAAATTCGTAAGTGGCTTTGAGATAAAAGTTGTGAAATGTAGATGATCCCGTGACGAATCCATGGATCCAAGGAAACATGAGGAAGGAGAGGCTTGAGAGTCGATAACGGAGCAGAGCCGTGAAGTTCAGAGGGAAAACAGAGCAAGGAGCGATATTTGTCCCACATTGTCATAGACAGCAACGTTGTGGCCAACATATCTTTCAAGGGAGGTCTACCAGGCTTAGGGAGCCATAGGAGGTCTTTCACCGCAAATGGAGCCGTCATCAGTGATTCCTGATCTACCCAGGCTACAGATGACTTGTCGGAGAAAAGGAGAATTGTTTGTGCAAGGTTCACAGCTACAAAGTAGGTTTTAATGTTGGGTACACCTAAGCCACCTGATAACGTGGAACATTGTAGAATCTGAAGGGAAACTCAGTGACGTTTATGTATCCAAATGAACTTAGACAGACGAGCTTGAACATTACGAAAAAAGATTGCAGGCATAGGAATTGGCAGGGTGCAAAATAGATATAACAACTTCGGAAGCGAGTTCATTTTAAAAGAAACAATGCGGCCTATCCATGAACTTTCCAATTTCGCCCACCTCGTTAGATCTATTCCAGAGGGGCAAATAATTTGTCCGAAAAAGAGAAGCAGGAGTTTTAGTGATACGGGCCCCCAAGTAAACAATGAAATTGGAGCGCCACGAGTAGGCAAAGTTCTTAGAAACTTTGTTTATCATTTGTTCTTGAAAGCCAATTGATTTTGTAATAACATAGACGGCCAAAAACATCTAGGAGTGCATGGAAATTCGGGAGAACGATCACCGGTTCGGTAAGAGTCAGTAGAACATCGCCTGCGTAGAGACAGATTTTGGTCTCAACAGTACGTACTATAAATTCTCGGTTGTTAGGGTCGTTTCTGATAGCGATTGCCAGGGGTTCCATTGCTAGGGCAAAGAGGAGAATGGAGAGAGGACATCCCTGCCTTGTTCCATTGTGGATATTGAAGGGTTGAGAGAGAAATCCAGATGTATAAACCCTCGCACTAGGGTTATCATACAAGACGTGCACCGCTTCAATGAACGGTTCTGGCAGACCAAAGGCTCTCAGTGTCGACCATAAATATCCCCATTGTATGCGATCAAATGCTTTTTCAGCGTCCAGTGAAGGATACAGGGGTTATTCAGTGTCTTAGCCATGTGAGTGATATGAATGACCCGTCTTGTGTTTTCAGAAGGTTGGCGTCCCAGGATGAAACCCACCTGGTCATTGAGGACCAAGGTAGGGAGTACCGAATTCAGGCGCTTTGCCAAGAGTTTCGCATAGAGCTTAATGTCTGTGTTTAGTAGGGAAATAGGTCGATAGTTCGCACATTCCGCGGAGGATTTCCCAGGTTTGGGAGTAGTGACTGTCACACCAACTTGTGTAGTGCATACATAGACTTGCTACCTGGTAGAGATGGTATGGCCAATTTCAGTATTAGAGGGGTTAATTTGATTGTACAGGCATGTGGTGCCAAAAGGTCTTGTGAGATAAATTTGTCCTTTTGAAGCTCGGACTCCAACCCCGGGGCCTTCTACGGGGTGTTAGGTCCTGCAGTGGAGCTGCCGTTTTGTCTAGGTTCAAATGTAGACGACCATGTGCCTGTATCCCCTCATAGATACTGGATTCTTTGATATGCTAAGTGACCACTAGCAGTCAGGAAAACCATCTCATATCCAGGTCATATCCAACACATATCAATAATAACTCATATATTCGTTATCGTACCTCCTTGTGTGCATACCTAGAACGGGGAAAGTGCACCCTACAAAAAGAGTACAAACATGGCGGCACCACTTGACCAGTTTGGAAGGAATTGTGAAGTCTATGATGTTTAGTCCTAAGTAGCAAGTGTGACATATCTATGGATTTCACAATTTACAGGAAATTCATAAATGCATGAATTATGGCTGTGGCAAGCACAGGAGGGACGATAAAATGAAAATAAGTTATTTGGACTGATATGTTTCCACCACACAAGGGGGAGGTCACTTATGGTACACCTTCCCTCCGCTTATACCACCTCTGGGCCGGCTTGGAAACTCGAGATGAACTGGGAAAGAGTATAAAATTAACGAGAGAAGATGGGTCATGGTGCTTACTAGGGGCCAAGATCTAATTTTGAGTAAGTCGCCATCTTTCCTTGCTGAAGCCCTACGGACAGAAAAACTGTTACTTGACCATTCAGTGAGTAGTTAGGTTTTCTGTAATTTTCCCCTTTTTATTTTTATATGCACTGTGATTTTTTGTTCATAATAAATATTCCTTTATTAAGTTCTGCCTTTGTCTGGTAAAGACTCACGTTACCTGATTAGACCATTTTATCAGTAATCTGAAATCACATAATTATTGTGTTAAAATATATTGTGTGGGTTTTTAGTCTGATTCGCTTGGGGCACCCCAAGGCACCCCATTTCTAAATTGTCTTGGTGGTGGCAGCGTTATTTTGATATTTGTTATATCATTATAGTTAATTGCGGGTGGTATTAAGGGTGGATATTTGTATTTTTATCACTATTTCCGGTCTAGTGCAGACAGATATTGAATTTTAACCCTTTTACCACCAGAACCAAGTCACTCGCACGCTTGGAGTAGAGTGCGTTCGTGACAGTGACCACATACACCTCAGACATTTCTTGGGGAAGAGTGGAAGTCTCCATAATACCAGAGAAGAGCCTGTGGAGCAAGGAAAGTATGGTAATACATATTAGAAAAG
This sequence comes from Spea bombifrons, assembly GCF_027358695.1. Classification (NCBI taxonomy): domain Eukaryota; kingdom Metazoa; phylum Chordata; class Amphibia; order Anura; family Pelobatidae; genus Spea; species Spea bombifrons. The sequence goes on from NC_071094.1 coordinate 16,706,145, forward strand.
CTGTTCAGGGCTGGGTCTTTGTGTGTCCTAAGGCTAACAATTGTAGGTTCAATCTCCTCTGTGAAAGGTGGTTTAACAAGAGCATTCCAGTGTGAGCCAGGGAGTCGGGGTATTGGAAGCGATTCAAGGAACGTTGAGATTTTCGCAGGTTGTGGGTGCGGCAAATCTGGTTGAGATTGTAAATTATATAGTGATTCATAATAGTCTGCAAATTTGTTCGCAATATCACTAGGGTTAATGTTGGTTGAAATAATGGTCGAATTCTCCTCAGAAAGAGTTTCCTTTAATTAGATCATGCGCATAATCGAGACAAGGCACACAACACACAAAAGTCGAAGCGTTGTCTAATTACATGTTTGAATTACATGGTTTATATAGCATCTTATCTACTTCTAATAGCATGCATCATTATGATTGGTTACTTTTCAAGCAGGTTACACCTCTTAAGCTGCATAATTAAGAATGGCCTAGACTTGACCCTTTGCACACACACATATATATATAGAACAACTTAGAGTAGGCGTGTTGGCGGGAACTCGTCCATATATCATAGACTAGACATTCCCTGCTTTCTTATGTCTTTGTCAGCAATAATATTTACGATAACATGAACATTTTTCTAACAGTTAAAAATGTTATGACCTTGCGCAGTTTGCAGATAGTGTGTTGAGCTAAGAGATCTCTGAAGTCGGAGTCGGCGAACCAGAAGAGAATCCGCCTTGTTGCCCTTCATGTAGCAATTGAGATGTAGTCTCCGTAGTGCAAATTCCGTATGTTGAAGCTGGAGTTGGTGAAGTTCTGCCTTAATCTCCCGAAGTTGTTTATTAGTATCAGAAGTCCAGGAGGCTTTATTCGAATGTTCCAGGGAGATGAGACGGTTGGTTAAGTCTGTTATAGTACGCAATCTTTGTTGCGTATTACTATATCAGCTTTCTGTGATTTGACTTCCTGAAATAACAAACAACGCTTGTGTGGAATATTCAAGCCTCGCACATTGAGGGATAAAACCGTGAGTGGCATGGTAGCAATGGACTAGTAGTGAGAACAGACAAACAGAGAGAGAGGAAACAAGTCTACTAAAAACAATAAAAAAAAACAAATAGAGAAGCAGAGAGTGTGAGATATAACCAACTACATCAGAATATGCACTCTTTAATTGGATGCGTACTGTCAATGAATGGTAGTAAAACAAATGGTCAATCCAAACAAAAAGTCCATCAGGACGCAGAGCATCGAAGGTTATAATAAAATACAAGAAAATGCCCAAGGGTAAGAGCGAGAGAGGGGAATGTGATCTAGAACCAGTGAGTGAGAAGAGCGATCTCTGGAGCAAAACAACATTTATGGACAACATTGAAATTAAGAGAGGGAGAAAAAAAAATTATTGGCGAAAGGTTTCCAAATATGTGGAAATAAGAATAGTGGCTGAGTCGTTGAAAGGTAACGTATTATGTAGAGCTAGTAACAGCCATATTATAGAGACCGAAAGCACAATCTCACATAAATGTACTAGAGAAGATCTGGAATCGAAGTATACCAATACTGTCAACATACAGGAAGGCATGACAACATGCACATAATAAAAAGGGGGGGTATCGAGATAAATGCAATGTTATAAACAAAATATTGGTGAAAGGGATGGATCGATTCCCTTATATGTGAAAATATGAATATGAATAGTGGCGGCGGCGCTAAAAAGTAACATAGCATGTAGAACTAGTAACAGCCATAGAATAGAGACCTAAAGTTCAATCTCCCATAAATGCTCTAGAGAACATCTGAAAACATAGTATACCACCACTACAACATACAGAAAGCCATGTATATAAAAAAAGGGGGGGGACTTGACCTCTCATCCATTACTATTACATGTCATAACACCCCTCTGATGGCTCAAACAATAAAACTGAAAAATAAAAATTGAGAAACCACGTGTAGATGAAACGCAGGTTCTCAAAAGCGTCACCGGATCTCGGCATATGGATCTTGCGGCTTCAAGGTGTCCATCTCGCAGAACCGGAGAGATTTAAATAAAAAATTGTGTAGATCTGCACAAGTCAGGTACAGCCAGGTAAGAGCTCTATATGTGATGTTGAAGGCTTTCCTTTCTCTTTCAATTGCATTTGTGTGTAGTGTTGTCTCGTCGACTTCTGTCTACTGGTTCTCATCGACTCCTAAGGTGGAACGATTTCCCAAATAGGGCATAGGCACAGATTGGCCAAAAATGAAATGTGGCCTTTTAGCCCCCAAATAACCAGACAAACCCATGCATGGGTACAGGGCTGGCCCAAGGCAAAATGCCGCCTGGGGCGAATTTTAAAATGCCGCCCCCCCTCTTAATCTACCCTTCCTCTCCCTCCGTCCCTGCCGCCCCCCATTATCTACCCCCCCCATTATCTACCCTTACCCCCCCCTTGTACTTACCTTTCAGCAGTCCTGCGGCGAGTCTCCCTGTTCGGTCTCGGTGCCGGCTTGTAATGCTGAGCGCCGGAAATGAGCGCCGGCACTCAGCATTACAAGCCAGCACCGAGACCGAACAGGGAGACTCGCCGCAGAGGAGAGAGAGAGGGGCGCCGAGCGAAAACCACTCCACTCGGCGCCCCTTTCTCTGTCTTTCGCTTTAAAGAAAAAAAAAAAAAAGGGACTTGGGGCGGCAACGTGCCCCACTCGGCTCTATTGTCGGGCCGGCCCTGCATGGGTGGTATCACTCACTGCATTCAAGAGATATTGCTGAACACATATTAGGATGTTGTTTGACAGTGAGGTATACCCGGAATAGTAAATTCATACCTGAAGTACAATGTGTGTGAAAAAACACAAAAAAATACCAAAAAATTGTAAAAATAGTGCATTGAAAGGGTTAAAATACCACCATTTGAAATACCCTGGAGTGTCTAGTTTTCAAAAATATATGATTCTATAGGGTAAATTGAACTGACTGGCTTCAAAGATATGCCAAATAAGATATGGTAGCAGTAGGGCCATATGTCAAAGTTCCAAGTTAAAAAATGCGCACTTCCCAAATGTGGTATTTTACCTCCCAAACAACCCAAGAAACCCATGCATGGGCAGTATCAGTGTACTTGGGAGATGTAAATTCATACCTAAAGTACAATTTGTATGATAAAAAACACAAAATACATTAAATTACTAACACAAAGTTTGACAAAGGGTGGTAGTAGAATATGTGCAAGGGATGGGTTAAAATACCAGCATTAGAAATTCCTTGGGGTGTCTAGTTTTCATGAATATATGGTTTGATGGGAGTAAATTGCATTGGCCGGCTTCAAAGATGTCCAAAATAGCACTTGTAGCAGAATTTGGAAAAAATGGTTTTGAAATAGCCAAACGCTACTTGTACTTATTGCCCTAAAACTTGCAAAAAAACGTAGAAACATGAACTCATGGGTATTTCTAAACTCAGAAAAAATAATAGTATCTACTTACCAGGTTTTTTTGTTTTGGCTGCAAAACGTCAAAATATAGATTCTACTCCATTATTTCACATATCACAACAGAACAGACTCTGAGTGTCTAGAATAGTGCAACTTTACAAAAACTCATTCTCCATCTGTTCAGAAAAGACTTTCGCACCTTAAAAATATTTATAACTTTTTGTTTATTGGCGATAAGGTACACTGCCTTTTATGCAATCTACATACGTAAAATATTATTGAAAATGGTATAGAGAATCCTCATTATCATATTTAAGTGGCCATTTGTAATATGTCATGATAGAGCAACTACAAATAATTATGCATAAGTAGTATGGGCCTCAAAATGATTTTTTTTCTATACCAGGTGTTGTATAAATTCTCCATGTGTACTACATTTATTTCCAGATGTTGTGTATCCCAAACTACCTCTGACTGACCACTAAATTCTTAGAAAAGCCCTTCAACATACATAAGCAATTATTTACAGTGTAGATCAAAAGAAAAACCTGAGAGCAGCTTCAATAATGAACATTGCACAGAAAATGTCTAGTATTACTTTATCAGAAAATGTTATTTTTATTGTTTAATCAAGTAAATACAACATACTGTAACGTGCATATGGCTCAACTTTAGTAAACGCGCCACCGGACATTAAAGTATTGTAGCTAGCTCTAAATCAGTTATGCCTTATTTGTAACATATGACAAAGCAAGATCACACAGAGCCAGTATTTTCTGTACTATGTGTGAAAATCTTGTGTGGTAAATTTGGATTTTGGGAATTTTATATTTTTTGGTGCACTTTCCTTAGAAATCTTCATATCAGCAAAAAATAACCATAATTAAGTATCCATAAAACCAAGACAATCCTGTGTTTTCTACTAAAACTGAGTGGTTTTTATACCGTAAACGGACACTGTGGTAATGTTAATCAATTTAAAGCACTACACCTCACTTCTTTCACTGTGTATTATGCATGTATTATTAGTGTCGCGTCTGCTACACTTGAGGCACTCACCGCAGAAGTTTTCTGCCCGGAGAACCACTGAAGAGAGAGGGGCCCTCAACAGCGATAAACCAGGACTTAGATGATCCCAACAGTGAGGAGGCCTCTGTGAAAGCAGAATGTAGGTATGCACTGAGTACTTTGCAAGGTGAAACAGCAATATGAGGTAGAAGAATGGTCAGGGCAGCCAGGTCGTTAACAAAGCAGGTAGTCAGACAAGCCGAGGTCCGTAACGCAAGGAGGTAGGCAGACAATCCGGGTCGGTACACAGGAATCACAGGCAGAGGTGCAGAATCCTAAGACAAAGAGTAGTCAGGAAATGCAAGGGTCAATATACCGGTAAATAGCAGCAAAACTCACAGGAACACTAAAGAAGACCACAACAGGGTGCCTGAGAGTAGCACAGACTGACTTTTAAATCTCGCGCCACTCTCAGGCCCCACCTCTACAGACGCCATGGCCACGCCTCCAGCTGTCCATCAATTCCCTGGGTCCTGCCTTGCCACACAGCAGCGCCCCTAGAGGAGCGGCGGACGACCGGAGGAGAGGTGAGTACAGTACTCTGGGAACTCCTATGCCGGCAAGCAATCGTAAGATTGCTCGTTGAGGAGTTCCTTAAACTGCTCCTCCTTCTCCTGTACTGGCGGGAATGGAGGCCACTGGTGCCTCAGGCATCCGTGCGCCGCGAGTGGGGAAACATCCGCAGCCCACAGACCCCGGGGTGATCGTATCAGGTCTCCGTGTACCGCAGGCAGACCCCCGCCTGATGGCAACGGAATCCGAGGGTGTGACATTACCCCATCCCCGAGGGCCGGCCAGGGGCCACAATCCTCCAGGCTTATCCGGAAACTTATTATGAAAGGAGCGGAGCAGCCTAGGAGCGTGTAAATCCTTGGAGTGCACCCAAGACCTTTCCTCTGGACCGTAACCCTTCCAGTGCACCAAATACAGAATAGCATTCCTAACTCTTTAAGAGTCTAAAATGGACTGTACCTCATATTCAACCTGGGAATCAACAAGAACCGAATGAGGGCGAGGAGTAAATCTGGTGAAGCGATTACAGGTAAGAGGCTTCAGCAGGGAGACACGAAAAACACGGGGAATCCGAAGGGAGGAGAGGAGGAGAAACTCGTAGGCGACAGGGTTAATTTTACGGAGTATGTGAAAAGGCCCAATATAACGAGCTTCTTAGAGGAAACCTTGAGGTTAATGTTTTTAGTAGATAACCACACCCTGTCACCTGCCATAAACAAAGGACCCAAGCGACGGTGGCGGTCAGAACATCGCTTATATCTAAAAGCCGCTTGAACCAACGAATGGTGTACCTTGCCCCAAACTAAAGGTAGTAGTGGATTTCACATAGAAATCCACTGCAGGAACCTGAGAAGTGTGCAGAGAGGGAGGATGATAGCCATAATTACAGAAAAAAGGACTAACCCTCGATGATTCGTGGACAGAGTTGTTTCTAGCAAATTCTAGCGAGCCGGGCTGAATTGTCCTGATGATCATTAATAAAGAAACGCAAAAATTGTTCAAGAGTCTGGTTTGTTCTTTCCGTGATACCGTTAGTTTGGGGGTGATAGGCAAAGGAGAAGGCCAGAGAGATGCCCAGAGAGGCACAAAAAGTTTTCCAAAACAGGGCAGTAAATTGCACACCACGATCAGACACTATTTGAACCGGAATGCCATGCAGACGGACAACATTAGTGACAAATATAGGAACCAGCTCAGGAGCCAATGGCAACTTAGGAAGGGGAACAAAGTGCGCCATCTTAGAGAATCTATCAACTACTACCCATATCCCTTGGCGATAGCACAGACGGTACAGGAGGCGACGAAATGGAAGCAATCGGTCCTAAACTCAGGCCACCAAAATTGTCGACTTATGATCTCAATGGTACGCTGAGCACTAGGATGACCTGCGGACTGAGACGAGTGAGCCCAAGACAGGACATGTCTTCTGTCAGCAGCAGGGCCAAAGTACCCACAGGCCATTTACTATGAACAGGGGCTTTTGCTGAGCATTGAGGATACAGGACACCAAGGGACAATATAAACACGTGGAGACCGTGGCAATAATCTGGGAGGAGGGAATAATGGGTTCGGGTTCAGATTTGACGTCTGAGTCCGACACAAACTGCCTGGATAATGCGTCCGCTTTAACATTCTTAGACCCCTGACGGTATGAAATAAAAAACTGGAACCTAGATAGAAACAATGACCACCTAGCTTGTCTGGGATTCAGTCGTTTAGCATGGCTGAGATACTCCACTCTTGAAGGGCTAAAACAATACCTAATAACTCAACCGACGTCATAATTCATCCGCCGCCGAAAAACTTTTTTGAAAAATAAGCACATGGATGAAGCTTGTCATTGAAATCCCGTCTCTGAAAGAGTACCGCCCCAACCCACCAAATAGCCCAAAGTTTCATAGGATCCATCTCGAATCCAGAGGCAGAAATGATGAAACCCAAAAAGGAGACGTGGAACCTCAAACAGGCATTTCTCTATTTTAGCATATAAACGATTCTGTCGGAGACGCTGCAGAACAATACGGACATGATTACGATGAGACAAGAGATCTGGCGAATGTATCAGGATATCATCCAGATAAACTATGGGGAACTGGAAGGATATATCGTGAAAAATGTAATTTACAAATTCCTGAAACACAACGGGCGCGTTACAGAAACCAAAGGGCATGACAGTATATTCGTAATGCCCCATTCTAGTATTGAAAGCAGTTTTCCATTCATCCCCTTCACGAATTCGAATTAAATTATAGGCCGCTCTAAGATCTAATTTAGTAAAAATAGTACAACCCCGTAACCGATCAAACAATTCGGGAATTAGAGGTAGAGTATATTTATTCTTGACAGTGATGCGGTTCAGGCCCCTATAATCAATACAAGGTCTCAATCCCCCATCCTTCTTCTCGAGCGTTTCCCGCTTTATTGGCGCAATATCTCACAAAATGACCCTTCTGACCACAGTAAAAACAAAGTCCTTGGAAACCGAGGGCGTGACAATTAGCCTTTCTTGCTGATTTTTCTAGGGCCGTGGTAGTGAGTAGTGGTAATGAGATATAAGTGCATGTAGTGAGATTAATATAATCAAGAAAACTGTCTTACAGTTGTGTTACAATTGTTTAGTGAATGCATGGTTGTGGAGATAAAAGTGCATTTCACGCTCAATGAAATATAGACCTATTTGGCACACATCACTCATCGTACAGCACAAAAGTTTAAGAATGCCCTTTATCACATATGGGTTAGAGGTGTGTTAGAAGGGTAGAAAAAAAGCAGACTAGAACAATGTAGACTAGAACAAACATTCTACATGTTTATTATGATCATTCATAGCTGCTATATGCCAAGTTACTATGGTAAAAAGTTCCCATTTTTAACTCAGGAGTCAAAATGAACTAATTTCTAAATCATGTATTGTTTATACATAAGGGTATGACGAAACTAAAGCAGGTAAACTAAGACAGGAAAGAAATATAAAACAAACTCATACTTTTCGTAATTTTATATATATATAACAGAAGTGTTGCTAAGTGTCCAAAAGATCCAGGGCTAGAGCCCATAGTCAGGGCCGGCGCCTACTTGGAGGGGGAGCCGGCAGCCTGCAACGGCAAGCCACCAACTGCAGTCATTCATTAGAAGCGTGGCCACGGCTCGCGGTCACTATGGAGAGAAGTGGGGGTGGAGCCAGGGGCAAAAGGGAAGGGGCTTGTGGGGGTGGAGCCAGGGGCGGCAAAATTATGTTTTCCCTAGGGTGGCAAAAATCCTTGCACCAGCCCTGGCCATAGTAGATTTGATTGCAATGGTGTCTGTCTTGGGAGTAGGGTGACCATATGTCCTGGACTGCCCGGAACAGTCCTGCAACGAGACTTTCAGTCCCCAGTCACAGATAGCCTGATGCATTGTCCCAGAATCAGTGCCCCTTTTATTGAAATACCTTTTTTCTTTGTGCAGGAAGCACTGGTTGATGCAGAGCAGAGAGAGGGCACCAATCGGTTGCTCTTAAATACGTTTTCATCAACTGCTCGGTACCCCTCACTCACCTCCATGAGGCCTCTAGCTCGGTCACGGTGCCAGCATTTCACACTTAGCTGCGGAATATGACATCATATACTGGCACTCAGCAGTGAACCCTGCTTGCACCGCTGCAGAGCTGCTAGACTGAGGCCTTGCGCTCCCACCTCAGGACTTCTGCAAGGTACTCAAACTACAAAGGGGGGAGAGGGTATATAATGAGAAGGGGGAGAGGGGGTAGATAGTAAGAAAGGGGGTAGTAAGAATATTGAAATAAAGAGTGAGAATGAGTGAGAGAATGAATGAATTAATGTGTGGATGAATTGTGTGAATCAAAGTATAAATTAGTGAGTGACTGTAAAAGTGTTTGTGTGTATCATAGATGTAGAATTGTATTTGTGGAAAAGGGAAGGATGGCACAAGCACGGTGTTTGAGCCTTAGGGGCCAAGATGTCACAGGCAGCATCTTATTCAGTTGATCAATACCTGCAGTGCTGTTTCCATGTGTCACAACCCCCGTGATCACTTCCACAGAGGCACTGCCACTTACCTGTGCGTTGCTCTCAGGTGAGAAGTCCTATGCGTCCGTTCTGGGTGTTAAGTGGGGGGGCATTAATTCACGAGAGGGTGCTGGCTTGGGGCATCACATAAATTAATACTAAAAGGGGGCTGGGCGGTGGGATAAATATACAATGTGGGGCTAGCTGGGGGCAATACACAAGGGTGTGGGCGCATTAGGATGACTGTATTGGCCATGTTTTCCAGGATACATTTAGCTTTTACATTCTGCTGACCAGCCCAGATAAAATGCTGCCCTGCAGTATAGGGGATTTATAGACTCATGGAAGGAACAAACTAATCATATATACATCCCCCCATACCGCAGGGCAGCATTGTATCTATGCTGGCTGCATCAATACACGAGGGTAGCAACTGGGGCCATTACACAAAAGGGGTGAAAAAAATTAAAAGGTAGGTCAACGACAAAGCAGTGTGGAAATTTTTTTTTTAAATTATTGTTGTAGCTTAGCCCGTCTGGTGGATGTCAGAGCCTGTCCTGGTGTGTGTGTTTTTATGTGTCGGTGTGGCAGAGCCTGTGCTGGTGTGTGTGTTTGGCTGTTGGTGTGGCAGAGCCTGTCCTGGTGTATGTTTGGGTGTCGGTGTGGCAGAGCCATCCCCTATATATATAAACAGATATATTTGTATATGTAGCTTTTATAATTGACCCCCCTACTCTGGTCCCTGTCCCATGTGCCCCCCCTAAATATTAAAGCTGGAGATGCCACTGCCCGGAATGAGAAGTCTGAGTGAATGAGGTCTCAGCCAATCAGGAGAGACTTCTCAACTCTACTCATTGCTTGAGAGTTCAGAAGTGTCTCCTGATAGGCTGAGTCCCTCCATCACACCAACTCAGTGTAAGCTGCAGCCAGTGCCAGGTATGTGTGTATGTGACTGTGTTTGTCTGTTTGTGTGACTGTGTTTGTCTGTTTGTGTGACTGTGTGTGTAATGTCTGGTAATAGAGGAGTTAATTCTCTGAACCTGCACATGTCTGTAATGATTGTAAGTATATTATTAAATCTGAAATTAGCATAGTTTCCAAGGCTTCCTAATAATTAATATATAATACTTTTATTGAAGGGCGGTGGAGCTAACAATCATGTAAGTATTTTGACTTTTTTCATGTAGTGGTCAACATGTGGGTTTAGTATATTCCAGGGGTGTCCAACCTGCAGCCCTCCAGCTGCTGCAGGACTAAATCTCCCATAATGCTCTTTCAGCTAAGGGGCTGGTTGAGGAGTATGAGAGATGTAGTCCTGCAGCAACTGGAGGGCCACAGGTTGGACACCCCTGGTATATTAAATTAGCAGATTCATGTTGTTGTTCGCAAACACTGAGGTATTCTTACGCACCCGATTCCACAGAGGAAAGGGAGACCAGGGAGGCCCTCCTCCAACTTCTACCAGCCACAGCAGCCGCAGAGGAGGAGAGGGAGACCCACATCCAACACACGGCAGTCATTACAGCCATCATGTAAGAGACAGAGACCCCCATCCAACAGTCTGCAACTGCCACCTGGTAGAGGAAGACCTTCTTCTGGCTCTGTTTGCCCTCTAGTTTTGCCTTTAGATACTCCTACTACTTATAGCAGTAGATTAAGGTCTTGGAACTTGCCTCACCACACTCAAGATGGCCACCATTAGCGGATGGAGGCGAAGTGATATCACACCATGTTGGAACTTCCACACTCCATAAATACCCTCAGAGCTCAGTTGGACATTGCCCTCTGATGGTTGTGCCTATACTCATAATGCGTGCATGCGTTCTGCTATTTGATTTCTTTTTTTTTTTTTTTTTTTATTCATTCTCCGTTTATTGACAGATGAAATAAAAAAATACGATACATGGGAAAACCGAAGTATCAAGTAATTGTACGTACAGATCTGATGCAAAGTACAAAACAAGGTATCAATACAGTACAAGCGAGATGTTTGACAGGCAAAGGATCGGCAGAGACCGACATAAATGACGCAATAATAAACATGACGAACATTTGTAAATTAGCCGATCACGTCAGGTAATCAATAATGTCACAATCCCGAAGAAGTATCGTAGTCAAGCCCTGTTGGGTGAGACAACAAACGGAGCAAATAACTGAACCAACGAAAGAAAAAATAAACAAAACAAACAAATTAATTGGTGCAAGGCGAGCCAAAAAAGACTGACAAGAGCTGGTAGTAGTTTACCAGATGCTGGACATAATGGAAATAGGCCTCCCAGTTATGAGAAGTACAGGAAGGCAGCAAGGAGACACCGAGTGGGTAACGGATATTGCGAGGTTTCATCTTGAGGGTTGAGAAAACCAAAACAAAAGCGAGAGCCATCTAAGTGTGAACCCCCAGAATCTCCGGGAAGGCAGAAGATGCAACAAAATCGTGCCAAGGGAGCCACCTCGATGTGTTCCCGCTGGCCAAACCCCTCGAGGACATAGTCAAACGTTCCATCTGACAGACGAATGACATGCTACTAAGCCATGCCCCGATAGGGGGAGAGCAGGACTGTCTCCAGAACCTGGGTACGACCGACTTGGCCGTACTAATTATATGGAAAGTGAGTGAGCCTTTATAACTGCCATACGATATATCGTTATGATGGAGGATAAAAGCTGCAGGAGAGGCCTGGAAACCCGGATCCCCAACAATACGAATAACTTGTAAAATCACATCCCAAAACACCTGGATAAGAGGGCACGACCACCAAAGGTGCATGTAGGTACCTGGGGCAGAACCACATCGCCAACAGAGAGGGGACACCTGCGGGAGGTAGTGATGTAATTCAGCTGGAACCTTGTACCATCGAACCAGTAGTTTAAAGGCGGATTCCTGAATTTTACTGGAAATTGACCCCTTATGCGTCAGTAAGAGAATCTTATCCCAATCCTCCGGTTCTAAGGCAATTCCCAGATCCCTCTCCCACAGGCTCATATAATACGGTTTAGTATCTGCGGAGGTGAGTATCAGAGAGGCATATATTTGCGACAAAAGATGTTGGGGTTCGTCGTTCGCAACACACAACCGTTCCAAGGGGGAAAGAGACCTGGTCATGTTAGGGTCAGAAAGTAAAGGGGAGACGAAATGTTTGAGTTGATGGATAAGAAAGCGGAGACTGAACGTATCAGTTCCAGGAGACGACAAGACCTCGAGAGATCGAAGCACACCTAGGTCGACAATGTGACAAAACCGGAGTGTCCGTTGGCCTGCCGGAACAAGAGGGCGCAAGGAGGTAAGACCCATACCTGGAGCAAAGTCGGGGTTATCAGTCAGGGGCAAAAGCGGGCCAGGACAGGGCACAACGGGCTGGCCTCGGATTGCTCTCCGCAAAACCTTCAAAGTCGGGGCGATCAAAGGATGACCAGGCATAAAGGGGCGACGATGGCACGCGGGTAGCCAGGGGACATTGGGAAGAGGCAGCGGGAAAAATTGACTTTCGATGGACAACCACGGTTTGGGCAAAGAACGGGACCACTCCACCACTCTCCGCAAATGGGCCGCGATCCAATATAATTCAATGTCTGGGAGACCCATACCTCCCCACCTTCGCGGACGAGTCAAATGGGCAAATGCCAGCCTAGCCGGCTTGCCACCCCATATATAAGTGCGGAACACTTTATGGCAGGCTTTAAAGAAGGATTTCGGCAAGTATATGGGTAAGGATTGTAGTAGATACAAAAGTTTAGGAAGGATAGTCATTTTGACTACACCCATCCTACCGAACCACGAGATGTGTGGATATGCCCACTTACGAAGGTCAGCAGTGATCGACGAGAGGATGGACCAATGATTCAGTGAGGCTAGTTGGGAGGAGTCGGGCGAAAGTTGCAATCCCAGGTATCGGATGGAGGACACACACCATCGAAAGGGAAACGAAGCTTTAATTTGCATTTCTAAGGCAGGAGGAATATTAAGACCCAGAATCTCGGACTTCTGAATATTTATTTTATAATTCGAGAGGACACGAAAGCGGTTCAGTTCCGAGACTATACAAGAAAGAGAAGTGAGAGGATCCTGGATCATAAACAACATATCGTCAGCAAACACCGAAAGTTTATGGGTCTGCTCCTGCACCGCCAACCCCTTAATCCCAGCATTGCCACGTAGGGCGTTAGTCAAAGGTTCCAGTGCAAGGATGAAAAGCAGGGGCGAAAGAGGGCAACCCTGCCGGGTACCATTCGACAGTGTGAATCGTTCTGAGAGGGACCCATTAACTCTTATCTGGGCCGACGGGGAGGTGTACAAAGCACCGACTAGATGTAGGAAGGTTGAGCCCAAACCTATGCCTCTCAGCACCTGAAATAAGTAAGGCCAGGCCACCCTGTCGAATGCTTTTTCTGCATCCATCGACACCAATGCAAAAGGGGCGTTAGAGTGTTTTGCTAAGGACAAAAGGTCAATGACCCTCATAGTATTGTCCCTGCCCTCCCGACCCGGGACAAATCCCACTTGATCTGGATGGATCAAGGACGGAAGGAATGGCTGTAGCCTAGTGGCCAGTATTTTTGCCAGGATCTTAAGATCCACGTTTAGCAGCGAGATTGGCCGATAGCTGCCACACAACTCACTATCCTTACCCGGTTTTGGGATGACTGTTATATGGGCAAGGTTAGTTTGAGGGTCCAGAGGGCAGCCAGTGGCGAGGTCATTAAAGAGCGTAACCAATTGCGGGCCCAGGATCGGTAAAAACTTTTTGTAATACGTAGTGGTGAACCCGTCGGGTCCCGGGCTTTTACCCAGCGGGAGAGATTTAACTACAGATTCAACCTCTGCTAAGCTGATAGAAGCCTCCAGGGACAAACCGTCTTCGGCTCTAAGCTTCCGATGGAGGAATTTGTCTAAATAAGATCCCAGTTGGGAGTCGCGAGAGCGCCCATGATGATCTGCCGCGGGCAAATTATACAATTCGCGATAATAATCCCGAAAACATCTGGAGATTGCTTGTGTTGTATAATGTAGTTTACCACGAGCGTCACGAATCTTAGGGATAAAGCCAGAGGCCCGTTTAGCCCTCAAAGCCCTAGCCAGCAACCTCCCCGGCCTATTCCCCATCTCGTAGAAAAGCCGTCGGGTAGCTAGGTAATCTCTCTGACATTTAGAGTCAAGGAGATCAGACAGTTGTAGCCGCAGTGTGTCTAGCTGGACCTGTACAGAGGGAGTAGGGACCGCTTTGTGTAGCAATTCCAGTTGGAAAATCGAATTAGACAAAGCCCGGATCCTATCATATTGCAATCTCTTAAATTTGGCCCCCAGCTGAATAAAATGGCCCCTCATCACTGCCTTGTGCGCCTCCCACACTGTGGGAAAGGAGACGTCAGGGGTACTGTTAATGTCAAAGTAGGAGATCATATGAGAAGACAATCCCGGCAGCTCAGTGGGAACATTCAATAAATTGTCATTAAGCCGCCAATGCCATTCTTTCCCAGAGAGTGTTGGGAACCTAATGATCATGTGGACGGGGGCATGATCCCCTATCATTTGGATCCCAATGGTGGAGGAATGTAGGAGGGGTAGATGATAATGCGAGATAAATAAAGCATCAATTCGAGTATAACGGTTATGAGGCGCCGAGTAAAACGTATAATCACGCCCGGAGGGGTGGAGAGCCCTCCAAGAATCAATTAGTTGAGAAACATGCAAACAGCGTTTCACCTTTTTTATCTGAGTAAAGGGGATACATGAGCTCCCAGTAGAACAATCCTTACCAGGATCCAAGACCAAATTTAAATCACCCCCAAAAACGGTAAGGCCCTCCTGGTAGTCCGCAAGTCGGGACAAGAGGGAGCGAAGGAAAGGAACCTGATTCCTATTAGGGGCATACGCAGTGGCTAGGGTAACCTTCTGTTGACCTATAAAACCCTTGAGAAACAAACCCCTACCCTCCCCATCCCTCCAAATGTCAAGAAGTTGGAAGGGCACTGACTTATGGATCAAAATCGCCACCCCCTTGGTCTTAGAGTCAAGGGAGCTGGCTAAAAAGGAGGTGTGGAAATATCTGTTAGTTAGTCTGAATTCCCTTGTGGCAGAAAAATGGGTTTCCTGGAGGAAGGCGATATGTGTTTTTAACGATTGAAGGACATAAAGCAATTTGGAGCGTTGTTGTGGTTTATTTAGGCCCCTAACATTGAGGGACGTAAATTTAAGGAGATCTAACGCCATAAGGCGTAAGAGGTACAGAATGCAATAATGCCTGCAACAGCCCGCCGTAGCACCAGAACGCAATGTAATGGAACAAAACATAAAACATCGTGTAATAACTTGGAACAAAAAAGAAAAAACATAACAGGATCGCTGAAAAGATGCGAACGCATCGGGAATTGAGCCATTAGACCTGCAAGTAGGTCTCTAGCCCAGACCACTGACTGAGGACAGTCAGGGCCAGCCGGCTCTTGTGTGGGTAGGCACAACATTGAGTTATACAAACAAATAGGAGTAGCGATCCCCCAGAACTCCTCCACGTAAAATGTATGTGGAACATACAAGACGGGTGATGAGTGTGTATAGCATATGTGAGAGGGCATCTGGGAAGACAGGGCTGAACAATCAGCACGGCAAACAAATAAAACAAAACATCATCAAACAAAATTAAGTCCAGAAATGCATGCGGCACATGACACTCAAACAGGTGAGTATTATACCTCGTAGCAGCAACGTATGAACCGCTCACCGCCATGGAGGTAACAGGTAGGCGGATGAAAGTCCCCGAGGGCCTATGGCGGTCGAGGAGCGCAGAGTGAAGTGGCATGGGGAAGAGTTCCCTGCAGTCCAGAGGCATAACAAAATGACACACGGGAGCGTGGAGCAATGCGCAACGCACGGCTCTGTGATTCGGAGAGCTGTCGACCACTGGAGAAGCCGGATGACGAAGAAGTCCGGAGAGAAAGAAAAAAAAAAAAAAAAAAAAAAAAGAGCCGTGTCTGCAGGCGTCCAACTGTCTTCCCTGTCCAGAATCGGGCTACAGCTGTCTAGGAAGATGGTGGTCCAGGCAATTTCTGGCGTTTACGCCGTTGTTGTTTGGGTGACCACGACGAGGTCGAATCGTACAGGCGATCCGGAGCATCATACGCCAGTTCCCAATCTGGGATATGGATCGGTGGCAGCCCAAGTTGGTCCAAGAATTTCGGTATATCCGAGGCTTGGCGGACCACGTACGTGTCGGTGGGAGTGCGGGCAATCAACGCGAACGGGAAAGCCCATTGGTATGGGATATTCGCTGATCGCAGGGCAGTCGTCAAAGGCTTCAGGAGGCGACGCGTATTTAAGGTGGAAGGGGATAGATCAGGGAATAGAAGCACTGTGTGCGTCTGCCAACAAATAGTGTCCCCAGACCTGCATCCACGCAAAATGGCCTCCTTCGTCGGGTAGTCATGCACTCTACAAATGATATCCCTTGGGGGTTGGTCGGCAGGACGCCGAGCTCGAAGGGCCCGATGGGCTCTATCAAATTTAATTGGAGAGTCTAACGGGCGATGAAGAATACCGTTAAAAATCTCCCGTAAGACCGTAGGTATGTCAGCATGATCCACTGTTTCGGGTACACCACGCACCCGGAGGTTATTCCGCCTACCTCTATTATCAAGGTCTTCTAGGCGCCGTGAAAGTTGGACTATCGTGGTCCTCTGATCAGCCAAGTGGGAACTAAGATGGTCCACCGTCTTGCATATCTCTGAATTGGCACGCTCAAGCGTTTCCACCCGGTCACCGATCTGGCGGACATCCGTCTTGATTTCCAATAGATCTGAGCGAATATTTCTGGTTGCTGCGTCAATAAGGTCGGAGATATCCTGTTTAGTAGGTAGTTGCTTCAGGATGTTCTGCCAGTCGGCATGCGAACGGTCGGAGACATCCAAGTGAGGGCCCGAGCACGTGTCCTCCGAGAGAACACTGTTTGGGCTTGCAGGAGGAGATGCGGCCTTCTTAGTGGCCGAGTCGCGGGAGTCCTGATCCGCAACGCCCTGGAAAAACGATCGGACCGAGGTATGAGGTGTCTTTTCTCTAACCTCCTGTGATCGCGGAGTGGCAGCTGCCTTGTTAGATTTGCCCATGGTGCTTTTTCACCCGAGTTGTTAGCAATATGTATGGAGGATCGAGGGAGCTCTGGGATCACGCGTCCATCTTGGTCGGCAGTTGGCCACGCCCCTGCTATTTGATTTCTGTGTTTGACCTGGCTTGTTATTTGGCTTGTTATCTGGCTCCCTACCCTTGGCTTGGACTTAATCATCCTGATATCTGATACCCTGACCTCGGCTACACTTGTGACGTTCTTGCTATTTTCTGGTTGCCCTACCTTGTATCTGGTCTCCACCTTATGCTGTGTGCGACACATATACAGCCAAATTTTCTCAAGATTTTCTTAAATTCCGGTTTATCCATTATGCATTAAAATGGGAGTTTCAATTGTCATGTTGGGCAGGGGATCCACAAGCTGGTAGATCTCCAGGTCAGGATACAGGTTAGATCTACAGGTTGTAGGGTTGAGGCTGTTGGTGATGTTTTCAGCTGTTTGCAGTTTTTAGGCTGCTCAGATGTTACTTTCACAGAAATTGGCTGGCCAGAGTAAAGCGTTACTAAGCATCTTAGATGTTGATAGCTGATCATACTGGACCTGTATGTTGGACACTCTGTTGTGGATTGTGTGAAGTATGTAGCTCTTTCAGTAGATCATAGATGTTGGTGTAGCAACTGAAGTATGTTGGGCTTTTTCCTATGAATCAGGTGTTGTGGCGGTGCTTTTTGGCACTATTTGAAACATCTGCTCCGCTTAGTACTACTGCACAAGAAAAGTACAGAGGTAATCTGAGGTGGAGTAGTGGTATAGCCACTATGTGAAGACTAAGAGTAGGATTGGCACAAATGTTATTATGAGGTCATTAAATTGTTGCAATGACCTGAGTCAGGTAATTATGAGGGATCATCTTGTCCTAAAGTATTTTGACATTTGGGATCATGTTCAGGTTGTCCTAAACTCTAATGACGGTTGGGGCTTCCTTTGAGTTCGGGGCATTTGAGAGATTCTTTGAAAATGTGTGTGGAGTAGCTTACTTTATTTGAATCTTGAATGTAGATTGGTATGGTGTGTAGATTGGTATGTAGTGATATGTGGTGTAAGTATGGGCTTGGATTCCTATAGCTATACTAACTCTGATGTAAGGCGCTTGCTGCGGTGGGGGAGCATCACCAGCCTCAAGTGTTCTAGGCTGGTGGTCAACTTGCCAGTGTCCAAGAGGACTATATGGTATCCACAACTGCGGAAATTGAGAGAGACCAAGCCAGTGTGGGCCATACTGGTTTGAAACTCTTGGTGTATTCATTGGGTGTAACTGTTTGATGTGCTAAATCAGGCATCAGCTGACAGGAGGTTAATGTCCTCAAGTTGGCCTTGTGACGGAGACCCGTACTCTGACTGAGTAGCTCCATCGTAGAGATTTTCCTTGCTGCTGAAAGTTCAATTGCTCAAAGGATTAACCCTGCATATTCACCCAAGCAGTAGATCGGCATGATCCGATTTCAGGAACCTGAGCAACAGCATCGGAAACTTCCCCGGGAATAGGCCGCACGGTAGCCGGGCCCGAGTTCCATAGCCGCAGCTGGGTAAACCTTGGTTCTTAAGATATATAATAAAACCAGGGTTCCCAAACGAGCTCCCTCTCTGCAACCACCACCAAGTATTGCCCACCACAAGCTTAATGTAACCTCAAAAGAAGTAAGTGAGGCAGTTTCAATTGTCGGCATCACCGCGGTTCCTAGCTGTACAGTTCTATAAATTTGTGGCTAGGTCACGGTAAGGCACATCGAGTGTTACCGTGCATGTAGAGCCTGCATAGCCCGCTAGTCTGGTTAGGGCAGTCTAGATGGGGTTTCCCGTTCACCCTGTGCCCCCCAATGAGCGCAGGGTGACTTACACATAAGAGAGGTAAGGTGTTTCCCTAGGAATCCATCAGTGCCACCCCCTGCCAAACCCAAACATACCCCCATGTGTCCTAAGTGTCAGGGGGTTACCGTGACAGGCCTGGCGGCAAATATTTGTTTAATAAAGCTGTGGCCAAGACTTTGCCCACATATTTGTGTCTGGTGTTTTACTGGGGAAGAGTAAAGGTATTATACTGATTTCTGTATGTATGCTCTAGGCCTAAGCAGTCATGTAATGTCATAAAAAGTCCCTGTTGATGTAATGGTCAGGTGTCCCAATACCTTTGTCTATATAGTGTAGCTCAGACCCTAAAGAATTTTCTAAATTAGCATGATACATTGTTTATCTTTGGATGCATGGCCTCTGTTAGATGTATTACAGTAGGCCTCAACAGTATGATATTGATCCCCTCCTCTTGGACATACACTCATATTCAACGAGGTGCAAAATGCCTTTATTTTTTCTTATGTTCTATTTTCTATATTCTCGTACATTATATTTAAGCTTAATATTGGACAATTTATGTTTTATAATAATAAAAAAGAATATAATTAACATTTGCCATGCTGTAAGGAGACATTGAACACTAGTAAAGTTTGGGGAACTTCATATTCAGCAACTCTTTATTTAGGAGTTAAACTAAACAGAAACCTTCTAATTGTTTGTCCAGTGACATTGCCAAACATACATTAGTTACACAATGTAAGTAATGATTTCTTTTCAGTAACATAAAAATGTGATGAAAATGCACTTTTGTTTTGAGTTGTTTTTTGTATGTTTATTTTTAACAGAAAAACACCTTTGAATGAAAGGTGATCCCTTAATCCAAGAGTGACACGTACACCTAAAGTTCCAAAGTAGTGGAAAAGTGATTTAGCCACCCATAAAGCTTATTTAAGTTGCACACTGCAAAAAAAGTGGAAACTAAAGTTGTAACTTGTTCTCAAAATTACTTAATAGTGTTTCCTAGCTTCAAACTTTTGTTCTAATGGATATTATAGACATCACATGTGTAATACTGCAGGAATGCTTTGAAGAACGTGTAATGTGATACAAAGGAGTGAAAAACGATCCCAAAGTGTGCTTTGTGTTGAAATGTAATAAACCACATTCTTTATCCCTTGCCTTTTCCTAGAACATTGATTTTGGAATGCAGGTATTATTGCACAAATAGTTTTTAAGATGTTCCACGGCGTAAACATAGTGCAGATACATACATTATCAAATGTTTGTAATTAATACCAATGGACTTCCACGATAACTTCCAGATGTTGCTGGCATTAAAAATTATAGGATTCCCTCATTTGGTTGCACAAGAAGCCCTATGCGGCAGCTTTGCCAGACACTGGTCTGTTTCCACTTCCTCAAGACAAAAACAATTATCTTCAGGGACACACAAATTAAAACCACATCAGCAGACATGCTTTATTTGCTTACAGCACCATATCTTGTACCTACAAAACTGTAGCAAAACCGGGTGATGTATATATATCTATATCTGTATGCAATAATTTAGAGATTAGATAATACTTAATTTCACTCATTAAATCTATAATTGATTGCATATAAAACTTGTGCATTTAGATTCATACATAGATTTTCGTTAATTGGTACAAATTTCCGAAAAACAAGGACACGCTTAAAAGCTCTTTTGCAATGTCTAAATATATACATACAGTGAAGGAAAATTTTTTTGATCCCCTACTGATTTTGTGCGTTTGCCCACTGACAAAGACATGATCAGTCTATAATTTTAACGGTAGGTTTATTTGAACAATGAGAGACAGAATAACAACAAAAACATCCAGAATAACGCATTTCAAATAAGTTATAAATTGATTTGCATTTTACTCAGTGAAATAAGTATTTGATCCCCTATCAATCAGCAAGATGTGTGGCTACCAGGTGTCTTTTATACAGGTAACAAGCTGAGATTAGGAGCACTCTCTTAAGGGGGGTGTTCCTAATCCTAGCGTGTTACCTGTATAAAAGACACCTGTCAATAGAAGCAATCAGATTCCAAATCAGATTCCAAACTACAAACCATGGCCAAAACCAAAGAGCTGTCCAAGGATGTCAGGGACAAGATTGTAGACCTACACAAGGCTGGAATGGGCTACAAGACCATCGCCAAGCAGCTTGGTGAGAAGGTGACAACAGTTGATTTGCAAATGGAAGAAACACAAAATAACTGTCAATCTCCCTCGGTCTGGGGCTCCATGCAAGATTTCGCCTTGTGGAGTTTCAATGATCATGGGAACGGTGAGAAATCATAATAACTTTAAATCATATAACTTTGTTTTGTTCTGAACAACATCTGCTGCTATGTCAGGGCCTTGGTATGTGGCCGCACAACCCTAGATGCCCACCTGGGAGAGTGCAGTCGCCCTGCACCAGGCCCTGTCCATCTCCGCTGCTGCGCAATAACTCCTGAACACCATCTTTGGGTGCTCTGGGTCATTACAGTCGTCTGTATGGACCCCGTTTGTAACAATTATCAGCGTTATTCACTTTACCTGTCAGTGGTCATGTTATGGCTGATTGGTGTAAATGCGATAAATGGCAGATTTGGGGCAGGATTTTAAGTAGCACTAAAATAATAATCATAAAAACGGCTTAAGGTTTATATCTAGTGGGTATGTTATGGGTTAGCGTTGGTGCACTGTTAGTGGGAAATTTTAGTAATAATGTCTCTGATGCTGCCTATGGCAGCTGGGACATGTTCACTGATAAGCTGATGATCGTAATGTTAATACTGCATGATTATTCTCATAGAGAGTTTGAAGTGGCTAAAATCTGACTTTAAGGCTGGAGACGGCAGAAAGTGCCACTAAGTATGATGATAGTAGCTGGCCAGGGAGGTCCACTGTGCTTGCAACATACAACATATATGTAGCTGGCACTCTAGAAAACAAAGCTACACTGACCCTTGTTTTAATCTATCTGGCATTACCATTATCTTTTTGTAATTATCAACTGTAATTGTAACATCAAACTGGGTAGGGGGCCCCAAAAATAAACACTTTGACAGTCATGCTAAGAAGCCTAATATTTTATTCCTTCAGCATGTGATTAGCATCCCTAATGTATAATGCCACGTAGTAGTAACATCAAAGAATTTGCCAACCATTCATACACACCAAGACCTCCTTGGGGAAAGGAAACAATGTACTGTGGGAGTGATCAATCAGGAAAGAGCCTACATTTTGAGTGTAACTGCTGGGGGTAGGTATAACCCAGGACATGGAGAAAACATTACCTGCCAACAGTGTTACACATGTTGGCATGGTGTGAAAAAATAAAAACAAACACGAGGTAACAGAATCGAGTCCTGTTACATCACCCTCTTTTCCAGTCTCAGAAGGGTAGGTATCAGGGCTTTACCTGGTATATGTCATTGGAAGAGGAACCTAAGGTAGGAACGGCTACCAACTGTGGTCACCCATCAATGGCGACCAAGATAAGACAGGCCAGCATTGGTGAGCAAGGGCAGGATACAGAAAACCATACAGAAAACCAGACGCATGGCAACTATAGCACGGGAGGCAGTAATTCACAGTACACATCTTAGCAAAAATGTTATACTATTTGTAAAGCTGAAAAGACTCCAAATGGTATGCCGAATATAAACATGAAAAAAAAATAGAACAAGAATATTGTAATACGTTAAAAGCAGACTTCCAAAATTGTAAAAATAGACTCTTATGTTTAATAGGCCTTCACATTTTCCAACACATCATAATAGTTGTTACAACTACCTCGTCCGTCGAGGTCCCACTCCGGTCCGCCTCTAGTTCTATTAGCCTTATTCCCACCCCTAGTTCTATTTCAACCTGCATGTCCCTTTGTGTATTGCCCGTTCAAAGAGTCGTGTTGCCTTTGTGCTCTGGGTTCCTGTTTATTTATGCGTACTTGATTCCTGACTTCTGTATACCGACCTCTGTTTTACGCCTTGGATCACATTCCGCCTGCCCCCACCTCGGCTTATCCTGACTTCGATTACCTGCCTCTGGCCCTGAACTGTTTTGTTTGCTTTGGACTGATCTACCTGCACCTACTACCTTGTGTGTCCGTTACCATCTCTGCATCGTGGGTTTTGCATAACAATAGTGATCCTAGATGTCTTGATTTTATAGGGTTTTTTTTAAATAATTTTTGGACAAGCGGCAATCTTATCAACTGGGAAAGGGTGGAAATTAAATGGATCTATTTCGTAAAAACTTTAATAACAATTGGATTAAATAATGATTTATTTTGATTTGATTTTATTATTATCTATATTTTATATATATTTTTAATTTACTCTAATATTTTTTATAATTATTTTTTCTGTTTTTGAATAATATCTATATTTATGGGTATATAGTTTAAAATTATTCTAGGAGGACTTTTTATGTTGCAAAGTGTATAACTGTACTGTTATATGACATTACTTTATATGCCTTATATATAAGTATATATTTTAATTATGGTGGTTTTAATTCTTTATTTATATTACATCTATCTATTTATCTGTTTATTTATTTGAAATGGATTTTAGATATGAAGTATATTTGGATGTTATTTAACCCCTTACAGGATAGTATTATTACCCATTAACTATGATCCTTATACATTTTGTATTTATATTTATTCATTATTTGGATTTATACACTCCTATTTAATCATGACGAAATATTGGTGGACAATTAGAGAGATATTAAATGTAAATTTACATATGGATATATGGATGATTCCAATTACCCTGAGTGCATAGGAACCTTTATTTGACTGCTTTCTCGGTTACGGAAGACATAACGGACTTCCTTATTTTATGTTTTTATATTAGTTCCATTAAAGACTTTTGCTTTAAATACTTCCGATTTCTGTTCTGTGTTCTGTGCGAGATATAGAAGACCTCCCGCTTGCACTTTCACGCGCATACATGGGCTTGGGATAAGCCCTATTAGACATGCTGTTGGTAGTGTGTGTGTGTATGTATGTATGTATGTATGTATGTATGTATATATATATATATATATATATATATATATATATTATACTTTGTTTTTCACACTTATTTGGTGTGAGGGGCGCAGTCACCAGTGTATGTTTTTTTTCTGTTTTATATTTTATGAAACAATATTGGGGTTTGTTTCTTATGGTGGACCAGCAGCATTTTCACATAGTTTTTTTGGTTTAGTTCATTTATTTACCGTATTGGCCCGAATATAGGCTGCACTTTTTTCCCCCACATTAGGTCTTTAAAGTGGGGGTGCGACCTATATTCGGGGCTTAGCGCAAGGATGCATAGTTCATGAAGCCCGGGACATGCAGTTCTAGGCGCCGAGTGGGTTTTTTTTATTTTTCATTTATCCTTGCTGCGGTTAAGCAGCGTTGCAGGGGACCTGGATCCTCCTCTCCACCAGCGATGTGCTGCCGCCACTTCCGCCGGGGACATCTATGGTAGAGCTCCGACGTGACATAACCTTCTGGTGTTCCACCATAGAAGCCTCTATGTGCCAGCAGCGGAGGTTGTCTACGCGTATCGCAAAGACGTTCACTGGCTGAGGCGATGCGCGTAGACAACTTCCGCTGCCAGCAGTTCCACCTGGGGGTTCTCTGTCATAGAAGCCCCGGCGGAAGTAGGAAGCAGAGTGGCATATCGGGGGTAGAGTGGCTCTTCTAGGGGCATAAAGGATATCTGGGGAGCAGGTGGGCATTTCTAGTGGGCATAAAGCATATCTGGGTGGCAGCATGGCATATGAGGGGTTATAAATCAGATCTGGGACACAGAGTGGCATATCAGGGGGCAGAGGGGCATATCTATAAGTAAGATGCGTCATGAATTAAAGGGGACCTTAAAATGGCTATTGGTTTTCTGTTTGTATATAACATATGCTGACAAACTGTATAATAGATACCAAAAATGTTAAAATATATGTATGCCTGTTCATTAGATAAAATACGGTTTTATCATTCCACTAATGTGTACTTTTTCTTTAAAATAGCACCAAACTTTAAGGTTGCAACCTATATCCGGGTGCGGCCTATATTCGAGCCAATACGAAATCTATTTTTCATTTTTACTTTTTTTTGTGCATCACTCACTTTTTAAGTTATTTGTAAAGCTGTTTAAAGACACAGCGGTGACAGAAGCACAATTACATAGACAATACACATACTACTTGCATTGCAGCAGGCACTCAAATCTGGTATGATGGATGTTACTATTTTAACCCTGCTATCAAAATGTGTGTGTGTTCTGGTAGACGGTACAGAACTAAAATGAATACATGGTGAGGTAACCACATTTCATATTTAAAGGAGCACTTCACCTATCAAAAGCACTTAAATGCATACAATAGCTCAGGTCCCTTTAAATTTAATTTGCTGTTTTTTTCTGTGCAGTAGATGTTTTTGGCCTAATACATGTTGCAGTTCTTGATATACTTACAGCCAGACAGCTCCAGCCTTGGCTCAGTGAACACTTTAGGCAGGGGACCCCATTGATATGCATGGTTTCTTGACACTGATAGGCTGTCAGTGACAAGATTCACTGACAGGAATCGATGCAGGAGGCCAGCTGCAACGCTGCAGCAAATAACTCAGGTAAGTGCTTTTTTCTGTTTTTCAAGAATGCATATTAAAGTTCTCAGAGAGTTATTTAATATCTCAAGATTGTAAGCTTGTGAGCAGGACACTCTCCACCTAATGTATCGGTTTATCTTAGTCTGTCAATTCTCGTCTTGGCATACCCCTTGAATATATGTATTGTTTTAAGCTCTGCGTAGATTGTTGGCGCTATATACCGTATTTGCTCGATTATAAGACAAGGTTTTTTTTCAGAGCAAATGCTCGGGGGCATCTTATAATCAGACCTCAAATAGGTCTGACTATGAGACTAAGATCCAGATCCCCCGCAGCGCTGCAGGGGACCTGGATCCTCCTGTCCCCCCTCCCCAAGTTACCTGTGCTTCTGAGTCCCCGGTGTGTAGCCAGGCCAGCGTGTAGACGTCTACGCGATTCGTGTAGACAACTTCCGCTGCAGCCGGAAAGAAGGTGGGGTTAGCAGTGGGGGTTGTCTGCGTCCATTGCGCAGACCTTCCCCGACTGTCAGAGATCAGAGTTCTCCTCATTGGGGAATTCTCTCTGACAGCCGGGGAAGGTCTGCGAGATGGACGCAGACAACCCCTGCTGCTAACCGCACCTCCTTCCGGTTAGCAGCAGGGGTTGTGTTCGTCCATCGCTAGATTTTTTTTCACTTTGCGTTATATAGGAATTTATCTTTTTTTAGCATAACCTCAAAATCTGAATTTAAATGCTTTTTAGGGTGTGCTTACCTTTTTATATATTTGCAGGATTAGGGTTAAGCACCCCACCTACCACTCAGGTGCCTAGTTAAAAGTGTCCTGATAGGGATTAAATTGCAGGAGTGTCTCAGCTGGTTAAAAAGCAATACAGTCTCATTGTGTTAGGTCCTACCTTATCCGTAGGGAAGAGAGTTACAAACGTTTTCAGGTACATTGAAAATTCTTCTCACTGTAAGGAGGTTATGAGAAACAGAGAGACTGGAGTGGACTTGGCCAAGCTGGGGGTCAAAAGCCTGGGTCACAGTAACTGGGAGAAGAAGATTAAATAACTTTGAATATGTGCATTACAGTGTTCACACAAGGGAGTGTCAAGAGACAGCAGTGCTGGATGTCTCTTGAGATCAGTGTGTGCCTTGAAAAAAAAAATTCTGCTTGCTGTAATATCATCTTGAGACAAATGATCTGGGAGTCATAGTAGTACTATGAAATTGATTATTGTAAGCAAAATCAACAGACAATAATAATTGTAGCCAGGGCCGGACTGGGACTGAAAAGCAGCCCTGGAAAAATTTGGAGACCAGCCCCATATAGTTTATCTCACGGTGAAGCTCTTATACCCACACGCACCCCTTATACATACCCGAGTCACACTATTCGCCATTCTTTTTATCTCATTCTTTGTATTAAAATGCCAGAAAGCAAAAGTGTTAAAAGGCCCTAATAAATGAAATACATTACACATAATGGGATCAAAACATTTACTACTGCGAACATTTTTAGATGAAAGAGTTCCATTTTATTCAGTGGAACAAAACACTGATCACATTATTCTTCACGATATTCTGGTAAGAAACTTTTCTTTCTTTATTAATTCATGTAGACTATTTTTTTCCATATTTAATAAAAGCTATGATTGAGACATGTTTGGTTTTTATTTCCTTTCATTTGACAACCTACCCCCGAGTTATGCACCTCTGCCCCCAGGCTTGCCACTCTCCCCCCTGATATGCCTTCTAACCCCCTATATGCCACTCTGCCTCCAGAAATGCCTTATACCCCCTATATGCCACTCTGTCCCATGATATGCCTTCTAACCCCCTATATGCCATTTTGCCATATAGGGGGTTAAAAGGCATATCATGGGGCACTCTGCCTCCAGAAAAGCCTTATGCCCCCCTATATGCCACTCTGCCTCCCTGATATGCTTTATACCCTCCTATATGCCACTCTGCCCGATAATATGCCTTTTAATCCCCTATATGCCACTCTGCCTCCAGAAATGCCTTTTACTCCCTATGTCACGCTGCCTCCAGAAATGCCTTATACCCCCCATATGCCACTCTGCCTCCCTGATATGCCTCAACCCTCCTATATGCCCCTCTGCCCCGTGATATGCCTTTTAACCCCCTTTTTGCCACTCCACCTCCAGATATGCCTTTTGACCCCCTATATGTCACTCTGCATCCAGAAATGCCTTATACCCCTATATGCCACTCTGTCCCATGATATGCCTTCTAACCCCCTATATGCCACTCTGCCATATAGGGGGTTAAAAGGCATATTATGGGACAGAGTGGCATATATGGGGTATAAGGCATTTCTGGAGGCAGAGTGGCATAAAGGGGGTTAAAAGGCATATCATGGGGCACTCTGCCTACAGAAAAGCCTTATGCCCCCTATATGCCACTCTGCCTCCCCAATATGCTTTATACCCTCCTATATGCCCCTCTGCCCCATGACATCCCTTTTAACTCCCTTTATGCCACTCTGCCTCCAGATATGCTGTTGACCCCCTATATGTCACTCTGCATCCAGAAATGCCCATATAGGGGGACACACTTACATACACACACATGCCGATTTTTTTTGTTTTTAACAAATACAAAAAACATTATACAGTACTATACAGTACAGTATACAGTACAAAAAATACATTATTTTACTCACCTTCTACTTCTCTTGACTTCCTGGTAGCTGCACACTGTTCTCTTCTATGCTGACAGGATGCCACTGACCTGACATCCGGTGCTGCAGCAGTCTGAGTGCGAGGGGGCGGAGCTTCCACCTCACGCTGCTCCCATCACTATGCAGCCATCAGACTGCTGGGAATGTAATCCAAACGGCCGCTGCGTGCTGATGCCGCCGGCCGGAGCTACTTTAACACTTTTTTTTATTTATATGGTAAGCTGGATCGGCTTGCCATATAAAGTAAAAAAAAAGCATTAAAGCAGAGCCGGCCGGCGGCATCAGCACGCATCGGCCGTTCAGATTACATTCCCAGCAATCTGATGGCCGCATAGTGATGGGAGCAGCGTGAGGGGTGAAAGGTCAGTGCGAGGGGGCGGAGCTTTCACCCCTCACACTGCTCCCTTCACTAGACGGCCATTGCACACGGCTGCTGGGTGTTGATGCCGGCTGACCGCATCAGCACCCAGCGGCCGCCTTGATTAGATTTCGGGCAGCCTGGGGGGCAGCCCAGCGGCTGTCTTCATGGCCACCCAGCCCACGGACCTTCCGGCCCACCGGGAAATTTCCCGGTATCCCGGTGGGCCAGTCCGGCCCTGATTGTAGCCAATTAACCTGAAGATCAAGAGTATATCAGCAAATGTACTATTCGCAAGTCTAATTCTGGCGATTGGGCTGAGGAAGGCAATAGTAGTACACAGATGGATGAAAAGGGGTCTCAGTGCTCCTTTTACCTGTACGCAGTGGTGGTGTAATGAGACAGAAACAGAGGAAAAAATATACAGACACAAAATATATAGTGCAAAACACTTTTTTATTATAAAAAGCGTAATCCAGAAGCATATCCTAAAAGATAAACCGGGGCAGGAACCAAAGTGGGTAGTCAGACAAGTCAAGAGTACAGAGAAACGCGAAGTCAGGGTACAAATGCCAGAAATCAGGAGCCAGGAGGGTAGTCAGACAAAGCCGGATCATACACAGGAACAACAGCATGCACTAGGTAGCAGGAAGGAAAATACAAGGGCAAATGAATCCTGCAGGCTTCAGGATTATATATGTAGAGCTTTAAACAACCACCCACAGTCCACAGTGAAAAGGCAGAGCTTCAACAAAAGAGAAACCTGCTTTGATACCATGACATTACCCCCTCCTTAATGACCCCTCCCCCCGGGTTCTGCTGGAGAAGATCCTCCAGCGCCAGAATCTCCTGGGAAGTGAAAGTATAGAGAATCGTAGAGGGCTCATACCCGTAATTCACCATGAAAGGGGAGAGCCGAGTGGAGTCAGAGACTGCACTGTTATGAGGAAATTCCACCCAGGGTAGCAGATCTGACCAGTTGTTTTGACGATCCGAGATATAGCACTGCAGGAATTGCTCCAAGGCCTGATTGGCCCTTTCTGTAGCCCCATTCAATTGCGGTTGGTAGGCCAAGGAGAGCTGGCGCACAGAAGGCCTTCCAGAATCTCAAGACAAACTGGCTACGCCAGTCGAAAATTTTTTTGGAAACCCTGACTATAGACCTGTTTGATAAAGACCGTAGCCAACTCTTTAGCAGATGGGAGCTTTTTGAATGGTATGCAGTAGATCATCTTAGAATACCGGTCACCAACTATAAGGATAACCATGTTACTGTTGGATTGCAGAAGGTCAACTATGAAGTCCATGGCAAGGTGTGACCATGGTCTCTCCCCATTGGTTATAGGTTGGAGAAGGCCCACTGGGTGATTTAATCTGTGTGCAGACTGGACATTTTTGGTCCCTGGCAGGTACGAGACTACATAATTAAAATGGGATAGAAATAAGGCCCATTGGGCCTCTCTCGGAGTAAAGCTCTTAGTCTTGAACAGGTAAGTGAGGTTTTTATGATCCGTAAGAATCAGGATTGGCACAGAAGTTCAGTCAAGCAAACCCCTTTATTCTTTGAGAGTGAGTATTATCGCCAGCAGCTCAGGTCACCAATTTCATAGTTGCATTCTGCAGGGCTTAACTTTTTGGGTGGAACTACTCCTGTCTCAGACGCATCAACCTCAAGTATGAATGGAATGAATTTCATGTAGTAGTTAACAAACACAAGAACCGTTGAAGGGAGCAGAGACCTACAGGTTGTGACCTTTCGAGAACCGCCAATAGTTTTTCAGGGTTCATATCGAAACCGACCTCTGAAATCATGTACCCCAAGGAGGCCCTTTTTGCAGTGGAACTCACAATGTTCCAGTTTGCAGAATAGATTATTCTCTCGTAACCTTTGCCGCACTTGGGAAACATGTGCGTGATGGCTTTCTATGGAAGTGGAATGAATCAGAGTGACATCTAGGTATACCACCACACATTGTTGGAGCATGTCCTGGAGGGCATCATTTATGATTAATATGTCACCAGCATTGATTTGGGACTGGGGCCCAAAAGAAGAGATTAGTTTTTCAAGAGAGAGGTTGTAGAGGCCCCAAAACGGAAGACACGCCAATACAGAACAGTATAGGTTATAAAAAAGCGTTTTAAAAGTAGATGCTTAAGGTCATGAAGGCATGATTTGAGCTAGGAGAAGGCTGCATCACAAATGCCAGTACAAATGAAGAGTTTGCAGGAATAAGAGGTGAACTAAGTGGGGAAAAATATGTAAATGTAAATAGGAAATCCTTATGAAATCTTTAACTTGTGTGATTATTTCAAAATGTATTCTGCCCAGAATACATGAAATAAAGAGCAAACAAACAAAAGACAAATGTGTGAATCTATGTAATTTAATTACTGACAAAGTAACCAGTGTCTCCTTTTGAATGAACATCTCTTGCCATGTTTTTTTTATATTTCCATTCAGCTGCTATTGGCCTAAGTTTATATGGGTAAAGTAAAACAGTAAAAAAGAGAATTTCTCTAACCAAGCCCTTATAAAATATTGAATCTATAGATTATAAAGTAACCATAAAATACTTAAATTCGTGCGTGCATAGGTCAGTCAGCGGTTTTCAATCGATGTCACTCAAATGCAGATATCATATGAAATATACAAGGCAAAGATAGACATATTAGTGCAAAAAAAATCACTGCATAAAATGAAAATGTTAAAACCTATACACAGTCTACTCACCATATTCAGAGCCAGATTAAAAAATTTAGGCTCAAAAAGACACATATGTACACTCTTAAGGTGGTGTCCTAGCACCTTTCTGAGAATAATCACTCAAGATCTTCATATTAATTTAAAAGTTTTTAAACAATTTATTAATACTTCAAGTAATTAATTTAAAAAACCCACTTAAAATAATTAAGATAAATTGTGATAAAAGTGCTCAATACGTTCACTGGGATGCGTTTCGTCAGTCCATGACTTCCTCAGCCAGTGCAATCCTTCCATCAGCATTGGAAGCATTAGTACATTTGTACTATTGCATATTTAGTTGGGGGAGTTTTAATATGCACTTTTAAGAGCTTCTCATCATAGTAGCTTATTAACTATTATTGGTTATCTCATATCTGTTATTTTCAGCGCAGCCTTTTTTGACCTCTTTTTCACTTATATGGGTAAAGCCTCAGTTGTTTGCTTATTAATTAAGGATCCAGAGGCCCTGCAAAATAGATCTAGAATTTCTGGTAAGTGGGGGATGAGCAGTTTAGGCTCCACTAAGAATAATAGGAAACCGGCACATTTTTAAAAACTATGGCTCCTACTTTGCCTCTAATACTCTCAGAATATTCCAAGATTTGAAGCAATGAATCAGGGGACAGAGTACTTCTCCCAATGAAAACCAGGTGAAGTTTAAATTATTGACCGTAACTTGTGGAGTGGGAGAATTGTACAAGGCATGAAATAGATGTATGAAAGGTTGGCCAAAGTGGTAAAATTTTTAAGAACAAATTTGATATTTTCAAGAGATTTGATGGAAAGCTTTTCAGTGTCACAGCTCACTATCACTGGCTTTTTATTTTGAGAGAGTTCAGATTACTCTTCTGGAATTTGTATTTTGAAGAAAGACAGTTTATGATGGTGAGATTATTCTGTAGCCTTACAGCCAACATTTTTAGGTTTTGGTTTAGTAATAAGATTGGACGATATAAATACATCTATGACGTATCTTTGTTTGATTTAGACACAACACTAACTTTAAAAACATTGAAATCCTGGGATGAGGATTTCCCTGCTGGTATTTTTTTTAAATATCTACTACATGCAGAGATCCATGAGGGGCTAGGAGTTTATAGTATACAGGACTGAATCCATCTGGGCCTGGTGATTTGATGTTAGAAAGATATTTAATAGTTGCAGTTACTTCCATGTTATGCTTTAAGTGTTATGGGAGCAGATCCAACTTGAGAACCCCTGCTTGTCTAAGCACAGCAGTGATATCTGAGTTAGGGGTACCTTCTGCCGTGTAGAAGGTATTAAAATACTCAGCAAAGGTTTCTGTGATTTCTACAGGATCCACTATGATTTCCTGGTCTCCCTTTTTAACCTTAACTATACTATGTTTTTGGGACTTGGAGTAATTGATCAGATTTGCCATTAATTTCCCGTTATGATTACTCAATATGAAAAAATTGTTCCTACAGGAATAATAAGAAAGTTGGGCTTTTTCATACTGTGCCTTTTTATACTACCGAGTCAGATTGGGGCATGATGTGAGACAGGTCAATATGAGTTTTTATGACTCTCAGCAACATAGTGCCTGGAGTAAAATATAAGCCAGTTTCTAAAATGTATTGTGATGGTGGGAGTAGAAAGTATAATGTCTGTCTATTGGGTTACAATGTTTCCACGTATCCACTTGGCCTAGATGTTCCATTAGAGGTTTTGTATAGAAACCTTTATGCCCATGGGTAGATTGTAAGGTGTCTAAGCAGTTGTCATATAATAGTCACATCCTATAATCAATGTGACAGCCCATCTGTCACCTGGTTGGGTTTTCGGGGCCGGCAGAGGGAAGATATTTCACATGAAACTTTTTCGGTCAACGAGATGTGTTAGTGAGTCATGTTGGGGATAACAATCTTTGTCATTACCTGGTTACGGGGTTATGTTCAAGCTTTCCTGCTTTAATCTTGGTCTGGTCCAACATAGTTCCTTGTTTTGGAGGGAGAATTATTCCCTACAGAAGGTGGGTATGGTTAGTTTAAAAGTGAATAAAGATGTTTACAAATTTGTTAGCCATTTTGGTGATATAGTGGTGGCGTATCCTGACTTATCCTGAATGTGATAATGTAGTTTTTTTACTGTAAAGATGGTGTTCCGATGTTTGGCTGCTAGATGTCAGTATGTAGGTTGAAAAAACAGTGGCGTATTTGAGGAGCCGGCGCATTTGAGGGGTGCACATGTGCAACATATGGCTGGTATTGTCTTGTCCCTGTTAAGGAACCTTACGGACAGCTCATCATTTCTCATACAGCGGTAGACCTCAGAAAAGTGTTGAATTGGTTTTCCGCCTCCTAGTGTAGGGTTTACGGAAGGCTGGGTAATGTCAGCATGGGTTACAGTGGCATGTTAATAATGTTGCCGCATCTGAATATGTTAATTTAAGGTTGACTGAATATCAAGTTGTGATCATTTGAGTATCTTTTGAAATGTTAACAATTTGATATTGCTTGACAAGGATAGTGTCAAGCTGAAAAAATAAAAAAATGATTTACAGGCTTGTCACAGTATAGAACCATAATTTAATAAATTCCAACTGAATATGGACTCCTGTGGTTCTTTCGTGGGGATGGTCCCAGTAACTGGTATAGGTTGTGTCGAGTACTAATAGTTGTATCTAAATATTATGTTTTTCTACATATTTTACAACTGTGTAAATCTTTTAGATGTATTCTACTCAGATGTTTTTTTTTAAATTAGAAGCCGCTCTAGAGGTATTTTTTGGCTTTGTCTCCTAAAATATAAAATAAACTGGGATTGCTGTACAGTTCCTTCTAAATCTAAGAAACTGTTTTTTGGTACACCGATGAGCTAGGGTAAAAAGTGACAGCTACTTTTAAAAAAAATTGTTTTTATATCATTATTATTTATGTATATATATATATATATATATATATATATATATATATATATATATATATATAAAAATAGATCAAATTATACTTACTGTAATTAGTTGCAAGGGAAATACCCCACTCATTTATTTAGATTGAAATGGGCCAAAAAGAAGTCTAGAGAATTAGTATCCCCACTCCATTTAAAAATATGTATCTATCACAGGACACCAGATTCACACAGCATCTCATGTCATTTCCCAAGTGCCAAGTGTGTCAGATTGTATGTTGTTTGGGGTAAAGATGGCACAGAAAAGCTGTTTGGGGCAAAGATGGCACAGGCAGTCTGTTTGGGGATTAGGATGCACTAACAAGCTATTTGGGGCAAAGATGGCACTCACAAGTTGGGCAAAGATGGCACTGTGGGACATGTTGCAGGTTGGGGGTCCTAGGGCGATTTTCTTTCTTTTCTTCGTGTTCTTTTTATTTACATTTTTTGTTATTCCTTTTTTTCTACAAGAAAGAGGTCAACAGAGTTAAAGGCTGTGGGGAGGTTCAAGATAATTAGGAGAAATTATATTCTGTTTTTGTTAATATGAGATTATCAGTAATTTTGTCTCAATAGAGAGCCGTAGATAAAACCCAAATTGAAAAGTGTCAGGCACAACGTTAAAGAAAACAAAGTGGGTCATCCAATTATTTTATGTTCCAGTAGTTTGGAGGCCAGAGGAAAAGGGGGAGAGGAATGTACTTAGAAAGGAGTGTATGATCAAGAAACAGTTTCTTCAATAAAGGAGATAAGAGAAAAAAGAAAATATCAATAGATGGCACTGGTAAAGGAATTTAGGAGATGCTAGGGAACAGGATTTAGTGGGCAGGTAACTAGATGGCAGGAGAGGGTTTGACCCCCGGAGTTCCCAGGTATGCTGATCTACCTGTATTCAGAGTGCAGACAAAAGAAGAGTCTTTTTTGTCAAGACTACCAACATCAGTGTAATGGCTCTACCACCATTTAGCAGATGGCCGCACCTCTCAGAATCTGACCTGCATGACCTGGAATAAAAAATCTTCATATTCCACGAATATTCGACCGTTCCTGTGTTCGGTTCGGGCAAATATTCGTGTGCATTCTTAATGTTCCTTTTTTTTCCCTTCGTTGTTTGTAGAACGGTTAATACGGGGTTAACGCGGTATGCACTAGGCAGCAGCTTTGGCGCCAGGATTTTAAATGTCCGGAGAAGCAACTCTATTGGTCGCCGGCAGGGGCCTCTTCTGCCATTAACCAATGAAGTGCACCTGTACCTCATTGGTTGATGGCAGACGAGCCCCCTGCTGGCGACCATTAGAGTCGCTTGTATGGACCTTTAACTCTTGGAGCGGGGAGACCAAGTCAAATTCTGGTTTTTCTTGCAAGCTATGGACAGTTTTTATGAAGACGTACATAAATCTGCTAAATCCCAGTCCCAGATATGGGCACTCCACCAGGGATGTCGACCTGTGGAAGATTATAAAACAGAACTTCTGAGACTAATTGGAATGAGCCAGCACTCTTGGATCAATTTCGTCTGGGGTATCCAGCACTCTGGAAGGGCTTATCCAGCTGTCTCTGCAGATTGACCGGCAACTGAAATCATTCCTGTCCAGATAAACATAGGGCCCCGATACCATGAGACCATTTTTTGATCTTGTCAGCTCTCTATTATTTTTTTCTGATTCTCGGTATTACTTGGCTATTTACTCATAACCGTACCATAGACTGGGCTATGGGAGCAGCAACTTTATCATCTAACTATTGCCAAGGAGCCTGTTTTTCTGCACCCCTGGCCATCACTGCACCAGGCCTCTGTAATGATGCTCTCAAAACTACACCTGTCATGCCACCACAATACGGATGTTTTTTTGTAAGAAGACTGCTGAACAATTACCCACTCATCGAGTCTATGGTTGCCCCATTACCTGCATCTCCCATAGCTTTTGGCAGGATCTTTTCCTTATCAAAGACTGAATTGAGACATTTGAAGGAACACCTGGATGACAATTTAAAAAGGGGTTTATCCAGCCTTCTACCTCCCCGGCTGGAGCCAGCATATTTTTCAGTGAAAAGAACGATGGTTCTGTTTGACCATGCATAGACTACAGAGATAGTAAAACCAGTACCCACTACCACTAATTCCTGAGCTTCTAGACAGAGCTTTTTCCACTTCCATATTCTCCAAACTCGATCCCAAGGGGCATACAACTAAGTCCGCATCAGGGATGGCCTTTCAGACTAGGTATGGGCAATTTAAGTATACATTGATGCCCTTCGGCCTTTGTTATGCCCCAGCCACCTTTCAGTATTTCCTAAATGGTATGTTCAGGGACTTTTTAGACATTTTGATGGTAGTGGGCCTTGATGACATTCTCATATTTTAATCATCCCTCTCTGAACATAGGCACCATGTTAAGAAGGTACTGCTTTGTAAGAACAGTCTGTATGCTAAACTTGAAAAATGCTACTTTGAATCTACCATGATCGAGTTCTTAGGTTTCATTTTGACACCCAAACTATCCAAATGGACTCTATAAAGATCTCCGTAATAAAGGACTGCCCTGTTCCTTCTTCCAAACAGGAGGTTCAGAGTTTTTTTTGATTTGTCATTTTGTATCAAAAATGTATACTCAACTTTCCTCATATTATTCAACCTCTTACGACCCTTACCAAATAAAATACCCACTTCCTCTAGTCTCCACAGACACAAGACATTTTTGAAATTATAAAGGACAAATTTATGTCAGCACTTATTTTCCTTCTCCCCAACCCTTCTTCTCCTTATCTTTTAGAGGTTGATGCCTGACAGTGCTCTGGAAGCTGTGCTTTTGCAAAGACGTGGTGAGAGACAACTTCTCCATCCTATTGCCTACTACTAAAGGAAACTATCTGCTGCAGAACTGAACTAAGTAGTGCTTGAAGAATGGCTTCATTTTTTGGAAGAAGCAGTACACCCACGTTACAATATACTGTATTTGCTCGAATATAGGACAAGGTTTTTTCCCCAGAGCAAATGCTCTGAAAAATAACCATTGTCTTAGATGCGAGGTTGTCGTCTAATCAGACCTCAAATAGAGGCCTGACTAGAAGACTAAGATCCAGATCCGCCGCAGTGCTGTAGGGGACCTGGATCCTCCTCTCCGGCAGCCCGTGGGTGTCTGCAACCTCCACTTCAGCAGCTCAGATCCTCCACCGACTGCCCCACCAAGGAATCTGCAGCACGGGGAGGCAGAGTGGCATATAGGGGCTTAAAAGGAATATCAGGGAGGTGGAGTGGCATATAGGGGGTTAAAAGGAATATCAGGGAGGCAGAGTGTCAGGGGGTTAGAAGAAATATCAGGGAGGCAGAGTGGCATATAGGGGGTTAAAAGGAATATCAGGGAGGCAGAGTACCATATAGGGGGGTATAAGGCATATCTGGGGGCATATGTGCATAGCTGGGGCAGGTTGGAAAATAAAAGGAAATAAAAAACAAAAAATGCATTTTTCTTGTCGTCTTTGTCCTCACCAAGCCAGATGATTTTTTTCCACAGTTTCAGCTCCATATCACTTATCTTCCTGGTTTAAAGAAAATGAATGCCAACGCTCTGTCTTGTTTAGGTTCCAAGACTCAAGTTCCCTCTGAGGCATTACAAGAAACCATTCTCCCTGCAACATGTTTCATCACTACTGAGTCATCACTCCCAGACTTCGTCAAGACAGTAACCTGCATCTTATCTTAAACCAAAGACTTGATTTTAAATGATGGTTTATTGTTTAGGGGAGATCACATCTTTGTGCCTCCTGCAGCCCGGTTTGAAGTACTCAATTTCATGAATCTTGGATTGCGAGTCACAGAGGCATTAGAAAGACCAAGAAAGTAATAACCAGGTCCTTATGGTGGCCTTCCCTTGTTACGGATGCACACCAATTTGTATCTGCCTGCAAAGTCTGTGCTAGATCTAAAGACTCGCACCTATGCCCTTCTGGGCTATTGCAGCCATTACCTGTTCCAACACTACCCTGGGAGGACATTGCACTTTATTGTTGACCTTCCAAATTCCGAGGATCATAACACTATCCTGGGTGTAATTTAATTTTTAAGATGGAACATTTTATTCCCACCAAAGGCATCCCCTCATCAGCAGTTACCGTTTCATATTCCTGTGTGAGATTTTTTGGCTTTGTGGTATTCCACAAGTCGATTGTGTCCGATAGGGGAGTACAATTTACCTTGCATTTTTAGGAAGCCTTTTGTCATGAGCTGGGAATCAAACATTGTCTTTCTATGGCATTCCACCCTCAAACCAATGGACAGACCCAAAGAACTAATCAGACTTTGGAGCAATACATCAGATGTTACACCTCATACCTGCTGGATGTTTGGTTTCCGCTACTAAGATGTCTCCTTTTCTGGCTAACTATGGTTTTCACCCACTTACCCTCCCTGACCAGCCTAGGGCCTCCTTGGTCCCTGGAACCAAGAATAAGATTGCTGAAAGACCCATTTACTCTAATCAAGTATACAGTAAAAGCCTGTATCGTGATTGAGGTTTTGCGGCTGACCCAACCCATGATTGGGTCTGAGCGCCGGTTAGAGTCCGTTCTTCCGGCTGCTCAATCTCTTTCTGTGCAGGGTTTATGATCGTTCTGTGGGGGGATACAGATTAAAGCCCTCTTGTTGCTGGCTCTACTGCCTAGGTCTGGATAAACGATTCTGCCCGCTTTCTGTCTCCAGCTTGTTCATCACGGCTGCCTGCGGTGCCTGTTTTGATTTCTGTCTGCGAATTTAGTGTCTCCAGCCACTCTGCCTTGCTGATATATTGCTCTCCAGTTTGAGATCAACTATCAAATTACCAGTACTATTTGGGGTGAGATTTCTTACCTAAGTTATAAAAAATCTATTCATAATATTGAATTCATTGAAAATCTGTTCATATAAGAAGTTGAGATATTAAAAGACACATAGGACTACAATACTTCTAAAGCCATTTTTTTCTATATATTTTTTCAATATGGCGCCTAAAGGAGATAAGGTTGATAAAGCAGAAAAACCTCCTCCAATAAGCGCCTATTATTCCCCAAGAAGTCAAGAAAACACTTCAACTCTTTCAAGGAAATCATCCCCTGACCACCATTTGAATTATATTACTAAATCTAACTTAGTGTCCACTCTGGATTCATTATAGTTGAAAATTAAGACTGACCTTGATCAACTGAACGCTACACTTTTATCACAATCACAAGAAATCTTGTGATTGCATCAGAAATTCAAAGAACTTCAAACCCAAAATGAGATGCTTAAATCTGACTTATTAAAGCAATCTTTGAAATTGGCAGATTTGGAAGACAACATACGCAGGCAAAATATTAAAATTTGTGGTATTCCAGAGGTCAAAGATCACAATTCATACTTGGTGGCGTTACTTTCAAACTTTGTCGATTCTAATTGGCCTAATTCAATGGTTATTGAGAGAGCCTATAGACTCCCTAAACCACCTCGCTTACTTCAATCTCATGTATCTAGAGATGTTCTCATGTGTTTAAGCAGCTCTTGTTTAAACGACTCTCTTATTTATGAAATGAGGAAACAAATCCACCACAATCTGGAAATGTGCCTCCCTGAAACTTTTTTCTGATCTCTCTTGGACTACTAGAAAAAATGAAATTTTCAGACTGCACCACATGTTTGCAGGAGAACAAGATCCCCTATACTTGGGGCTTACCGACAAAACTCAGAATAACCTACAAGAAATACAATTTTACCACAAGACAGGAGGCTTCATATTTTGCATTATCCTTCTTTACTGATAACCTCCAGCAGCAAAGGAGTTAACAACAAACATAAGAAACAACCAATCAAAAGTGACAGGACCCTATAACAGTCCAAGCATCCAGCAACACCTCCTCTTTCTTTGCTGCTTGACCTCCAGGTGAGCACTTTCCAATTATGGATATTATTCCTTTTTTAGATGTAATGATATTATTGTTTTATATATTATTTAGCTAATATTGCCTTGTTTTATTTGGTTTCGTTACCTATTTGGTGTATCCGTTTGCCTGTTTTGGCCCTTTTTTCCCTTTTATCTTTTTTACCTACCCGGTTTCCTTTTCCTTCATCTTAACCTCAGGCCTGCCGTTGGTCCTGTGGTCCCTACTGCTCCTCTGGGTTTTTCCCTTTTGCCACGCGGCGGCGTCCTTGTGTAGTGGACGGCCGCGTGCGCCCCTCCCCCCCTTGCGGTGCAGGCCACATTTTCTGCCCGCGTGTGGTCTTGTCTGAGCGGCACGCGGCGGCTTGCCGCGATCGCCTGCTTTGTACCTCGCGGCCGGTTTCCTCTCGGAGACCGACCGCGTGGTTTACTCTTACCTTTTTTGTCGAGCGGCTCGCCGCGTTCGCCTGCTCTGTACCTCGCGGCGTTTTTTCCTAACGGAAACCGACCGTGTGGTCGTTTTCTTGTCTTCCCTTGTTGAGCGGCGCGCGGCTGCTCGCCACGATCGCCCGCTCTGTGTCACACGGCCAGTTTTCTAATCTGTTTCGGAAACCGGCCACCTGATTTATTCTATCGCGGCACGGTGCAGTTCACCGACCGCATCTCTCACAGTGTGTCCCGGTTCTATTATAAAGCTGCTGTTGGCTTCACTCCCATCCACGCCACCTGCTGGTCTAGTGGGTTAGTTTTGTGACTCTCAAAGTTGAAACTTGTGGTTCTATTCCCAGTTTGACTAGATATCAAAAACAAAAAAAAACACTTTACGTTAGTGACATTTGCCCCTGGATACATCATATGTGTTTATGGCACTGGCTCTCCCTGGGCCACAGGGTGAACCCCTTCCTCTGTATTGAGGGTATCTCCCCTCTTATTTGATTTTGAGGGTATTCCCCTCTACCTTGATAGTGCCCTTTCTAGGGCCCATGGTGGGTGGTCCCTCAGGGTTTTTCTCCCTCTCCACCTTTCATAGCCTCTGCTCAGGGTGAACCCCTCTCGGTTTATATTTGATTATATTGCTGGTTATTGGGCTGGTGGGTGAACCCCACACTGTATTTCAGTCACCCCGCTCATCTTCCCTCTGTTTGTGTTTTTCAGAAACACACCATTGGAATTATGGCCGATGAATGCGAAACACCGTTGCCTGCGGCTCTCCAGGCCTGGCTTCATTCGGCCTTGGCAGTAGCTCTCCCGGCCGCTTTAGCAGAGGCCCAGCCAGCCCGTCAAGCGCTTCCTGTGCCATCGTTACCTGGGGGAGAGGATTCAGATGCCGATGGTTCTCCCCCTCTGACCGACAGGGAGAACCCTCGCAAGCGCCCTTGGGGTGAAGTCCCCTCAACATTGGGGAAGGGCAAAGCCCCCCTCAAGAGACCTTGTGTCGCCCCCCCACCCGCGGAGTCTGACCCGGCTGCTTCCCCGTCCGGGGAGTTGGCAGAGGAATACGAGGTCTTGGACGAATATTGTTCCGTATCTTTTAACTTTGACTCTCCCTCTGTCCCTGACTTCGGGCAGGATGCCACTCCGGATCTCCCCAAGCCTTCTACCTCGGGCCCCGAACAACCCTTCGAGGTCACGGACTCCCTCGGCTTCCCACTCTTCGATCCCCAGGCTCTCCATCATCCCCGATCGGCAGAGTGGACCCCTTCCGCTCACATTGTGGAATTTTTGAAGTTCTGGCTGAGGCGCCCCTTGGACAAGGAGGTTCGCCAGCATCTGAGGTCTGAGTGCCCGAGACCCACCCTGCCCGCCAAAGTGTTGAATACGCCGGAATTCGACCAATCCTTCATCACCTTCCTTTCCGGCACTGGAAGAGACCCTAGGAAGGGTATTGAACTGGGGCTCAAAGCGGCACAGGACAAGCTGCTGGGCGCTACCGGCCCACTAGCCCTTCCAGATGGCCGACGAGGCCTTGGCAACAGGCTCCCCGTTAGATGCCCACTTAGTTCGCGAGTGGATCCAGAGGGCGTCCTGTCTCCTGGGCAACGCTAACTGTGCCATCTCAAGGCCATCTCAAGCGCAAGGCCGTCCTCTATAAGCTGGATGCGAAGCTGGCCGACCTGGCCTCCAAAGAGCTGGGCCCTGAGGCGAACGGCCATCTCTTCGGGGAGAAGTTCATGAAAAACCTGAGCCAGCACGTGAACATCTTCACGTTGTAAAATAAAGCGCAGTCGTCCATGAAGCGCGTGTTCCGCTCCGGGGAGCGTTTTTCCCCCCAGGGCTGGTCGGCAGAGGGGTCGTGCCGCCAGCAGAGTCGCCTTTGGCTCCAGACCCTGTTTTCCTCACGCCTCGTCTACCTACCGGTCCCAAGACTGCACCCCGTTTGGCCGTGGCTCCACCAGAGGCAGAGGCTCCTCCACCTACCGAGGGAAGACGCCTGTGGGTAAGAGTTTGTCCTCTTCTTCACCTTATTCCTGTTGCGGGTCGG
This sequence comes from Spea bombifrons, assembly GCF_027358695.1. NCBI lineage: Eukaryota > Metazoa > Chordata > Amphibia > Anura > Pelobatidae > Spea > Spea bombifrons. Next base: position 16,748,728 of record NC_071094.1, read on the forward strand.
CTGGCGCATTTCTCCCAGACTTGGGCCGCCCTCACCTCCGACCCCTGGGTCCTCGAGACCGCATCGGGTTTTCGCATAGAATTTGTTTCCCCTCCTCGTCAGGTTTCCCCACCCTTTTTCCCTCGTCTAGCGCGCGACTCTCAGGCCCTTGTCGATTCGGAACTGTCCTCCCTACGCGTGAAGGGTGCCATAGAACGGGCCCCCGGTCCTCCCTGTTTTCTGAGCAATATAGTTATTGTGTGCAAGAAATCGGGGGGATTTCCGCCCGGTTATCAATCTCCGCTCCCTGAACTTGCTAGTCATTTATCGACATTTCAAAATGCAAGGTATTCTCCTTCTATGGGATCTTCTAAGCGAGAACGGCTGGTTCACGCGGTTGGACTTGAAGGACGCCTATCTTACGGTTCCAGTCCACCCGGAGGACCGGAGATTTCTCCAATTTCGTTGGCAGGGCCTCCTATAGCAGTTCACGTGTCTCCGGTTCGGCCTCAGCTCTGCACCATGGTGCTTCACGAAGCTGCTGAAGCCGGTGTTGGAGTCTTTTCGCGCTCGCGGCGTGCAATGCATAGTCTACCTAGACGATGTACTCCTCATGGCCTCCGACAGGGATTCCCTGATCCGGGACACAGTCCGGACAGTCCGCCTGTTCCAGGACCTCGGCTTTATCGTCAACGAGGAAAAGTCGGTCCTAGTCCCTACCCAGTCGGTCCAGTTCCTGGGTTTCACCGTGGACTCTGTTTCGGCGGTACTCTGGTTGCCGCGGGACAAGGTCTTGGCCATCAAGAAGGAGATCCGGAGACTGCTCCGGTCTCCGATGGTTTCCCTCAGAGCCCTTGCTCGTTTCATCGGTCTCCTCTCTGCCTCTATTCAGGCCATCTTTCCCGGAGATTGAAGACCTGTCATCTCCGCGTCTCGGGTTCCTACGACCACCTCGTCCCTTTGTCCGACGAGGCGCGTTTGGAACTTTGTTGGTGGCTTTCACACATGGACGCGTGGAACGGTCGGGCCATTTTTGGCTCGGTTCCAGATCTCGTCCTGGAGTCGGACGCCGTCCTGCTTGGCTGGGGCGCGGCGTGCGGGGAGACGGCGACGGGGGGTCTCTGGTCCGACGAGGAACGTGCACTCCACATCAACTGTTTGGAACTGATTGCGGGTTCCTTCGCTGTCCGCAGCTTTACCAAACAGGTCACCCATTGCTCCCTTGTTCTGCGCATGGACAACGTGTCCGCAGTACGGTATATCAGCAGGTTGGGAGGTATGCGGTCGAGGCTCCTTACGGCGCTCACCAAGGACCTCTACCAGTACTGTCTGGACAATCACCTGTCCATTCGGGCGGAATATCTGCCCGGGAAGGAGAATCTAGTGGCAGATTGGTTCTCCCGCCACTGGAGGGACGCCAGCGAGGTGTTCCTGGCTCTGGACCGAGCCCGTGGACCTTTTCACCTGGACCGCTTCGCGTCCAGAATAAATTGCCAGACCGACGCCTTTTTCAGATGGTTGCCGGATCCTCTCTCTCTGGCGGCGGATGCCTTCTTGCAGGTCTGGCCTCGTCAGGGCGCCTACGCGTTCCCGCCGTTCTCTATGATCCTGCGCACTCTCCACTGCCTCAGCAGACAACGGGCTACGGTTCTGGTGATCACGCCATTGTGGAGGACACAGCCGTGGTTCCCGCTGCTGTTGGAGCTGTCTTGCGACGATCCCCTTCTCCTTCCCGACTCTCCGGATCTGCTTCTGGACCCGGAGGGGAACCCCCATCCTCTCATTCTTCAGGATCACCTATCGTTGGTGGCCTGGCTGGTTTCCGGCAATCCTGGGATGTGTCGGGACTATCGTCTGGGGCTAGAGACCTTCTCTGGGGCTCCTGGGCCCCTGGGACTTGTAAGTCCTATCTCCAAGCCTACTCCAGGCTGTGGTGTCGCTGGTGTGTGGAACACGGCTGCGATCCCATTATGGCCCCTATAGTTTCCGTGTTGAATTTTTTCGCCCACCTTTACTCTCAGGGTAAGTCGTATCGGACCATTAACCTGTTCCGGTCGGCTATCTCCGTCGCCCACGTTCCTGTGTCGGGCCAGGGCGTAGGTGTGTCGCCTCCTCCGCGTGATCCGGCTTGCGCGTCCCCCTTCCACCCGTTACTCTTCTTTCTGGGACGTCTCGGGGTACTTGACTTTCTCGAGTCCTGGCCGGATAATGTCCACCTTTCCTTTCGTCAGTGTCTGGTTTCCTTTCGGCGGGTGGCCGATATTCGGGCGTTCGCTGTTGACTCCTTTTCCTTTTCTCCTGTCGGTGTGTCGGTCTCCATCTCTAGGATAACTAAATCTCATTCAGCTTCGGTTTCCTACCCTTATTTCCCCGACAGACCCAGACTCTGCGTGGCGCAGTGTATTCTGGCTTACCTTGCGGCCTCTCGTCCGTTTCGCATCTCTTCTTCGGGTCCCCTCTTTATTTCTTATGTGCGTCCATTTGGCCGGTCTCCTCTCCTACTTTGGCCAGATGGATCCGCTGGATCCTTGGCCTGGCTGGTATTGAGGCTTGGTTTGGGGCTCACTCGGTGCGGGGTGCCGCTGCGTCGGCGGCCTTGTCCCTTGGGAGCTCTCTCCCGGACATCCTGTCTGCGGCAGACTGGTCTCGCGAGTCTACGTTTCGTACGTTTTACTTTCGTCCTCAGCCGCATGCCTCTTGGGCTCTGTTGCGGCGTTAAAATTGCAAAATATGAAGCCTCCTGTCTTGTGGTAAAATTAGGGATTAATCTAGCCTTGGTGCTGTATTAATCTAAATTTTGGTGCGTTTTTGCTGTGTTTTTACATGTTGTTTTATTCCAGGTGTGTCCAGATTGTTCGCCTGGTATTGTCATGTCCTCTCTATCTTTCAGGTCGCTCTTCAGCTTTTTGAGTGGTTCCGGTCCATGTTTCCTGCCTACCTGTGGCTGTTCCGCCTGTTCTGAAGTTGCGGTTCCAGTCTTCGGTCCTGTGTTTGTTTGGCCTACCTGTTCCTCGCCACTGCAAAGAAAGAGGAGGTGTTGCTGGATGCTTGGACTGTTATAGGGCCCTGTCACTTTTGATTGGTTGTTTCTTATGTTTGTTGTTAACTCCTTTGCTGCTGGAGGTTATCAGTAAAGAAGGATAATGCAAAATACTCACCTCCTCTCTTTAATAAAATTTAGATTAATACAGCACCAAGGCTAGATTAATCCCTAATTACGTCTGTTCAGATCCAGACCAAGCTAAAGAAAAACTGCTGGGATGGGGCTTACTGAAGCACTGACTGTATTTAATTATTTTATTCTTGAATTTTCTATTTTTTTTTAATTTTTTTATTACACGTCGGTCTTAGATCTGGTGAAAATACTTAACAATTTAAATATATTAACGATCAGACCTTATTAATGGTATTTTTGCTTCTCATAATATCCTTTTTTTATAAAAAGGATACAAAATAATTTAAAAGCTAAGTCACTTATGTAGTAAACTTTATTAATGGTGCAAAACAAGGTGAAAGATACCCAAAAACACTTTTGATGAAACTTTATGAATGGAACTCTTTCCTTTCACAATATTTGATTTTGATAAACGCTATAAAAAATATCTAAATGTTAAATCACTTACCTGGCTATTCTTTTTACTTAAACATATTAATGATGAAACTTTATTAATGGTATTTTTTCTTTTTACAATATCCGGTTTTTGATAAATAGGATAAAAGATAATTAAAAGTTAAGTCACTTAGGTGGTAATCTTTATTAATGGTGTCAAACATAACGAAAGATTTTTTTCAAAGGATGCATCAATCATATTCATGCATCGACTATTTATTGATGTTAGGTCAGGCCCTAGAGATGTGCTCCAATTTCAAACTGGGGAACATCTCATGGTCAGATCATGCGCCTGTATATATTACTTTAAAAGATAAACCTTAATACAAATCTCGTACCACCTGGAAACTAAATGAATTAATCCCAAAAACAGAAGATGATAAACTCAAATTGATTGAACTGGTTAAAACATGTTTAGAACATAATGATAATGGACAAACTTCCAATCTTACTTTATGGTGCTCATTGAAATGTGTTCTTAGAGGCTACTTTATTACAAAAGGCTCGTGGCTCAAAAAGAAAAAAAGGGTTGGCTTTAACTGACCTCTATATAACATTAGCCAAATGTGAATTACTGATTATAAGACGACCCCCCAAAATCTGAATATTAACTTATGAAAAAAAGAAAAAGCCTGAATATAAGACGTCCCTGTAGGAAAAAAGTTTTACCAGTAAATGTTAGTTCATGTAAACTATGTGAACAATTGTTTGTTAATAAAAGCTATGATTGAGAAAAATATTTTGTTTTTATTTCCTTTTTTTTTTTTTTCAACCTGCCCCCCCAGTTATGCACATCTGCCCCCAGGCTTGCCACTCTGCCCCAGAAATGCCTTATACCCCATATATGCCACTGTGCCCCATGATATGCCTTTTAACCCTCTAAATGCCACTGTGCCCCATGATATGCCTTTTTACCCCCTATGTGCCACTCTGCCTCCAGAAATGCCTTATACCCCTATATGCCACTCTGGCATTTAGGGGGTTAAAAGGCATATTATGGGGCAGAGTGGCATAAAAGGGAGGTAAAAGGCATTTCAGGAGGCAGAGTGGCATTAAAGGGGTTAAAAGGCATTTCACAGAGCACTCTGCCTCCAGAAATGCCTTACACCCCCCATTTAACACTCCCCCTCCCTCCTCCAAACTTACCGGTGCTTCTGAGTTGGGGGGGCGCATAACACAGGAGGATCCAGGTCCCCTGCATCTGAGCCCCCGGTGCTTAGTCCGGGCAGCATGTAGAGCTCCACGCAAATCGCGTAGAGCTCTACACGCTGCCCGGACTAAGCACGGGGGACTCAGAAGCACCGGTAAGTTGGAGGGGGGGGGCATAACACAGGAGGATGCAGGTCCCCTGCATCCTCCTGTGTTATGACCCCCCTCCAACTTACCGGTGCTTCTGAGTCCCCGGTGCTTAGTCCGGGCAGCGTGTAGAGCTCTACGCGATTGTATCGTGTAGAGCTCTACGCGATTGTATCGCGTAGAGCTCTACACGCAGCCCGGACTAAGCACGGGGGACTCAGAAGCACCGGTAAGTTGGGGGGGTTAACACAGGAGGATCTAGGTCCCCTGCATCTGGGTCCCCAGTGCTTAGTCCGGGAAGCGTGTAGAGCTCTACACGCAGCCCGGACTAAGCACCGGGGACTCAGAAGCACCGGTAAGTTGGGGGGGGTTAACACAGGAGGATCCAGGTCCCCTGCATCGCTGCGTGGGATCTGGATCTTAGTCTCATAATCAGACCTATTTGAGGTCTGATTATAAGACGACCCTGATTATAAGACGAGGGGTATTTTTCAGAAAAAACCTCGTCTTATAATCGAGCAAATACGGTATTAGATTATCTCCGTCCTTTGTCTTTTCGAGACAAATAAGTGACCCAGTCATCAATTTTGCACAATCTTAATAAAACAAAAGCAACTTTATCTAAACTGAAGAGCAAATGGTACCATAGTAATAATAGAGTAGGGAAACTTTTGACTAATAAGTTAAAACTTCAGAATCAACAAACTAGAATTAAATAAATATATACTATAATGGAGAAACTTGTATCTCCCCTCTTCAAATAGGCAATGCCTACAAATCATATTATAAGCAACTTTACAATCTTCCTAAATGTAAAAATTCCTTGATTGAGATGAGAGAGTATCTTGATAGTCTCACGAACCCCTTGTATCCCCTGCAACTGGGCTCCTACCCGACCTGCTTACCAGGGTCATGACACCTACTCCATGGGACTGCATTTGCCATTGTCTGCCTGCCCAGCCCCAATGTCCTTCTATTTACTGCTTCACTTCTTTCACCATCCTTACTCTGGTAGAACCTTTTTTTTAATTTCTATAATGAAAGGCGAGTCCAGAAGGCATCAGGGACCTCCCCCTTTTTCTTTTGAATCAAAAAAGTTCACCTGACGCGATTTTGCTCACCTTGCATAAGTCTTAACCTGGAATTTCTGCAGAAAAGGCCAGATTCCCCAGTTTCTTATTTGTCCAGCAGGGGAGTTATATTTGGACATACCCTCTCCCTCAAATTGGCATCTGTGGGTTGCTTTGCCCCTCTGCACAGCTAGCCCTGCCACAATCATTTCACACAACCACTTCCCCAAAGAATGAGATCTTACCAAAAGGTTCCCATGTATACCCATCATCCCACCTACTTGTTCCACCTACTTGGGGGTGGTCTCAGGAAGAGTGAAGAGGTTTTATATGCAACACACTTTTCATGTGAATACCTTTGTTGGGAGGCATCCATTTATCTCAAGTTTTTCAGTTTGAGAGGCAAATGCTACTGTTTTGGTGTGAAAGTTTTTGTTAGTAGTTAGTAAATATTTAATTACTGGTTAAAAAAATAAGTTGTGAAAGACAGCTTTCATAAGATATTTTACCAATCCTTCATTTTTTCAGCTAAAGCCTGAGTCTCTAAAATTTTAAAGAAAGAAAAAAAATACCCAAAATCGAAACAAAATGGGAAAATTCTAACTACGTCTCTTGAAGAAATTCCATGGACATGAAGCAAGGAACAGCTGCATTAATGTAGTGACAGTTGTTGAGTTGCCATTGCCCCCCCCACACCCCCTCATAAACCACACTTCCTGCCCTCTCCAGCTATCCTGGGATACCATTAGCTTTCCTCAATGTACTTCTCACTGAATCTGCATGTGACTAGTTTTTGATGATTTCAAAGTTGATCCTGTAACCGCTGAGTAGTTTTCCAGAAATCGTACATGCAAAAGGCATGTGCATGCATCACTCACCACATCTATTTGTTACACAGACACTTAAACAATGAAGTCATACAGCATATCTGTTGACTAACTTTGAGAAAGGGGTTGTCTTACACAGTAAGATCTCAGACAAGTTTGGGAAACATGAAACAGACAATAAAAATTATAGATATACAATACCTACAGTGACTTACTATAAACAAGAAAAGGACCTGGGTTTTGTTCAGAGAGTAGCCATGCAGTAACTGCTATAAAAAGGGAGGGAGGGGAGGCAAAAAATCAGATTAGTTAATCGAGGCTCTTCATTAGAAGAACATTCCATTGATGTTTAACAGAGGTACTTATTTTAACAAAAAAAAATTGTTGTAGTTCTCCCAGATAACCAATTGAAGGTGGCTTTGAGCAATATACGTCTATAAATAGAAACAAGTTGTTAGACATTACCGTACTTTTAGCTAGGCAGACAGCATTTTTTTTTTTGGTATGTTCAGTATTTAATGATTCGTCATAAATTTTGGAACTAATATCTCAAAAGCCAAACACTAAACACATCTGTGGATTCTCAAGTATCATCATGTATATGACACATAATGCTGCTGTTCCGGACATGTTTAACTTAGGTCTGGTACGTTTAATGTTAGGGCTTTTGGAATCATCAACAATTTGGGGCTTCACTAAACATAAGTATGCCTGCAAATTACAGACATGACATAGGTAAATGTGTTTCTTTATGCACAATGTATTCCCAACAATCTAGTTAACAGTTTGTTAAATCGTGTAAATATGATTTGTGAACTTATACTAGAATGTGTTGTAAGTTATTAATTTGTGCACTCTATTCTTTTACACAGACATTTATCAAACTCTATTTAACATGATGTAGTTAAAAATGTTTAAAACATTTTAAGGTTTAAAAAACACATGCCTATTTAGTCCAACCTATCTCATATTACATTCACCCCATCCAAGCACTTACCAGAAAGGAACAATTCATGTGAAAACAATCCATGAAGTAACATCTTTTTCATTTAAATGATGACTCATGCAGGAACATCTTCAAAATGGTGCAAAAGGGGCAGCATCCCTAGGCCCAGACTTAACTTAGCAGCTGAACCCCTTCAACAGTCACCATAGTTTAGAGGTGTGGGTCTGTGGAGCTGTTGACTCAGACCTCTCGACAAACACTTACTGCCACGAGTCCTGGGTACTAAATGCTTTTGCAGACTCCCGGGAAATCATATCCTGGTGGATAGCAGCAGGCAGCTTGCAGACCTTGAATGGGGTGGTGTCTGCATAGACCTTCACCTCCCTTAAATTAAGGTACGATTTGGCTGATGGAGGTCCACAGGGAGGAAGCTTGTCCTAGGTCCCATTATGTATAAAGAAAGCCCTGTACTCACAAATACAATTTCCTGTGAAAAGGTCATTGTTTATTCATAAATATCTCTTGTTATTTTCACAAATATTGTTCACTAAACAAAATAGAGTACATTTATAATAGATATATGTTTCAGTGCTCACTGTAAATAACACCAATCAGAGCAGGTTATGGTTCTTACCACATGTGATGGTTTTTTTTGTTTTTGTTTTTTTTTTTTTTTAGAACAAATCATAATCCCATTACCAAAAACTGACAAAGGCAATAACATTGTTAGTCTTGCATAGCCCTGCTGCTGACTCCAGTGTGGAGCCATGCTCCCTGGCAGAGAAAGTCTCCTTACTTGAGTAAAGGTGAAAAACTACAATACAAAAACAACTAGAAAATGATAATACGTATCTAAAGAGACCTCATTGTGACATCATTAGAATGTACCCTTGTGTCATACCACTGCATAAGTTAACTTGGACTTGCCACAGAATGGGGTAAGGGATTTGACTGTATGGCTCAGTTCGTTAACATTTGTTAACACCTTTCCCTTTGGATCCAGAGCTCAATATAAAACCTGATTAAACATGCTGGGTATTGTCACCTTCGAGAGGAAGGTATTACCTGTGGAAGGGTGAAGGGCCAGACATCCTGGACACAGGGTAAAATTATTTAAGACATAATGTCCAAAATATGATGGTTGCATAACTTTGGGGCCCCACCATACATTATATCACTACGCCTGCGATGTGCTGGTTTCAGGGAGACCAAACACGCCATGCAGGCATGACCATAACAGGAGTTATGCAATAGTTTGCTTTTGCCAACAGATAGAGGTGTTTGGTATGAAAATGATCACTAGGACCAGAGAATTATGATGATCCCGATGTAATAATTATGCCAAACTCAGCGGCCATCATATTAAGTGTTTTGTGGTCCCAGGCAAAAGTTGAGCAGATATGACATCCTGAAGGCGAGTCAATCTGCTGAACCCCCTACTCCCATCCCCTTGCTCAGGTGACAGAAAAAGGACGGTCTTGGGGGGGGGCAGGGATAAAAAGGTGGGCAATTGGTAATGAGAGAGAGCCTATTTTACCATCAAAGAGACAACACCAAGGATCCAAGCAATTATAGTATGATGCTTTCTTTTATCCCTTTTATTTTAAACTGTTTATGTACTTGCATTTATGTCTGTCTCTTTTTTATATTCATTTTTTGTGTAACACTGCTACCTATTTTACACTCAGATTAAATATTTTTAATCAATTCTGTCTTTTCTCCTATAATCGAATTTACGCTAGAGATACCCTTTTTTATACATATCACATTACTAAAGGGGTCAACTATGTTTATATCTAAGTCAGTTAGAGGATTGTGTGTATATCGCAGTCCTACTGTTTTTGGGTAACCTAAGATACCCGGTTTTAAAGTTCTTCGTTGGGGTTGGAGGTGATGGCTTGGTGCTATAGCTGAAACAACTCATCGATAAAATCAGTAATAATCGATAATGAAAATTGTTGCCAATGAATTTCATTATCGATGTAAGGACTTACCTGCCTCTCCGGTCCCGCGACGCTTCCTCCTCGGCCGGCTTCCCGGGCAGTGAGTACAACCGCTACCCGGTCGGCGTCTTCACTGCGTGGCCGACGCAAACAGGTAGTCGTGTGGTCAAAACATAATATTACACCTTACATCTGTAACGTGTTCTTATAACCTTAATAATGCAGGACACACCTTCACCTGTCCCTTCACCTGTTAAACCTGGACTTCCTCTTCTGGGTCACCCTTGGTAAATGTATTCTGTGGTTTTCCTGTGCAACGTGCTGTGATGATTTCTTCGTTTGACCCGGCTTGCTGTCTTTGCTCCTGTTTTCTGATTTGGCTCCTGTTCTCTGATTGTTGGTATTGACTCGGCTTGTTTGACTACTCTTCTGGATTTGATTCGGCTTCCTGCTTTACCGGTTACCAGACCTGAAGCTCAGTTCCAGCTCTCCTGGCTACTCCTGGTTCCTGTTTGCCTGGCTCACTCCGCCATCCGGGGTCCTCCTCATCCAATCGTTACAATCGATTAGTTGAATCAATTTTATCGATTATAAGATTATAAGACCAAATTCTGTGAAAAATACCCCTTGTTTTATTATCTGACCTCAAATAGGAGGTCGGATAATAACACTAAGATCTAGATCCTCTCAGCGCTGCAGGGGAACCGGATCCTTCTTTCTGACAGCCGGCGGGCGTCTGTGAAATGCGCGCAGACAACCTCCCATACTGTCCTCCACTTCCGCCGGGGCTTCTATGATGGAGCACCAGCGTGACATGACCTTCCGGTGCTCGACCATAGAAGCCCCGGTGGAAGTATCGGCCAGGACAACGGAGGTGGTCTGCGCGCACTGCGTAATGTTCACCGGCGAGGAGGACGCGCTGCATGGAACCAGAATCATTCTCTCTGGCAGCCGGTGGGAGTCTGTACGATGGACTTCCTCCGCCGCTGCCGGCACGTCTACGGAGCACCGGTGTCACATGAACTTCCAATGCGCAGTCATAAAAGCTCCAGCAAAAGTGCTGGCCAGAAGCAGAGGTTGTCTACGTGCATCGCGCAGACGCTTACCAGCTGCCCCCGCTAGACACCAAGGAGCACGGGGAGAACGGGGGGTAATATAGGGTATATAAGGCATATGTGGGAAGGGCGGAGTGGCATATCTGGGGGAATGCGGCATATCTGGGGGAATGCGGCATATCTGGGGGAATGCGGCATATCTGGGGGAATGCAGTGTGGCAAGCCTGGGCTCAAATGTGCATAACTGGGGGGGGCGGGTTGGGGGAAAAAAAACAAGAAATTTATTTTTCTCAAAGTTTTTTATTCTGCCGTTTGTTTTTAACATACTGTGTGTTTATTAATTTAGTTTAAAAAAAATGAAAAATTTACATTTATTTTTTTATCCGATTAATCAAAAAAATAACTAATTGATTATGAAAATAATTGTCAGTTGCAGCCCTACTTGGTGCCCTGTGACAAATGCACTGGTAGTATGATTGGCGTTTACCCTTAGAGTACCAGCTACATAGGAGATACGTAGGAGAGCGGGTATCATGGGCAACAACTTTCGGGCTGTCGCTACATCCAGATGATCCCTCCGTGTCCCACGATGCTCACGAGTAAACTCCTTTCTCCAAAATGGCCACTCGGGACCCAGTGACGTCACACGCGCTCCCGTCTGTATTGCAGTACAGCACTTTTGGGTTCCGTACAGCCCTTCTTAAAGCGACAGACGCCCTTTGCAGTTTCTCACCTCATTTTGACCTCAAAGGCAGGTTTTGCAACTGGATGGCTATTTAAACACAAAAGGCATCAGAGAACTGCCTGTGATACTGCTTTGTGCATTTTTGGCTCCTGGTTGTGTTCCTTGGTCAGTGTTGTTTCAGCTTGACCTCGGCTATCATACTGCCCACGAATATTTCTGCTCTCCCGGTTTTGACCTCAGCTATCGTACTGATTGCAAATACATCTGCTCTCCTGGTTTTGTTCTCAGCTATAGTCCTGACAACAAATACTTTTGCTTTTCTGGTTTAGACCTTGGCTTGTTTATTGCATCTGAATGTCTCAAGCTTGTTGCTATTCCTCCAGGGTGCTCTTGCCTCTGACATGTTCACCACCAATGTACGTGTCTAACCCATGGTTTACGTACCACCTAGTTAGGCACCTCTCTGTGGTCCAATGATTATACTAGAAAACCCAAGTCACAAGCTGCTCTCTGCTGTACAAGATACTTTTTTTTCTGACCAAATCTAAGTTCCTCCAGCAGTGGAAGGCCAGTTGTCATACCTACCAGTGACCGGAGCACTCACTGCAGAAGTTCCTCTCACAGTAGAGACGTACCAGAGGATACCCCTAGTAACATCCTCCAGGTGAGGATGATGATGACAGTGAGGAGGCTCCAGAGTTGCTAGAAATATGAATAGTAGATAGTCCTTGAGTATGTCAGGAGAGAACCAAAAAATCAGGACAAGATATCACACTAGAGATAATCAGTCTGGGGCACGAATAGCTAAATAAGTAGGCGAACAAAATTCCAAGCAGATAAGCTGAGAGCCAAACCCAGAGTGAAGGGTTAGACGGGCAAAGGGTCATACACAGGATGGGTAGTCAGACAATAAATACCGTATTTCTCCATGTATATGACGCACCTTTTTTAAAAAATAAATTGGGGTTTAAAAACTGGGTGCGTCTTATACAGTGGTGGTAGATTTTTTTTTTGGGCAGGACAAGAGAACGCAGAGGGAAACAAAGTCTGCGAGTGGCACCGGAAGATCTGCAGTTCAGGTAAGGGTGGGGGAGGGTGGATGAGTCTGAGGGAATGAATGAATGTGTGTGTGTGAAAGCATGGATGTGTAGGTGGGCAAGGCACAAGGAGGCTGAAAGTGATGTGCATGTGTTGGCTGTTTGTGCATGATAGGAGTGTGATTGCTATATCAAATATACATGATTGCGAACAGCAATAACCAGGGCCGGCCCGACAATGGAGCCAAGTGGGGCACCACTCCAGGCGGCACTTTTGAAGGGGCGGCACTTTGCCGCCCCAAGCCCTTTTTTATTTTATTTTTTTAAAGAGAGAGAAAGGGGCGACGAGTGGTCAGTACCCGCTCGGCGCCCCTCTCTCCTCCGCAGCGAGTCTCCCTGTTTGGTCTCGGTGCCGGCTTGTAATGCTGAGTGCCTGAAGATTTCCGGCGCTCAGCATTACAAGCCGGCACCGAGACCGAACAGGGAGACTCGCCGCAGTACTGCTTAAAGGTAAGTACAAGGGGGGGTAGATAAGGGGGGGGGCGGCATTTTAAAATTCGCCCCAGGCGGCATTTTGCCTTGGGCCGGCCCTGGCAATAACACTCCTATCATGACCAGGCATACTCAGATTCCAGCACATCCTGGAACCTGGGCATGATAGAAGTGTAATTTTCGGGCCCAAAAATTAGGAAGGTCAGGATAAGCCAAAGGTTGGAACACAAAAGTTTACTTCTGAACAGGCAAAGGTTAGAAGACCACACCAGGGTACCGAAACAGGGACTTTTGGACTTTTAAATCTGGCACCAGCAGTTGCAACGCCCCTCTGCAGACGTCACACCCATCCCCCTCCTAGCTGGAACACAAAAGCGAGCCTGCTGCTGCTATAAACTAGTGAGAGTGGCGCGCATGCCCAGCAGGGGGAATGCTCTGATGCGAGGATTCCCTGTCCAACTCTTCCTCCTTACCCTGACACGAGGTAAGTCTAGCGGGGCACAAAGGACTGCGGGAGTGGATGGAAGCGGGGCGCTGGGTGGCATTACCCCTTTCACGAGGGCCGGCTGTAAGTCCAACATTCCCTGGTTTGTCTGGAAACTTCTTGTGAAATATTTTCTGAAGTTGTGAAGCGTGTAAATCTTTATTCGAAACCCAGAACTTTCCTCTGGGCCATAACCCTTCCAATGAACAAGATATTAGACAGCATTCCTAGAACTTCAGAAACCACCTCAAACCTACCGTAACATCCGCAATCCCAACACTCCACAGCTTATGGATACACTACGTCCACTCCTCTCAAGTATATCCTTCTCCTCCTTTCCTGACACAGCTACAGCTCAGTATAACCATACACTAGCCACAGCCCTAGTTATGGTTGCCCCTGTAACTATATGCAGTCCCCCACGCCATCCACCTCAGCCATGGCATTACACACAGACACGCCTGCTTCAAAGGTGTTCACGCACCACTGAGCGCCTGTGGGAGGAAGTCTCATTCACCTGAAGACTTCATTCACTACTTCATTACCGAAACTTGCTCCTCTCCCCTACAGCTATCTATTGGTGTTCCTCAAGGCTCAGTTCTTGGGCCTCTGCTATTCTCTACTTATACTTCTTCCCTCGGACAACTTATTTCTTCCTTTGGTTTCCAGTACCACCTATATGCAGATGACACCCTAATTTATATTTCTGCTTCTGATCTTTCCCCCTCTCTTGTAACTCGCCTCACTGACTGTCTATCAGGTATTACATCATGGATGGCATCCAGTTACCTAAAGCTCAACATCTCTAAGACCGAACTCATGGTAATCCCACCATCTGCTCTGTCCACTTTTCCTGACATCTCTATTACCATTGACAACTCCACTATCCAACCAATAGACAAGGTTCGCTGCCTTGGTGTCACCCTTGACTCTGCTCTCTCCTTTATCCCTCACATCCAGTCCCTCACCAAATCCTGCCGCCTCCACCTGAGAAGCATTATTATTATACTTTATTTATAAAGCGCCAACAGATTCCGCAGCGCTGTACAAGATGGAAATTTTATAGATAACGACTGGTACAATACAGCGATTGACATACAGATACAAGAGGAATGAAGGGCCTTGTTCCCATAGGAACTTACAATTTAGGTGGATAAGGGGTGAGACACAGGAGGTGGGGACTGCCTGGTAGTGAATGATGTTAATATAGGGCGAGATAAGGATTTTAAGTGGGTGAGAGAGAAGTTTTGATGTTTGTGTCAGTGGTAGGCTTCCCTGAAGAGAAATGTTTTTAGGGAGCGTTTGAAGGAGGGTAGAGTTGTTGAGAGTCAGACAGTACAGGGTTCCAGGGTTGGTGCTGCAAGAGAGAAGTCTGTAGGCAAGGGTGGGAGGAGGTGATAAGTGAAGATGCAAGGAGCAGGTCATTGTTGGATCTTAGAGGGCGGGCTGGAGTATATTTGCTGATGAGGGAGGATAGGTAGAGGGGAGTGGCGTTAGTTAGAGCTTTGTAGCATAGAGTTAGAATGCAGAGTGTTGGGTGAGGTAGATTAGTCTGTCACAGGCAATGAGGACAGACTGGAGGGGGGAGATAGTCGGGAAAGAGGGAAACATCTCCCGAATCCGCCCCTTTCCTTACAAATCAAAAACAAAAAAAACACCATGTTACTAACGCTGCACTTCCCCATTCTCTCAGACTTTCTGCCTCGTATGCTACTTTCAAACTCTCTGAAAATCCACCTGTTCAGGGAAGTGTACAACATTCCTTCCCAGTACTCCCAACCATCATCATAATCAAGCCATCTGAACAATCAACAGCCTCAACACATCATCGGAACCAGATCAACTCATCCCCATCCAAGCAGTCCTCTCCTATTGTCTCACTTCCCCCTCAACCACCGACTAGATTGTAAGCTCGCAAGAGCAGGGCCCTCTTCTCCTTTGCACCATTTTGTTATTGTATGTGTTTCTAAAATGTTCTTCTGACTGTTACAGCGCTGCAGAATCTGCCGGCGCTTTATAAATAAATGTAATATAATGATCTTCGTGAATCCAGAATGGATTGGACCTCATATTCAAGGTGAATATCAATTTTAACTGGCCGACGAGGAATACGTTTTGTATAATGATTACAGATAAGAGGTTTAAGCAATGATACATGAAAAACTCTCAGAATACGGAGATAAGCAGGAAGTTCGTAACTGACTGGATTAATCTTCCAAAGAATACGAAATGGACCAATAAAGCAAGGAGCAAGTTAAGAGGAAGTTTGGTAGAGAGGAGAGAGTTTGGTATTCTTTGTAGAAAGCCACACTCTGTCCCCCAAGCTAAGATGTTTATTGGCTTGACGTTCATTCCAGTCTCTTATAGTGACTAAATAGTGGGCAACTGTTCTAGATATTGGTCTACAGAGGGAACAGGGGTCTCAGGAAAAGATGAAGGCAAGATCTTAGAGGCTTCATGGGTCACATTATTCCTAGCGAACTCCGCCCAAGGAAGCAGTTTGGTCCACTCCGAGTGATCATCTCCTATAAAACAAAGAATCTGTTCCAGGGTTTCATTAGTTCTTTCTGTGCGCCCATTGGTTTGAGGATGATACGTCGATGAAAAGACCAGAGAGATACCCAAGGCTTTAGAGAATGTCCTCCAGAAGATGGCAGTGAATTGTACTCCTCCGTCGGACGCAATATGTATAGGGAGACCATGGAGTCTTACGATTTCACGTACAAAAATGGGTACCAATTCAGCCGCAGAGGGCAACTTTGGCAAGAGAATAAGATGCGCCATTTTAGAGAATCAGTCTATGATGACTAAAATGACTATTTCCCTCGAAAGCAGGTAAGTCCACCATAAAATCCATGGCTACAGGGGTCCAAGGATGAACAGGAACTGGCGGCGGTTGTAAAAACCCTGCAGGGCGTGAGTGAGAAGCTTTGGATGTGGTGCACTGAAGACAAGAAGTCTCAAAATCTTTACAATCGGAGTTTATCTCAGGCCACCAAAATTCTCTGGTGAGGATATCAGCCGTGCGACGAGCACTGGGATGGACAGAGGTGAGAGACAAGTGAGACCAAATCAGAACATTAAGTCCTGTCAGAGACATCCCCCTTATTAGGTTCCTGAAAAATAGGCCCCTAGGCAGCGAAACAACTATGTATGTTCTAAGTAGCGGCACTCAGATTCCCCTTTTAATCTTATTTGTGTGAGTACATCAAATATGGGGAATCATGATTTAACAAACATGTCGTAAGATGAAAAAAAAACACACACTGGTCTTAAGGGGATAAAAAAAATCTTTGGCCCTGAATAGGATATTTTTTCAGTTTTTTGGGCTAGTTGAAGAAAAGTTAGTTGACCATAATATGTTAACTCTTGAAATAATGTTGTCAGAATATCCTGTATTATCAATTCTCACAACAATTTTGAAATTCAGGAGGGAAAAAGGGCAAAATAATAAATCAACATTTGGATGCAAACCCTCAAGTGAAATTATGACTCATTTTAGAATGAACAGAAATAATTTGTGGCCACAGATAAATGAACAGCTTAATATTTCACAATGATACTGTTCCAAATTTATTTTAGTTTCACTATTTCCACTGCATCATGTTTTAGTCCTGATGGTCTAAGTAATATAGATCATTACATCATCCTGTGACTAATGTACCTTTGCAGACATGAACCTTACCAAGTCAGGAAAGAGTCTCAGCTCAGGGTTAACAGTTAAATCAGATTGCTGGTCTTTATTCATAATGAGAACCAAGTACAAAAGGAAAATAAGGCACACAATAGTCCAGAGGCAGATGAGTTAATCCAAGGCAGGTAAATAATATCTTTTGTTGCAGACAATTCATAAAGCAAAGCATAAGATAACAAATATGAAAGTTCATAGCATGAAGTCTATGAGAAAATCCAATTGGAGCTGTTGTGGTAACAACAGTTTATGAAAGCAGGTAGGCAGATTTACACCGGTGATTACAGTTCTCTTACCCCAGAGTTAATAGCTGAAGTCCAAGTGAGATATTGGAGCTATAACGAGTAGTGGAATATGTAGCAGGTGTAACTGTGACGAGCAGAATCAATGAAGCAGAGTTGATGTTCCAATAAGACTTCTTATAAAGATGCTTGAGTCTGGTAATCTTAATTCCAATGGAACCAGGTTCTTTATTCAGGTAAATTCAGGTTAAATCACAGGATATCAGGAGCCAGATTACACAGCCTGTAAGGTCATCACAGTCTTAATGTAAAGGCACCTAACAAACAGGGGAGTGTCCAGATAAAGGCCTGGTAATCAGGTAAGTCCAGGTGAAAGTCAGACCAGACAATTGCCATGTATAGTGACCCTTGGTGGTCAAAATAGGTAAATCATAAGAAAAGAAGGCTTAAACTTGAAAGATCCTGTAATCAGGATCAGGGGCATACCTAGAGTATTTGGCACCTGGGGCAGAACCCCCCCACACACACTTTAAAACCGCCTCTAGAGGGATGCCGGCGTTGTGGCGCCCCCCTGATGAACGGCACCCAGTACGGACCGCCTGTTCAGTCCTGTTATATCCTGTTATATCTGTATAGCCTTGTCAGTCTTGAGAGAGAGAGAGAGTCAGAGAGAGTAAGAGTGAGGTGAGAGAGAGAGAGAGACTTGGGAAAGGGAGCTCCCGAAAGCTTGTTAGTCCAATAAAAAAGGTATTATCACAAGATACTTATTCCATCCTATTTACTTCCTCTTCCTCTCTTTGCAACAATTTCTTCCCATTTTTTATTATTACCGGTATTATTTGTTTTATATAGTGTCCTCATGTTCTGTAGGGCTGTACAATGGCTAGACAAAACAAGTGGTAAGTATATACAGTTGTGTGAAAGAGAAAGTTCACCCTTCTTGAATTCTAAGGTTTTACATATCAAGACATAACAATACTCAATTTCTTAGCAGGTAAATTTAACCTCAGATAAGCAACAACACATGACATATTCCACTGTCATGATTTATTCAAGAAAAACAAAGCCAAAATGGAGAAGCTATGTGTGAAAAACTAAGTACACTGTATGATTTAATATCTTGTAGAACCACCTTAAGCATCAATAACTTGAACTAATTGTTTCTTTGTATGATTTTCTACATATCTCACATTGTTGTGGATGAATTTTGGGCCACTCTTCTTTACAACATTGCTTCAGTTCATTGAGGTTTGCGGGGCATTTGTATATGCACAGCACTCTTAAGGTCCCACCACAGCAGTTAAATTTTGAGGACAGGACTTTGATTGGACCATTGCAACACCTTGCTTTTTTTCTTTTTCTCTTCTTTTATCTTCCACTTTTGAATAATCCTTCCAGAGGTGTATCTACTGAAAATAGCGCCTATGGCAAGCACTGAAATTGCGCCCCTGTCCAAATATCTAAAACCCATTTATTAGCCCTTGCTGCCGATAGCAGGTATAGATCAACGCGTTAACACACAAACGCAGCTTTGCATGTATAGATCAATTGAAATTCACTTGTGATCTCAGCACTGAAGGTATATATCAAATAAACAGAATCAGACATACAAATCCTGTATTTGCAGGTCTACAGTAATAATATATGAAACGTAGCATTGCAGGTATAGATCAAATAAATACATGGAAACAGCATTGCAGGTATTAATCAACTGAATATGGCATAAAAACCCTGTATTTGCAGGTATACATAAATAATGTATGGAAACATAGCACAGAATCTACAGAATAACACAAAAACACAGCTTTGCAGGTACAGATCAATTGGAATTCACATAAAAACACGGCATTAAAGGTATATTTAAAACCCCCTAAATTACAGGCATAGATCACAGGTTGCACACCCCAAAGCCAGCCCTTGCATCCACATAGAACCTGACCAGCACCCACATTACACACATAAGATTTGCCATCTTTGT